>NC_088355.1:8327500-8635000 GCF_036884655.1 Musa acuminata AAA Group | reverse complement strand
AAAATTTCCAACATACAGAAACTAAAACCTTTATGTTTATCTTAAAGGACTCAGTTTTAACCCAAACTCAGAGATGATAGTAATACTAAAGAATGAATGCTGACCCATTCGCTTGGGCAAAGAGAGCGGTAATATTTTGCAAATTTATCACACTCAGGAGCACCTTCTCCCTTTGCAGCTATGCACCTGTCAGATGCCACCATCTGTCTCTAGTTAATATGTAATAATATACAAACAGCTATTGTACCAGTGATCATATTCTCATCGTACCTGTGATATTCAATATAACGAGTAAAGCAATGCCTTGTTTGGTTTGTTGTTGGAAAACGAAAATCAGCAGGGGCTGTCTCAATCTATAGACCAAAAGCAAATTTTATCAATCAGAATTCCTTTAGATGACAATATTTAAGAAATAAAATGAAACCTAAAATTTGTTCTAATTATCGAGGAATAAACAAACCTTTATAACCGGTTTCTCTTCAGCAGCCTCTTGTGATTCTGTCTCCGATTCCTCAGGAGTTTCATTAATTTCCTCTGCTACGGGAGCTTCATCACTCTTCTCCGCGACTTCTGAAGCAGGAGTTTGATTATCCATCTGTGCACTAACTTCAACAGAACTGCCATCAGGTGGATTTTCATCTTTAGCTGTTTCATCAACAGTGGCCTGACTCAGATCTGGCTGTCCTTTGTCCTGGAGTGACCATTGCTGCATATTTTGGAACATACAATTGACAACAGAACTCTAAAACCAGTGCAAGAATTAAGCATTCTATGTCCTCTTGCAAGAATAGGCAGTGAAATATTAAATATCATGGAACCCACTAGATTCTAGCAGAAATTTAAAATGTTTCAGGATCAAACTGAAAAACAAAACAGCCCAAAAACGGGCCAAAACTGGCCATTTTTGGCTGCGCGAGCGAGCGGCGAGCGGCGAACAGCGAGCGAAGCGAGAGGCAGCACCGTCCCAGCTATACGAAAGCCCCATCCAGCCCTGTGCCACCCGGGGGGTTCCAGGGTGCTGAGATGGCTGACATTTTGCTCCGCTCTCGACGGTCGCCGCGCAACACAAGAACAGGCCAAAAACTGGCCAGTGTAATGCCCAACAACAATATGAATACTAAAGTACTAGGCAAAAGGATTCGTCTCTTGAAAAACTCAAAACATGGATACATTTCTTATATTATATGATTTGTCTCGACAAGTCAGATTGCTTCATAATGATGAGATACTCCTTTCACTAGCACAAAGCCCACAGGAATGCAAGTGTAAAGCTAAAAAGTCAAAAACAAAGGCAGATTTGGAACTTGCTAGTAGTTCGCCTGAAATCAATATTTCGAGTGCATTTTTAGGTAAATTAATACATAAGGTTTAAATGAACATGTTATCCTCCATATATGCAACACAATCTGGAAGAATGTATAGGTAAGCAAACAGTGACTAATAAAAGAACCAAAAATCACATATTTAAAGTGAAATTCATGACTTTCAATAGCTTAATGGTACTGGATGTCTTTACAGTAGGTTAGACAGACATTATATGCTTCAGAAGTCAAGCTCATCCATTCAAGTGATATAGAAGAAAAATGTGAATCCTACCTATCATACTAGAACGAACTTGACAATATGCCCATTGAATTTCATAAGCCATAGTTAACATGTAGGACTTGAGGGATCATGTGATATCCACATATGCAATACGGCAGGAAGCAGGTGGGCTAGCGAGCCAGACATTCAAATAGCAAGTACAAAAAGGTCATGTACGTGCAGAGGAACTTGGTCACTGAATAAAATAAAATTGGATTCAACAAAGGTCTACCAGTTTGAAAAAAATCTGGGCACTGAATAAGTCATCAAATTTTGATTCAACTGAAGGGCTGAGTAGCACAAACTATAGAAAATATTTAGCTTTACTCATTTCATGTTTGTAAGAGAATATGAAGTTTCATTCGTCACTAGGAATTTCTAAAAGAGATGACTGACCAAGTTCATGAATGTGCAAGAGATCTGGAATGTAGAAAAAAACAAGCATTGGAGAAGAAGAAATGCAAAATAGAATAGTTATAGCAATATTCAACTCAATGACAATCAGAGCAACCTTCAGATCGACCACATTGTAGCTTATTCTAAATTCATGCACTAAATACCAACATGTCAACCTCGAGTTGATCTATATTTTACGAAAAATTTCAAATAGTAGTCGTAAAACTTTACTAGAATGACTTGAGCTCAATACTTTTCAAACCCATCTTTAACTAATATGCAAGTCCCAAATTAAAAACATGAACATAATTCTATTTTTAGTCAAGTTATTAGCATCTTTATGTCCCGACAAATATAATAGAAAACAATACAAGGGGCAAAGAAATTATCCTACACAAACAAAAAAACACATTGATTTAGCAAAATGCCTTCTAATAAAAGTTTGAGCTTGCTAAAATGTTCAGTAAATTTGTAATTTCGGCTCATTCCCACAGGCTCCCCATCTTTTCTTACACGAAGAAATTAACTGTCAGCAGCTTTCGTTTCTACGGAAAAAAGTTTAAAGAACTCTAGCATGCTACTGTATGCAATCCTATTACCCTATTAACTGTCAGTAGCAGGTTAGATTTTTTTTTAGTATCAGGTTTCTAACCAATACACACTTTAATTGGGTTTAAATGAGTCCAAATAGGAAGATAGTCAGATTTAAGGTGCCCTCTGATGAGGGTAATAATAATGATGGGACACGAACTAACGTCATCTGCTCCCGGGTGACGTCTCCTAGGTCACACAGACCGAGGAGTTGCGGGGTCTGACATGACAGCGCCTGGCCGAAGCAGACCAAAATGCCGACCGAGGCACGTCACCATCCTGCAGGAGCCCGGTCCTTCATGCAACGCCAATGCCGGTGTCAAACATTATCCAAGGTACGACCTTGCTCCCTACAAGTAGGCACATCAGGAAACGGTGACCTTCCCTATAAAAACCCTCGCGATCGGAACGAAGAGGGAGGGAGAAAAAAAAAGAAAAACCCCCTGAGACTATCGACTGACTTGATCGTCGGAGGGGTCGGGTCGAGCTCTCTCGACCCGACTTGTGTGCAAGGACGAAGACAGAGTGCCTCCCACCGAAGGCCCAGGCGAGGGGTCCCCTCCTGGAGAAAACAGTGACCCCGTCGCGATCGGACCACTACGGTCGGCTACCTCAACAGTCTCAAGGGTCGTTCAGGAAGATCTCCAATCTTTCGGACCCGAACCCAACCGTATTGGCCCCGAGGCCACGGCGTAAAGATGTTGACACTAACAGTTTAGCGCTAGAAGGGGGGCCCGAATGTCGAGGGATCGATAGATTGACCCAGACGAACCCACAGCTGAGGGGTCGCACCTGATCGGGGCTCCAGGGGAACGCCCCCCGCATGGTGAACCTCGAACTGAGCACCCCGCTGCAACCTCAGAGCGCTATTGGCGGTTATTCAACGACTCGGGCTTGTCGCCGCCCGAAGGCGCCCCAACCGACCCGTCGCCCGAGGCCTTTCAATACCTCGCTCATTAAGTCCGAGCTCTGACTGGGATGGTGCAGACCATTATCCCGCTCATTTCTCATCCGGCGCACCCACCAACGATCCTACCACTACGACAACAAGAGTCGCCCGTTCGGGCTCACACGATATCTCCGGAGCTCCCCGCGTCGCTTCGGGTCCGATCGGCCCCGCTCAAGGATCGAGCAATGAGAAACCTGAGAGCCCGCCCGGAGCCCGAGGTGTTATCTTCAGATTCAACGGGGTCCCTGCGAGCCCAGCTGCGCTTCGTTAACCAGTGACTCAACGACCTGCCCGCCTGAGCTGCACCCCTCGGTCGTAGTCTGCCCGAGTCCACCTCTGCGCAGTTTGCTCGCCTGAGCCGTGCCCCTCGACCGCAGTCTGCCCGAGTCCACCTCTGCGCAGTTTGCTCGCCTGAGCCGTGCCCCTCGACCGCAGTCTGCCCGAGTCCACCTCTGCGTGGCCTGCCCGCCTGAGCCGTGCCCCTCTGTCACGACCCGAGTCTGATGAGCCAACTGGCCAATAACTCCATTTTGGTCCTTCAACCACGGACCAAAATGCTTAAGCGGGAGTTAACGTAGTACACTCATCAGGCCCATATAAGCTAATCATGCACATTGCCCACTTCCGATGTGGGACTAATGGGATGTTACAGTATCCCCAACTCAATTAGCTTGACGTCCTCGTCAAGGCCCGACATAACCCAGATCGAACCCTAGCATAATGCATGTGAGGTTTAACTCAGTGGTGGCTCCACGCCGTGATGAGTTCTCGACTCCATCCACGGGTAGCCCTTTCCTACTCGAGCCCTCTCACCCTGCCCAAATGCTAGGTCGGCTCTGATACCAAATGTCACGACCCGAGTCTGATGAGCCAACTGGCCAATAACTCCATTTTGGTCTTTCAACCACGGACCAAAATGCTTAAGCGGGAGTTAACGTAGTACACTCATCAGGCCCATATAAGCTAATCATACACATTGTCCACTTCTGATGTGGGACTAATGGGATGTTACACCCTCGGCCGCAGTCTGCTCGAGTCCTGCGCGGCCTGCCCGCCTAAGCCGCGCCCCTCGGCCGTAGTCTGCTCGAGTCCACCTCTGCGCGGCTTGCCCGCTTGAGTCGTGCCCCTCGGTCGCAGTCTGCCCAAGTCCACCTCTGTGCGGCCTGCCCACCTAAGTCGTGCCCCTCGGCCACAGTCTGCCCGAGTCCTGCGCGGCCTGCCCGCCTGAGCCGTGTCCCTCAGCCGTAGTCTGCCCGAGTCCACCTCTGCGCGGCCTGGAAGCCTGAGTCGTGTCCCTCGGTCGCAGTCTGTCCGAGTCCACCTCTGCGCGGCCTGCCCACCTGAGCCGTGTCCCTCGACCGTAGTCTGCCCGAGTCCACCTCTGCGCGGCTTGCCCGCTTGAGTCGTGCCCCTCGGTCGCAGTCTGCCCGAGTCCACCTCTGCGCGGCCTGCCCGCATAAGCCGTGCCCCTCGGCTGCAGTCTTCCAAGCCCACCTCTGTGCGGCCTGCCTGCCTAGGTCGTGCACCTCGGCCACGGACTGCTCGAGTCCACCTCTACGTGGTCTGCCCGCCTAAGCCGCATACCTCGGTCGCAAACTGCATGATTCCTATGCCTCGGCGCCACCTGCTCGCCCGAGTCTTCTGCCTTGCTCAAATCATACCCCACGGTCACACGTCGCATAGGACGACGGGCCAGCAACCGACCATCGCGACCCTCTAGGAAACCTCCCCGGCACTGACCAGAGGGCAAATTGGCAGGAACAACCACTTAAAGCAGAAGCCACGCCTCGGACCCCCTATCAACAGTCGATGCATGGCTCCCTCCGGGGGGGGGGGGGGGGGGAATGATGAGGGTAATAATAATGATGGGACACGAACTAACGTCATCTGCTCCCGGGTGACGTCTCCTAGGTCACGCAGACCGAGGAGTTACGGGGGTTGCCTGCCCCGGTCTGACCTGACAGCGCCCGGCCGAAGCAAACCAAAACGCCGACCGAGGCACGTCACCATCCTGTAGGAGCCCGGTCCTTCACACAACGCTAATGCCGGTGTCAGACGTTATCCAAGGTACGACCCTGCTCCCTGCAAGCGGGCACATCAGGAAACGGTGACCTTTCCTATAAAAACTCTTGTGTTCGGAACGAAGAGGGAGGGAGAAAAAAAAAACCCCTGAGACTATCGACTGACTTGATCGTCGAAGGGGTCAGGCCGAGCTCTCCCGACCCGACCTGTGTGCAGGGACGAAGACGGAGTGCCTCCCACCGAAGGCCCAGGCGAGGGGTCCCCTCCTGGAGAAAACAGTGACCCCGTCGCGATCGGACCACCGCGGTCGGCTACATCAGCAGTCTCAAGGGTCATTCAGGAAGATCTCCAATCATTCGGACCCAAACCCAATCGTATTCGAGGCCACGGCGTAAAGATGTTACACTAACACCCTCTGCCCATTGTCATTCCCAATATGATGTAGTGGTAGGGTGTTATTTTCCATTTCTTTTGGTATCCGATCTACCCATCCGTAGATACCCGTGTAGCTGGTTATTAGGGTTTGGGTTCGGTTGAAATTGGGAAACACCGACCCGCTGCCATCCCTGCCATTTAGGTTAATTACCAGGAGCGATGACAAAGCCTCTCCCGTAAATTCTACATCAAAATCTCTACTTAAATTTGGCGTCGTTCTTCGCAAGCGCATTAATGTCAAGTAATAAGTAAATTCGCAATTCAGTCCAAAACCGAAACCTTTACTTCGGAGCTCCCTCGAACAGATCATAATCAGATTCTTCATTACAGTCTCCAATAGCAACAGACGCCTACAACTAAACCAACAACGGATCTACAGCAAAGGAAGCGCCTGCCATCAGATGAAAAGATTGCAGTTGACAGACAATAATTCCTCGAATCCGGAGACCAAAAAAGCAAGAACCAAAATAGATCGGGAAAGATGCGTCTCAGATCATCAAAAGGTAACCGGAGCGAAAAGAAGGATTCGCACCTCGGATGGGGTGGGGGTTTTCTCCGGGACGGCGTCCGCCATAACCAGTGACTCGATCACTCGAAGACGGCGGCGTTCAGCCCACAACACTCGAGGCGCGCGAGAGAGAGAGAGAGAGAGAGATAAGGGACAAGTACACCTACCGGTTTAATTGGAGGGTTGGAGAAGCATCTCCACGATTCCAGCGAACCAACCAAATTTGACGGCCTTTGGTGGGGCCCAGACCACCTGCTTCCACCCCACACCATTAACCACCCGGGTGAGTTAAGCGGGCGCGTCTGGCGGAGGACACGTGCCTCGTGTCCCCACACAAAATGTACATATAATGCACGTGAAGGTTCTCCCGCACACATCACCCTCGAAATCTCTCAGGGACGATGTGGCATCCGAGGTGAAACGGTGGACCCCGCTGCCACCACCATTTCAATTGGATACGTCGATGGCGATCTGAAGTGGCTCAAGAATGAAATCACAGTAACGTACTCCTTTTGTGGTTTCTAAGTACATATCAAATGAACACGAATAAATGGATCACCCTTCCATTATTCTTAAACATCACAAGGAATGTTCAAGTAAAGTTATTGCTTTTTTTTATTACAAACCAGAAGAAAAGAACACACTTTGAAAGGCCTCTCTCTATGTGAGACTCTTCCCTTTGATATCTTCTTTACCTATCCATCCATATGATGCACCTGAGACTCTTCCCTGCCATCAGCAGCTCAAAAGCTTTGTTTATGTCATGAAAGCCAACCTCATGTGTTATGAACTCATCCAGGTGAAGCTCCTGTGACCACAAAGGAGCAGCTTGGCATCAGATGGTCAAACAAACATGGAGGCATAAACTCGAAGCTGGTGATTTGAAGCAAACCTTATTAAGGTATCGGTTCATCAGTATTGGAATGTCGGTTTTCGGCTTGATTCCCCCAAGCAATGAGCCAATGATGGATTTTCCTTGCAAGATCTCCAAGGTGCTTATGCTCATTGGTGAGAGATGCATTTCCAACCCAAGAATGATCGTCTTGCCCCAACCCTGCACGCCACAGTATAGAAGAGCCAAGTCTATTCAACTGTTGGTGTTCAAAGAGAAGGGGGAGAAGAGCCAACCGGTCGACAGCTTTGGAATGCATCTTGCATCAGTGATGCTAAGCCGATGCACTCAAAGCAATAATCTGCACCTCCACCGGTCATTTCCTTGATCACCTGTCGGAGCATGGATTAGAAGAGAATTATAAGATGTAGGTAATCTTGATACATGTTGTTCTAAAGCAAATAATCCCTGAATTGCTTAGATGAAGAAAAAGAACAGCGTTACAACCTCACTGACAGATCGCTCTCCGATGTCCTTTGGGTTTACGAAATCAGTGATCCCAAACTTCTTCCCTAGAAGACACAGGAAACCATGCACTCATATATCTTTTTCTTTTGATGCAGTACTCTAGAAAATGCCAATAAAGCCATAACTATATGAACAATAGACAGCTTGGGTATGATTCACAGTACACCTTTTCTTTGAGCAGAAGGTGAAATTTCTCATCAAAACAAATAAATCAGTCCTATAATTAGCAGCTGCATGGACTCAGGAACAGCTAACGATACACTCTATTCGCATGTGTGCATGCTTGCTCTGCAATTTGACAAGAGGCTTTGAATCTAAAGCATGTAGATGTTCTACAATGAATTCTACTGTCCATATCAAATGGAGGTAAAGAGGCCATTGCCCCTAATCTGATGAGATGACTGGAATCAACACTTGGAGAGGAGAGGCTTTTAAAGAAGAAAGCACACACAGATAGATTCATTAGGAGCTCTGAGTAGGCCTTACCGATCTCAAACTTGTCAGGGTTCAGATCAACACCTATAATCCTGCCTGCACCTTGCAGCCTCGCCCCTTCTGCAACCTGTAAGTCAAGATAAGTGCAGTGCTCATCATCTGTAGAGATTGAAACTGAGTGATAGACAGACACTTCATCAGCGGAGGAGAGGCCTCAGTAAGTAGTAATTCATCCTTTTGCCCGTGTAATCAATTCCCATAAACAATTTGGTATGCATAAAATCTAAATAAAGCTCTTAGTGGATCCACAGATAACCCCTAACGCATGAGAATTCATGTTCATTGACATTCTCAATCAATACCTTGAGGTCAAGTTTATATAATTACTGAATACAGAAGTGACAATAATTATTTGAGTGAATGATAAATAAATGAAATGTTAATTACCGCCAATCCGACAGATCCAAGTCCAAAGACAGCCACCGTAGATTTAGGCTCCACAGCAGCCGCCTTCCAAGCAGCCCCCACTCCTGTGTCATAGTTCACATGAACTCCATCAGCTAGCAATAAATAATCTCACAAGGAGGACCAAATAAAATAATCTCAGCATGCATTACTGTAGAGAGAATCCAAGTAAGGTCTTCTGGATCCAGAACTGAAGAACAGATTTTTGCTAGCAGACAACCCAACTTATCATTTTTCTTTCTTTGTACTTTGATTGGGGAATCAAATGGTAGTATTGGTGCTGGCAGATGCTGGTCCAGATTTTTCCTTGGTCTTCTTTCAGGAGATCAGATAGGTGCACCTAAAGTCAATAGTAGTAGGTGTAGATGTTGGGCTCGAACGTTTGGTTCATCTAATTCAAATCCAACAAGTCTTAATCGAGTCGATTACGAGTTAGTTACGAGCTATTTAGTTCAATTGAATCAGATAAGATAATATCAATATTCAACGGTGGTCTTATCGTAGGAATAGATTCAACATTCAACTAATTTTATTATTTATAAATTATAATATTATTAATTAATTTCGATAATATTTTTATTTTAAAAAAAATATAAAAAAATAAACTAATTACGAGAATACAAACAAACTAATGGGTTCACCTCACCTAAAGATCCACCACTCAGTCCAAATGAAAAATAAAAGATAGAAAAAAATATATAGTGAGAAATGGTGAATGGGGGATGAGAGAGGAATAGAAGCGGATTAGAGGATAAGGAACGATAGGGGACACAAATAAATGCCGCTTCATCCCGTTCACATCCCTAAAACAATGTACATAAAATGTCCACTTTCTTGTTTGGTAGCTTTGGTTTTGTACGTCAGACTGCGGGTGGCTGGCTCGTCTTTATCAACTGGCCCAACCCATGGCAAGTACGTCTCCCTAGACGTCTCAGCTGATAACGATTACATTGAAGGTACCTCCTCATACTGACGTTTACCTAATGCATAGAAATATCCAATGGAACATCTGTCATCTGTCTGATTCGAGACATGTGATAGTAAAATCCAACACGGTGTAGCTCTCAAGCTCCGGCAGATGCTACAGAGATTTTGGTTTGCACAGAACTGGATTGACGTCAGCATTGATTAGCGGTATCATGATGTCGGAATGTCAAACCGTAGAGGAAGGAAACTTGCATTCAGGGAGGTCAACCATGGCATGGTAAATGGGTTTTGCAGGATTGTATGACCTAATCATGGTTATTAATTTGCTCACCGGTGGAGACGCCGCAGCTGAGGAGGCAGGCCTTCTCGGGCGGCATGGCGGCAGCCACCTTGACGACGCGGGTGACGTCCACGACGGTGTACTCGCTGAAGCTGGAGACGTTGAGGAAGTGTTGCACCGGCGCCCCGGAGGCGTCGGTGAACCGGGAGGTGCCGTCCCGCGGCATCACCCCGTCCAACAGTCCGAGCGGCACCCCCGTGCACACGTTGCTCCGCACCGACCGGCAGTCGACGCAATCGCCGCAGTGCGCCAGGCAGAACGGCAGCACCATGTCGCCCACGCTGACCTCCTCCACATGCTCCCCCACGCTCTCCACCACCCTGAACGTGGCATCGACAGACAAATCAATCCATCGCGTCCTGCCGCCGCCGTCCGATGAACTGATATCAAATGCAACGAACCGCTTACCCGACGGCTTCGTGGCCGAAAATTTTGGGGAAGCCAGCGGGATCCTGCGGCGACGAGAGAAGACGAAGGTGAGGGGGAAAGTCGATGAAGGAACGCAAGGGATGGGGCTTACCTTGATGCTCCAGATGGTGACGTCGCTGTGGCAAAGGGAGGTGCAGATGATCTTGATGCGGACTTCGTAGGCTTTGGGCGGCGCCACCTCCACCTCCTCGATCTGGAGCGGCTCCCCGCCGGCTCTGCACACCGCAGCTGCCACCGGGGTGTTTGGAAGTGAGCGTTCGCGGAAAAGAAAGGTAGAGGTGAGAGCCAATTGATTTACCTCTGCATCTGATGGGCTTCGGGGCACTGATCTCGTCCATCTCTCTCTCTCTCTCTCTGAACACCAGCAGAAGACCTGAGCGGTACTACCAAGGAACGATCCGATGGAGTTTAATCCGACTGTATCTTATAGCCACACGACCCTCTCTCGCTAAATCACAGTTTTGATATATAACCATGATGTGTTTGTCACGTGTCCTTTTTTTTTTCGACACGTGAACAATATATAAACTAAATAATTTTATTCAAATTAATTCAAATGTATATTAACTAATAAAATTTGAATAAAACAAAATCAAATATAATGGGTTATACTATAATTACATTGGCTCTATAGCTTATAGCTTTTGTCAACCCTGTCTTGGCTAACGAGTTAGACCGATCCGAGTCTCTGTTGGGTCATTATAAACCTTGAACACGTGTTGAACCAGACTTGTGCTCGAGTCCAGGTTAAACCGGGTTGGGTTGGCCTGATTCGACTCGGGTCTGACTTGATTCAAACATGAATTCAATTAAACATATTTTTTAACAAAATTTTAAAAAAATTAAAATAATACTTCTAATCACTCAGTAAAGTTCCAAACTTACATGTTAAATAATCAAAATATAAATATAATTAATAAGGTTATAAATTAAATTTTTACGAATTAAAAATGTTAATAAATCAGTAATCCCGAATTAAAAATTCTATAATTCGTGAAAGATTTATAATTATTAAATCATGCATTTCCATCTAAAATATCGATTAATAATTCTAAATCAAAATTTTCTTCTTCTAAATATAAAAATATGAATCGAGAATGATAAATAAAAATCCAACGAGAGTCAAATAACTTACCTATCCCAAAAATCACCTTGCACCCTTTTTCTCGAATTAGAGTATGGATCCTTATACTTCTATTAATATAGTAGAGAGAGAATTCTATTAGGGTTATGAGTCATCAGTAATCTAAATATTTATTGATTTCCTGTTTTGATTAGGTTCAAACCCTCTTTTAGGCTATCCAATCATTAAAAACCATTCAAAAAGGAAATGTATTTATATTATAACTGATATGTAATATATCTTTTGAATCAAATTAATTTTATATTTATCTTGAATTTAATTTATTTTAAGATTATATTCCTCCCCCTAAAAGAAATTGGTTTCGAAATTTAATTTTATCATATTAAAAAAAAGGGTAATGTTCTTTAATGTCATCTTCTCGTTCATGTGATATCCCCTATTCCCCGGGATTTATTTTTTCATTTTCAATATATGGATTGACTATTTTAGAAAAATAGTCATGCAAGGAAATATATATATATATATATATATATATTATTGGAAATTGTTATATATATTATTTCCCAAAAGAAACCCTAAAATCTTTTAGACAGATGAACTACTTCCACTACATCTGCAACCGCCGAGATCTCTCCTCTAGCGGGCATCTCTATTTCCTCCCTCTTACTCAAATGGTAGGAGCAAATCATCGACTTCCGCCTCATCGTCGCCATCCCCCGATGCGGCATCGCCACCGCAACCGTCGCTCGGTTCTTCCGCCAAATCTTGATCTCTACAAGATAAGAGAGGACGTTTTTGGGATCCTCTTATATGTTCCTCTTTTTCTCCTTTTGCTTATCAAGCAAGCAACTAAGTGATGAATAGTGGATCGCATGCACGCGATTGATCTACCGTCTTCCTCCACTGCCTAAATCTTATTTCTAATCGGTCAGGGGTTTTCTTTCACTAAATAAATGGACCTTCTTTGTGTGTTTTGTTTAGTTCTTCGAAACAATGGTTGCTAAGTGAGAGTGAGACTAGGCTTCCTCCTCCCACAAAGCATCTACTGCTTCAGAAGTGGTGCCGCTGAAGGCTGGCGGTAAATATTGGTGCTTGGAAGGTAGATGTAGTGCTTCGGGGAGAGAGAGAGAGAGGGGTTGGGCTGCATGACAACTAATGACGATAGTTCACAAAAAAATTGACTTAAAAGGAAAAGAGTAGCAATTTTTGTCTCTGGTGGCGGTTTAAATTTTAGTGCTATTCATGAAGCAACTAAGGGAGGATTAGTTCATGGAGATATTACAGTTTTGGTCACAGATAAACCTGTGTTCCTGGAATGCTTTTAAAGGTTAGCAGAGGTTGCTGCATGCAATGCTATTCACAGCAAGGTAGCAGTTCAATATTTGGTATTAAGAAAAAAA
The DNA here is from genome assembly GCF_036884655.1 of Musa acuminata AAA Group. Taxonomy (NCBI): domain Eukaryota; kingdom Viridiplantae; phylum Streptophyta; class Magnoliopsida; order Zingiberales; family Musaceae; genus Musa; species Musa acuminata. The sequence continues at coordinate 8,622,075 of NC_088355.1, read as the reverse complement.
GACTCAACTATGGGATTCACCCAAATGTTAACATCCACAGGACTGACCATTTATTGCTTAATTTTGATTTTTGTGTTATCATGATCGTCTCATATAAAGATTTAACTCGAGATGATGGATTAATTCAACAAAGGCTTGGACTCAAGGTAAGTGGTTCGTCGACCTAAGTAGATGTTTTTTAAATTATAACTATAATTGTTATTTTCGAATAGTAAAATTTTTTTTGGGTGAGCATGTATTTCTATTGTTTGGATATGATAGCATATTATATGCTTTGCTCAAATATGATTTATGTTTTTAATGCTTGTATCATGATATGCTTCCATGATGTACTAGTTATTAACTTGTTGTTCGTTTTAATCATGAATTATTAATTTAGTCATGAATTAATGCGTGTATTTATACTAAGTGACAAAGAAGACGAGTGGTAAATTCTATATATAAGTATTTTTATAATTTTTTCAAGCTATCTCTCATTAATTCAACTAGAAAGGCTTATACCTCATTGCATATTCCAAGCGTGATAAACCTTTGGACCGATAAAAGGATGATGTTCAAGTCCACTGAGGCGAAGGCAATGAGGTAGCATGAGTGGTAGTAGCTTTGTAGGGGGAATTACAGAGAAGATATGTTTTCTTATGATTTTCAAGGGTAACTTACTATCATCATATGAGAAAGGTATCATTGGATGATAAACCTGACATGTGAGATGACATTTAAGTCCACCAAGGATGGTGTCCACGGGATTTGATTCCTTTGTGTTTAGTATGACTATCTAGTTATTTTATTTTCTGAAAAAAATATTAAAAGTATATTGTTATATAGTGTATATGTACACTGAAAATAGAAGGAAATGCATCAGGCATGAATACAAGTACAACATGAATGTAATGAATTAGAGGAGTTCTTGATTCTTGAACTTATTGATTTGATCATGTAAACTGCATGTGTTCCTTTTTTTTTTTTTTTTTTTTGCTTTTCTGTCCCATGAGGGGGGCTTGTTGGGTATTTTATTTATATCTCCACATGTCATCCAGGATTGGAGGTGCATGTTGGGGTTCAATATGTGCCGAATATGTGTCGAAAAGGATCTTACGAAATGATGAAAGTATTGATATTAGGGGGAAAAAAGAGTGACTTGCAAATATGAAATAGATATTTTCATAATGCATTAATCTTTCATAAAGGAAAGTTTTTCTTTGGATTTAATGTCCATTTTGAATGATGACACACAGGTCCTATTTTAGACTCTATTCTTAGTGATTAAAAGTTTCTTCTTATTTGTAAAGAAAATATTCTGGTTTCAAGGTCATGGCAAATGAACACAAATGGTGGATCACTCTTCCATTATTCTTAAACATGCGTACGCAGCCACATCACAAGGAATGTTCAAGTTATTGCCTTTTTTATTACAAACCACAAAAGAGCACGCTTTGAAATGCCTATGTTTTTTACAATCTTCTTTACCTATCCATCCATATGATGCACCTGAGACTCTTCCCTGCCATCAGTAGCTCAAAAGCTTTGTTAATGTCATGAAAGCCAACCTCATGTGTTATGAACTCATCCAGGTGAAGCTCCTGTGACCGCAAAGGAGCAGCTTGGTATCAGATGATCAAACAAACATGGAGGCATAAACTTGAACCAGGTGATTTAAAGCAAACCTTATTAAGGTATCGGTTCATCAGTATTGGAATGTCGGTTTTCGCCTTGATTCCCCCAAATAATGAGCCCATGATGGTTTTTCCCTGCAAGATTTCGTAGGGGTTTATGCTGACTGGTGAGAAGTGCATTTCCACCCCAAGAATGATTGTCTTTCCCCATCCCTGCATGCCACGGTATAAAATGCAAAATCTTTAATCTAATGGAACTTCAATTCTTCATCTAATCATAGCTATTTCTTTGTCTAGTCTGTGTTCTAATTCTACTTGGTAGTAGGAATTCAGATGCTGTTACAAATGCAAGTCGTGAATCTAAGTAGGCATCGGCTGAATGCATCAATAAGAAAGCCTCAAGTCTACTGATTGTGCTTTTAGAATTCAGCCGATGGTGCTAAAGGAGAAGAGGGAGAAGTGCGAACCGGTCGACAGCTTTGGAATGCATCTGACATCAATGATGCTAAGCCGATACACTCAAAGCAATAATCTGCACCTCCACCGGTCATTTCCTTAATCACCTGTTGAAGCATGAATTAAAAGAGAATTATAAGATGTAGATACTCTTGAGATGGAGTGTTCCAAGGCAAGTTAGCCCTGAAATGTTTAGATCAAGAAAAAGAGTAGTGTTACAACCTCACTGATAGATCGCTCTCCGATGTCCATTGGGTTTACGAAATCGGTGACCCCAAACGTCTTCCCTAAACCATACACGAAACCATGCATTCATAGTTCTTTCTTTTGATAAACTACTCTAGAAAATACCAATAAAGCCATATCTATACCAGTAATAGACAGCTTGTGTATGATTCACAGTACACTTATTTGAGCAGAATGTGATATTCATAATCAAAACAAATAATCTTTTCTATGATTAGCAGTTGCATGGACTCAGGAACAGCTAACAGTATACTCTATTTTCATGTGTGCATGCTTGCTATGCTATTTTGACATGAGGCTTTGAATCTAAATCGTGTAGGTGTTCTACATTGAATTCTACTGACCATATTTAGATTGCAAGACAGATGCATATGGAGGTGAAGAGGCCATTGCCCCTAATCTGAGATGACTGGAATCAACATTTGGAGATGCTTTTAAAGAAGAAAGCACGCAGAGATAGATTCATTAGGAGCTCTGAGGAGGCCGTACCGATCTCAAACTTGTCAGGGTTCAGATCAACACCTATAATCCTGCCTGCGCCTTGCAGCCTCGCCCCTTCTGCAACCTGTAAGTCATGATAAGTGCAGTGCAGTGCAGTGGTCATCATCTATAGAGATCGAAACAGAGTGACAGACAGACAGTTCATCAGCGGTAGAGAGGCCTCAGTAAGTAACTCATCCTCAATTCCCATAAACAAATTTGGTAGGCATAAAATCTTAATAAAGCTAAACTTACAATTAAACGTTCTTAGTGGATTCGATTAAATGTTCATGAAAATTCATGTTCATTGACGTAGTCAATTTGAGTGATTGATAGATGTGACAATTATCGAGTACCTGCTACCTTGATGTCAAGTTCATATAAATAATTATTGAAAATAGACGTGACAATGATTACTTGAGTGAATAATAAATAAATGAAACGTTAAAGAATAAATTGTATTTAAAATTAATTACCGCCAATCCGACAGATCCAAGTCCGAAGACTGCCACCGTAGATTTAGGCTCCACAGCAGCCACCTTCCATGCAGCCCCCACTCCTGTATCATAAGAACTCCATCGGTTAGCTCACAAAAGACCAAATGAAATAACCTCAGCATGCGTTACTCGAGATAGAGAATTCGATCCACTAAAGAAATAAGATCGAAATCTGAATGACAGGGTTTGCTAGCTGACAGCCAATCTTATATTTTTGTTTGCTTGTACTTTCTTTGATTGGGGAAATCAAACGGTAGTAGTATTGGTGACGTAGATGTGGATCCAGTTTTTTGGTGGTCTGTTTTCAATAGATCAGATGGGTGTTCATAAACAAAGTCAAATGGTGTCGTATGGATCGAGGCATGAAGAAAGGCAACCATTTTAAATCTACCGAGTGCAAATGTGACGATGACCTGGTTGTTTGTAGCTTTGTATTGTATGTCAGAACTAGGTCGGCTGGCTTGTCTTTATCTACTGGCCCAAACCACTTTATGGCTCCTTGGATGTCTCAGCTGTAACATCTTTTTGACTTCGGAGGTGCCTCTCATGACACTGGCGTTTACCCAATTGCGTAGAAATATCCAGTGGAACATCTGTCATCTCTGACTCGAGACATGTGAAGTAACATCCAACATAGTGTTTTGCTCGCAAGCTACAGAGCTTTTGGTTTGCACGTCAATCGATTGACATCGACATTGATCAGCGGTATAATGATGTCGGATCGTTAACCGTAGACGAAGGAAACTTGCATTCAGGGAAGTCAACCATGGCTTTCGCAGGCTTGTATCACCTATTCATGGTAATTAATTTGCTTACCGGTGGAGACGCCGCAGCTGAGGAGGCAGGCCTTCTCGGGCGGCATGGCGGCAGCCACCTTGACGACGTGGGTGACGTCCACGACGGTGTACTCGCTGAAGCTGGAGACGTTGAGGAAGTGCTGCACCGGCGCCCCGGAGGCGTCGGTGAACCGGGAGGTGCCGTCCCGCGGCATCACCCCCTCCTGGAGTCCGAGCGGCACCCCCGAGCACACGTTGCTCCGCACCGACCGGCAGTCGACGCAATCGCCGCAGTGCGCCAGGAAGCACGACAGCACCATGTCGCCCACGCTGACCTCCTCCACGTGCTCCCCCACGCTCTCCACCACCCTGAACCGGGCATCGACAGACAAATCAATCCAGCACGTCCTGCGTCCGCCGCCCGATGAGCCGATATCAAATGGAACCAAGCGCTTACCCGACGGCTTCATGGCCGAAAATTCTGGGGAAGCCGGCGGGATCCTGCGGCGACGAGAGCAGACGAAGGTGAGGAGAAGGACGATGCAGGCACGCAAGGGATGGGGCTTACCTTGATGCTCCAGATGGTGACGTCGCTGTGGCAGAGGGAGGTGCAGATGATCTTGATGCGGACTTCGTAGGCTCTGGGCGGCGCCACCACCACATCCTCGATCTGGAGCGGCTCCCCGCCGGCTCTGCACACCGCAGCTGCCACCGGGGTGTTTGGAAGTGAGCGTTCGAGGAAAAGACAGGTAGAGGTGAGAGCCAATCGATTTACCTCTGCATCTGATGGGCTTCGGGGCACTGCTCTGGTCCATCTCTCTCTCTCTCTCTCTCTCTCTCTCTCTCTCTCTCTCTCTTTCTCTCTGTCTCTCTCTGAACAGAAGCAGAAGACTAGAGCGGTATGAATGGTCCCTATGATTCCCCGTCGTTTGGGACATCTCTCTATTATAGAGCTTCTTCTTATTCTAAATGCATCCTTTGTCTGTCTATTAATGCCAATTTTAATAGGTTGAATTGCTGTTTTTGTTGCATTTCTTTCGCTATCAATACCCATGCTTTAAAAATTCTAAAATAATAATTCTAATCACTCAAAAATCATCGATTAGTCAAATAAAGTTCCAAAGATACATGTTAAATAACCATAATAGAAATATAATTAATAAGGTTCTAAATTAATTTTTCATGAATTAAAAATCTTAACAAATCAATAAACCTGAATTAAAATTTCTTTTACAATTCTTAAAAAAATTTAGATCAAACTTTATGAAATAAATGTACGTCCATCCGATAAAGAGAGTAAAATAATCTAAAATAAACTTTCCAATAGCTAATAAATCATACATTTCATGTATTTGGATCCAAAATATGGACTAATAATTCTAAATTTTTTCAAATATTTTGCTATTATAAATAAAAATCAAATAAGAGCAAGAGCAAGATCACCTCTAACCTATTCTCTCGAATCGGAACATTACCCCTCTGTTTATATTTGTATAGCAAAGGGTAGGGGGTTTTATCAAGTTTATTATTTCATTCTATTTGTCCAGTAAAAAAATTTAGTTTCTAAATTTGATCTTACCCTAGTGAAAATGATTAGGATATTGATTATATTCCTCCTATGTGATTTTATTATTTGCATGGTGTTCTCAATACACCTTTACGAGAGACATAATTTTATTTCTTACGATATACTCATTTGATCGACTGCCTTAAGAAAGTAACATCATTTGTAAAATTTAGTGGCTGATATGAAATAACATGAGTCAGGCCTTTAATGTACTTTCGAAGGATAAAAAATGGAATATATCATGTGCAATAATTAGTGTAAGGGGGCTACGCCAACCGGTCCCTTTTCAGAATTTTATAAATACCAAAAGTCATGTGAGCCAATTTATCCTTACGATCAAATCTCATAATTTTTTTAGAGAATTGTTGTGGTCTTGATACCGTGGAGTGAGGATCGACACAACTCGATCGTAACCCGAAGGCATGAAGTTGTCCAAACGATCCTCGTGGTGATTTAACGATTCGGTTGATGCGGTACTAAGGTATCCAAGGCGGCTTTGGAGAAGTCTCTAGCTTCCCAAGGTGGTCTGATGTGGGCTTTGATCTCTTTGAGGGTCCTATACAAAGGTTGATGTTGGGAAAATTTTTTTGACCCGATCCCTCCAACTCTCAGGTTAGTGTTGTGAGGTTGTGAATGTGAAAAGACTTGCAGTAAGAGAGGTCTGACCCTTAGGCAAGCGTTGGGGGCTGACTTTTATACTTCAATTGAGGGGACTCTTCATAATCAATATCCTCCACTTGTCATTTGCCCATATGGACAACTGCTCTGAATAACCCTTTACGACTTGTCATCCATAGAAGACGACCAAGGGGGGAGCAAATTCGATGGGCCCCTCGGGGACCACTACTCTCGACGATCGACATTATCAGCTCAAACAATCTCTTATTAACTATTATTCACGGGGGTCAATAGTTTGTCACCTCCCCACGTTGCTGTCGAGTGGGGAGGTGACCTAGTCTTTGTTCTTCACGTCAATTCCTCTATGACGATCAACTAATGAGATTGATGTTGGGATATTCGCTATCAAGAATAATACTCTTAATAATCTTTAATTTCAAATCTCAAGTTCACTCTTCTTGTATAAATATACAAATAACTCTTTTATCTACTTTAAACTTATGATAACTAGTAAGGTATCCCTTTCATATTTTTGACATTCCTTTGAATCGATTATGAAAAAAAAAAAAAGGTTTTATTTTTAAAATTCTTTTGAATCAATTATGGTCAAAGTAGTTTTCGCTCCTGAATGTCATAAACTGATGATCTATACTTGTTTTCGTAAAGTCTCCAATGAGTCATTTGTATAGTAAAATGATAATAATAATAATAATTATTATTATAGACAAATAAAATCATATTCACATATTTATCTCAGTCACATCCTAACTTCAAAACATAAGTTGTAAGAAAATATTTCAATATTTATATTATCCTTTTCAAAGTATCCATTTGGCTGAAAGTCAGTGAATCACCAAGATTTTTTTTCTAATCCATCCAAACCGTCGATGTGGATGTGGATGTGGATGTGGATGTGGATGTGAACCTTAAGACCGATGCCGAGATACAATGTTTCTTAGTGATGTAGGGTATCTATTTCTTTGACAGAACACAAGTGGTGGAGTATATTCCAGCAAAACAGGGCATTGCTCTGACATGTTTTCACCGTGATTGAGACGACAGCGTACTATGCCAAAAGTTGGGACTCTGTCCACCCAGGAACGCTCAATGATCTCAGTGCTGGTCCACTCCACTGTGACCACCCACCGCTCTCCCAGTCTTTCCATGTTCTTCGTTGCATGCAAATTTGCATTCCGAGCTCTGTCAGATTCTTGTCGCATCCAAATCTGCACCGTCATAGATTCTCGTATCTTGATGGGACCAACCTATCAATCAACACTAAAAAGAAACGAATAACCAAAACCCAGCAAACATGTCAGTTTTATCCCTTCACATTAACGTCCAACTCAAAATCCACAAGTCCATTCGAATAATTCAGCATAAACCCCATTAAATAATTCAACTTATTCCAAACGGAACAAACCCTGATGCATATAAAATCCCCCCAAAATCTCTATGCGTTTATTTCCTGGTAGAAATGGAGTGGTGATGGTGGCGGCTCTTCGATCTATGCTTGCCGCTCTTGTTCCCGCCACTGCTACCTGCACCCCTGTGGCTGCTTCCCTCCCCGGTCATGCCCTTGCCCGAGCTGCTTGAGCCGTGGCCGACTCGCCTGGTCGCCCTCCTCCGAGAACCCCAGCCATTGTTCCCAAGAGCAGCCTTGGCGACGCTGTCAGTTGCCACCTCTCTTGCCCTCAGTGGCTTGATAGGCTGCTTGTTCAGATAAGCTAGATGTGGCAGCAGGCTACACACTGCCTTGCGGAGCTGGTCATCTCCAATGTTACTCTGGATTGGGTTCCCGAGCAAGTTGAGGGCCAACAGAGAGTTGTAGTTTGCGACAAGCTGGCCCAAAGCCTTGGCTGTGGTGATCTTATTGAAGCTCAGGTCGAGAACCGTGAGCTTCAGAAGCCTGTGAAGCCCTTCCACACCGCTAATCTTGTTCCCAGCAATATACAGCTCTTTGATGAGAGTGCAGTTTGACAGTCCTGTAAATGTATCCATATAAGATCTCATGTCTCTAATAAAATCATTACTTTCTACAATAAAGTTCAAGAGTAATATAATGGGTCACAACATCGATGTGACTGAAGGCTATATCAATAAAGCAAAACCACAAATAGCACTCACCCACCTCAAAAAAATTTATGGACAATCATCATGGACCATTTATGACAGGTATCTCTAACCACAACAACGAGCCAGAAACATGACACCGGATAAGAATCATATTCCTAAAACACGGATGACAAAATTTAATGTCCAATAGCAACCCAAAATTTTGAAAAAAGAATTTCAACTCTCTGACATCTCAAATTAATTCAGCAGTGGATTATCGTAGCAAGAATTTTCTTTTAGATTCGATAGGACTGTTTCCTGGAGTCCATAAGATTTGTCATGCACAATTATTTCCTCAATTTGCTGTTTTGTGCAGGAGTTGATCACGTTAGAATAAAACAAGCAAATCCAAAAATAAAAGGATTAAGTACAGATGTTCTTACCATGACCAATTCGTGAGATTCTGTTATAGCTGAGATTAAGAACCCGGAGCCTCGTCAGTTCTCTGAGGCCTTCAATTGTCACAATCTTGTTCCTTGACAAGTCGAGCATGTGAAGGCTCTTGGGCAAAGATCCCGGCGAAATGTGAACTAAAAACAACGTGAAACAGGTCACATACCACATGTACGGTTGAGAACATGTGATTCCTACTTCATTTACATGATTAAGTTGTCGAATTTTACCTATGAAGTTGCCAGATAAGTTGACCGATCGGAGGCTAGTGAAAGCTGAAATCGCAGGTATCACCTTTAAGCCCATGCCGGCAATGTGAGCCACCGAGGAAAAGGCATTCAGAGACTGGATGATGTTGTTGGCCTGCAACACCTCCTCCGCTGCTCGCCGGCCAGCACGAGTGTTGTTTTTGCTAGATGATTCCTTAATCTCCAGAAAGGTTGGGTGCGTAGAAGACCCATCTACTGCTTCATCATCTTCATTCTCAGTATCCTCGATTGGGCAGAATGGATTATCATCCAGACTGTGCACCCAAGCATTTACTCTATCCAAAGAAGAAGATTCTGCAGAAAAAGCAACCCACTGGTTCGGAGGCCACATACCGTTCCTACATCTAATCTCAGATTCATCCATGGCTTTCTTGTTTTTCAAATCCTCTCCATGGCTTGGTTCCATCGTGTCAGAGCAGTATCCGTCTCTCTGATTGGAGGCACGATTGAGGAAGGCAATCCTTTGTGGTTTCAAGGACCAAGTCCTGTGGAGATTTCTGTGGCTCCACAGGAAAAGCTTCCACCAAAGCTTCCTACTTCTTGAAGGAAGAACCTGGCTTGAAGACCTCTTCTTTAGCATCACTTTATCAGCACTGAAGGAAGTCATTACTGATGCTGGGCTGCCTGGGATTGCCTTTGGTGCTTCTCTCAGGAAATTTTCAGGTAAGTTTCGGAGATCATCATATGAATGGGACTTGACTGGGGATCCAAGCAATCTACTAGCTCTCTTTGTTTCGATGTTAGAGCACGAGCGCTTCAACATGGGAGATCCCCAGAAGGCAGTGGTGCGGCCCATCCCTGGGTCGCTTACATGCCCACTGCGGATCATTGCTTCGGGTGTGATGCCCTCAACTTTCTCCGATTCATTCTCCACCTCATAATTGCAAAACTCTTGATTCAAATCATGGGTATTGATTTCACCTTTCTCTGCTGCTAGCGCCTGGAGATCGAAGTCGGATAAATCCCTTTTCATCGACAAGATGTCGTCATGCTCGTCGCCTCCCTCATAAGCTGCTTCAATTGCCACATTGGTTGGAACAGAATTCCCATCCTTCTTGTCATCCTCCACCGATTTCACATCGGTAGAAGCTTTCTTCTTCGACTGAGATTTTACTGACAAGTCCTCGAAAGACACCTCCTTTGTCTCGCCGGATGCACAGATGAATTTTTCTGGCTTAACTAGCAAATCTCCATCGCCATTTTCATTATTAGAATGGATGGCTTTTGGAGACTCCTGCATGTAACCAGTCAAATGAGCACGAAATTGAACCACAAATTAGACAAAAATCAGATTTGAATGTGTGGTTACCTTAGATTTCTTCTTCTTTCCAGCCAGGAGAGCAGAGAAGCAATTGATTCTTGCCATTTTTTCTGGTACCAAAGAACTTACACACAACACAATATTCTAGATAAGCGTGACGACTACCTTCTCTTTATGACTCTAAGAGCTTCTGAAGCAAGAAGAAGCCTAGCAGATTAAGGACTATAGAAGTAGATGCAGGTGATCTCAGCTGAAGTGAATCTGTGGGTTAGCCATTGTCGAAAGGAGATCCTTTTACCATACGACACAACAGCCAGACAAGCAGAAGAGTGTAGATGGGAATGGAGAAGAGAGGGAAGGGTGCATCCTCTCGAGCACACACCTTTCTCAAGGTGCGAGAGGATGGTACCTCAGTGACGGCCAGAGTGATCTTAAACCGCTTTAATATCAGCTGAGAACCCTTTTGGTATCAGACCTGAAAAAGGTTAGATCTTAGAATCATGGAGAGCTCAAAAAACCCATAAACAGAAATAGAGGGAAGAAAGAGAGATCTGATGGATTAGTCATTTCTCCCTTTTATAAGCCAAACATATCAAAAGATCGCCTTTTGTTCGCTTCTATTGCAAATCAGATGGAGAAAAGACCAAAAACGTTCTTCTGCTAAATTCTGGATCATCAAAGTACAAGAAACTCATTGGCATCAACAGGGATTTCCAGATCCGAAGGCCGAAAGTAAGGAAGCATTTAGAAACCCAATGAAAACATGTATTTTATTATGTAATAAAAGGGTGGAAGATACGAAAGCTAATAATTGAGGAAGCATTTAGAGCAGCGAGGAGAAACCACCGGTTTTCTTGGCTAATGCTTTGAAAAGTTCTCCCTGGTGTCCCTGTTTTCTAAACCTAGGAGACTTCAGCCCCAATAAAAAGAAGAGCAAGTCAAAGAAGAAAGCTATTATTGCATTCATAACCTAGATCGACCTTCACAAAAGTAGAAGCCACAACAACAGAGGTAATAGAACAATCAAAGGAAGAGCTTGCAACGGAAATCGAGAAACAATGATAACTGTTTTACAGAATGTTAGAAACCACAGCAGGCTATCGGAGGAAGTTACCTGTTTCAAACACCCAGAGGTGTGACGTACCGGAGGTCAAAGCAAGCAGAGGAGATGAGAAAGAGCATCTGGAGCAGGGAGGGAAGGGTGGAAGAAGAAGAGGAGGTGGTGTGGGGGAGGAAAGGAAAGTGGTAGAAGCGGCTACAAATAGGCGGCAGCAGCGGGCGCTGCGAGAGGAGCCACAAACGCGCTTGAGACGCGGACAGATCCGTTTCCCTTCGACTGGCCAAAATTTACCTGTTTCATGAATGATGTCAGTGCCACCCTCTGCCCTCCCTGCTAACTCCGAGTTAAATAATTTCCATTCAGTTGTTATTTAATGTTGCACATCGCGACCTATCATGCGGTTATCACCGAATCGAATCCCAACCTTTCTAGATGGAACACACAGTATACCTTATTTTTAGGATGGTCATTTCTTTGATAACCACAACTATGTAATTACTTGCAAGTGCACCCATTGGCAGTTATCTCTTTACATGTATACCCTTACAGTTGCATGCAGCGATATGCTTAACATGACAAAACGTATTGTTGTCTAATCGAAACACTAGCCAGCCATGGCTCTTCATTTGGGGACGCAGAAAGCTAACGCCTCTCTCTCTCTCTCTCTCACATGAATTATGAGAGTGATTTGAGGCCCCCGTCGACCCGTTCCTTTGGGTCAGCAACGAGCCGCATCACCTCGGATCCCTTTCTTTCGCAAGTCCACTTGGCCCGATACAATCGACTCTAATCTTCCCCGGTTATATGAATCTACTGTTCTAATAAATAAATATCCGCTCAAGTCACCTTCGATTTAAATTCTTTGTGACATAAAGGGTTAATCATAAAAAAGAAGATTCTTACCACAACACGAATATTCTTCAAGGCAGGCAAACTAGTGAGGCGCAGGAGCGAATGAGTCAAAAATGACAACTCACTGAGTCATATGGGTGGGTCCTTCACCTGTCAGCATCGCAGTCGCGTTACGGCCGTCGTACCACATTTTAATTGGGGTGGTCACGGACGGATTCCATCAAAATACTTGGTTTAATTTGGCTGGAAGCGAGGGAGCTGCAAAGGCAGAGATGAGAGACGTAGAAAATAATTTGATTTCTTGAAATCGATCAAAAACAATCAAAAACATGAGGACGGGTGGTGGTCTCTTTCGGTGCAACGCCATCCCGATCATTGACGTGCAACAACACCGGTCGTTCCTAGAATCACCATCCCTTCCTTGTGTCCATGTGTCTTTTCTTGTGTCTTCTTCTGCCTACCCTTCATTCCAAAGCCTTGTGCGATACCAAACTTATTGCCGCGGTCCTTGTTATGTTCGTTCTGTGCCTTTCCAAATAGAAAAGGCTAAGATTTCAGCGTTCCCAACAAGAGGAGGCAGCAGGTCTGCTTGTCCATTTGTGAGATGCCATCGTCGATTCAAGGAGGGTGCCTAATGGATCCCTCCCTCACACAGCCATTCCACATCTGAGGTCCAGTAATTAGTGTCCATCTTTTTCCTATTTAACAAACAAGTAAAGTGATGCATACTTAGCTTTCAATTAATCTGGGAGAGGACCCAGTGATCTTTGACTGCAGACATTATCGTCTTGTTTCCGCCACCTACACCATCATGTTATATGGTGGCTACCCAAAGACCAATTTTATACATATTATATATCCTTGAAGTTGTACCATATGGGACTTATTTGAATGGCAGATCTAAAACATGTTTCAGGTTCACCTAAGTGGCGACCGTACCTTTAAATTAATTCTCAATCTAAAGTGCTATATAAGTAGGAAGCATGGGACAAGGCCTTCAACTTATCAAAGAAATAGAATAATAAGAAAACTTGTAGGAATGCATGTGATTCACCATAGATGTGGGATCAGGAGACTTCTTCATGCATCCCTCGGAACTACTCTCGATCTAAATCTCGTTCCCGAACTTAATTGTACAATTTACTGGACTATTTAATTGCATTTATAGTTGAAGAAATACAGAACAGGTTCTGATGAAATGTCTTTGCCTGAAAGGAAGGGCCAAGGTAATCAATACTGAAGAAAACAAACAATTGAAGAAGGTACATGGGCCATCTGATAAATAATTCTAGATATGTGATTCATGTTCTGACTTGGTTTGGTGATGTGACAATTAAGATTAGGGTTTCACAAAACAATATGGCTTATCTATCACGATGGTGATGGCATACGAAAAATGAAATGGCCTTGAAATTTAATTAGTAATCGAAGAACTATGGCTTGAGTGGTGATCTTTGATTAGTTTCCTCAAGTTGAATCCCTGAGTCCATTTAGCAAGGTAATTAGAGTCAAGTCAACATGGGTTGTTCACTCGATGCATCATCATTTATTTCTTTAGTTACATTAACCTTACATCAACCTTACATCATATAACAGTAAGCTATGAAAAAACTAATTGTTAACTTTTATAAGAAAAGGAAAATAAGATGAATGTGGACGGACGGCAAGAATCAGATTGAGACATACAATTTATGTCTCTTTCAATAGTGTTGTTAGTGTTCTTAATTATTTTGTCACGTCCCTTGTGCCGTATTCTAACATGGGCTTTTGAAACAACAAGCAAATGAATCTTCCTGCATTTGCATTGGTTGGCATCACACTATTTCTTCTTCTTACTAATGGTCATTCCAATGTAACTAGGTAACCAAATGAACACCTAAATCATTTTTTTATTGTTCAGCATTGCCCCCCCCCCCCTCTCTCTGTCTCTCTTTCTCACATCTCTGATTACATTGTATTGCAATGTGGCACAATGTGTCCCTCATGTAAATGGACCGCAATGTGCAATTTGGCACGGAAATGAAATGCTTGTCCACAATGCCAGCAATTAAGTCCAAATCTTGAAACAGCTTAAGAATTTTGATCAGTTTCTCTGCTGTGGCCTAATGACTCAACAATCACTTTGTTTCTCGGGTCATGCAACTTGCCGCTACCGGGAGTAGCAATTTCTTTTGAGTGGTGGACATCATAATCCAATTTGTTATCATTTAGATGCTTAACTAAGAACTTTGAGTGCCTTCCAAGTCAACATTTGACTTGAGAGATCAGCAATGGCATATACAGCATAAACTTAGCGTGTATAATTTACACTTTTCTTAATCCAGTCTGAGTTGGCACTGTGAAATTTGACTTCTTTCAGTACTTGATTCATTCCCCTCCTAACAAAGACCAATTCTAAAATATGCCTTCAATCATTTGTTTCCATCACTCATTTAGTCAAAATATTATATCCAGTTCCTTATTTTACTTTTTAGTGATAATTACGGGATTCGATCTCATAACTCTACATTAAAAATTGAAGTCTTTACTGACTAAGCCGACTAACATCCTCAATATGCAGATAAAATTCACTCATCTCAAAATAAATGATTAAGTTACTTACCAATTGTGCAGGTGAAACCCTAAACTAAGCTACATTCCTTAGCACCGTTCCCCAAACTGCATCCCTCACTTTGGATTTTGAGCATTTAAAATTCAGAAAATATGTGAAAGAAATATCAAAATGAACTAATAAAAACCTACTTAAATCTAGTCCTCTACAAACACACTTCGAATTCCTTACAACATAAGCAATTTCTATATTGTGAGGAAAAGATAAATGTATCACCAATCAACTACACCATTGCCAGAATGGTCAGAAAAACTGCAATCTTCGGCAAAGAAAACAGAACATGACCATAAATTTAAGGCAGTAACCTAAAACCACAAATTACCTTATGCTAAACACAATTCGCAAGGCGCAAAAATCAGTAAATAAACTGCTAATCGCTTATAAGGATGTGATAAACGTAGGACGTACCAGATGCAGGGATAACATAGACAAGATTAGGAGCTCCCGTCCTCCAGTTTTGGTTGGCGGAAAAGATCGGAAGCCTGACCTGAACATTACATCTATCAAATAGTCATCCTTAATAAGCTCATCCATAGGGTTTGTTATCAAAACATTCTCATTGATGTGAAGAATCTCACCGGACGCAAGATTTCATACAGCTTTCGATCTCGTGATTCACGATGTCATCGCATGTTCCACCATCTGTGCAATTCCAGCAGAAGCTAAGAAGATAAGAACGACCGAGGAGGTAAGGAAAAGGGGGGACTCGGTAATCACCAGGCGATCCTCCGGATCTCGCGGCAGAGCTCCCGGGGGCGATCTTTAGGAGACGGCGCGGGACGGCGGCGATCGAAGACTTGAGAGAGGGAAGAGGTTCGAGTTCGTTCCCTTCTCTCTCTCTCTCTCTCTCTCTCTCCACTTATAGTCAGTTTTTTCCCGCGCTTATTTAATTTTTTCTAATTTTTCAAATTTTCTTGTTTTAGTTGCGAATTAAAGGGGCCTCATTAATGGGCAAAATTTATAAACATAGATGTTAAAATTTAAATTATATCTTTTAAAGATTTTTAAATTATTATTTTTTATATTACCTTTTAAGATTAGATAAAATTATAGAGATAATGATCTCTTAGTTTAAATGATATCTACATATGTATATCTAGTCAAGTCTAAGTGCTTAAATCTATAAAGCTCAAAGTCCAAGAATAGTTTAAGGTCTTGTAAGTGTTTTTTTTTCATAGTTTAATATATTTCTTTTTATTATAGTGTTGATTTTTTTCTTTTATTTGGTTTGATCTTGAGCTAGTAATAATTTTTTATTATTATTTAAAAAATTATACTTATATGTGATCTCTCTCTTTATTCACATTGTATCAAGAGGTATAAGGGTGATAATATGTATTTCCAGATTTTCTTGTTGAAGAAGAGAAATTTTTTTTTTTATTGATTATAACAGTCAAATTGACGAGTTTGGTATTGAACTTTTTAATCAATCTAACTATAAAATTTATAAAACTTAGTTTGGAGACTTATCTTATAGGGAAAGATCTACGTGATGTGATTAGTGATAATATAAGGCCACCAAGATTATGCAGATGGAGATTGCATGGAGAGATAGAAGATATTAAATGCAAGAGTTGAATTTAAGTTAAACAGATCTATTTCTCTCAATATCTTTAAACACATTATTGATTGCAAATTACATTTACAGATTTGGATCATTCTCGATACATGGCTCAATAAAACAAATATGATTCGACTTTAGTACTTATAGAATGATTTGACAAATATTATTCAAGATGATTTTTTAATTTCTCAATATGTTTTGAAGATTAAAAATTTATGTTTAAAAATATCACTCTCAAATACATATGGATTTGTTTCTGATGCATGAATAAATATTATATTATTCATGATATTTGAAAAGAATATATTTCTTATGTTACATCCATTCGAGGATGGGTTCAACAATCATCCCTAGTAGATTTGAAAAATCTTTTTTTACTTCTCAAAAATCATTAGCTTGTTAAATGACGAGAATTTCTACTTTACAGAAGATAGAAGATAGAAGATAGAAGATAGAGATATCATTTGTAAGAAGAGAGATGATAAAGATAATAAGAAGGGAAAAATACTAACTACAAGTCAAAGTCTTCGAACAATGGTATAAATTGAAAGAAAATTAAGTATTATAAGTGTAACAAGTTAGGCTAAAATTATTATATTAATATTGAAGGAGAAAATATTATTAAAAAAAGATTATTCTAGTGCTATTGATGAAGATTATGGTAAATATTTTATGGCTAAAAACTACTAAGGTCATGACATTTATCAACTTTGAACATGACTGGATAGTTGATTCAAAATGTAATTATTATTTTACTAGTGATGGTATTAAATTTACCAATTTTCATCATTATGAAAGTAATGATGCAAGCATCACGACAATATTGTTTACCAAGTAGAAAAAAAAAAGCACAACCATAATCTTAAACAAAGATTATGATCATATTATGTTGAAAAGTGTGTATCATATTCCAAGTATCTAGAAAAATCTCCTCTATTGCAAATACAACTGATGCTAAAAATTATGTTCTTTTTATTCTCGTGAAGTCAAGTTTCTTCGTAATAAAAAAGAATTAAATATAAATATATGATATGTTGGTAAAAGGATCAAAGAATTATATATTTTGTTAGTATTAACTTCTTATGTTGATAGGATGAGTACAAATGATGATGCATCAATTTGACACACTAGACTTGGCCATATAATTTTTTTCAAATTAAAAATTATGTTGTTCTCACTATCATTTTGCTCTATCGAGAAAGAAGATGTCTCAAAATCCATAGAAGCATTAGATGACAAAAAAAACTTAAGATTTTGAACATATATCACTTTCATTTATTATTATTGATATTTTTAAAAAAAATTAATTATGGAAGATAATAAGAAGAAACTTTATCAAACATAATATCTTGAAATACCAAATACCTATATATATTTACGAATCCATGCATTTTCAACTTTTTCTTCCCTTCGTTATGGCCAATAAAAATATATTTATTGGCCTTAGTATCAAGTTTGCTTCTTTTTTTAGTCTATGTAAACATAGCATACAGAACCAAATGTTCTTAAATGTTTAATATTTACGACTTTAGATTGATTAGACTAAGAGAAATTCGATTAATAACATAAGTTACACAAAGTCATATTTTCTGCTCATATGTGGGTAAATTCTTTGTATGAATTCAATACTTATAACTCTCTACAATATGTTCTTTTATTCTGTCATGTCATTTTGTTGTGATATATTTACACATGAAAGTTTTCTTTTGATATTATACTTTTTTACAAAAGGAGAAGAATTTATTAGAGAATGAACTCTGCGCCATTATTGGTGTATAACTTTTAATTTTTTTTTTAAGAACACTTTCACTTTCAACTATTAACTTCAACTCTTGAAATTTTAAAAAACCTTTTGATTTTTTCTTCACAAAAGAACCAAGTAAATATTTTAAAATCATCGATAAAGAGAAGCAACTTAAATAAGATAGAATTTGAACGGGGCCCATTAGATTGATTGTATACTTTACCATGTTGATAACCTTCATAAATTTCATTATTACTAAAAGTATTAATATTGAGAAGTTCATTAACTAGACTCTTTTGCATCATAATCTTTAATTTAAGAAAATTTATATGAAGTATAACATGTTAGATTGATGCATCATAATTTGTATTCATCTTATCAACATAAGAGATTAATGCTGATAAAATATATAAATCTTTGATGCATTTAATTTTTTTATATTACGAAGAAACTTAACTTTATTAGGATCAAGAAAAACATAATTTCTGACATCAATTAAATTTGCAACAAAGAAGGGATTTTTTTTCATATATATAAAACATGATATACATAATAGGATCAAGATTATAATTATATCTTTTTTTTATTTGATGAATAATTATACCTTTGTGATAATTACATCATTACTTTCATATGGATGAAGATTGATAAATTTGATATCATCACCATTGACATAATGATTATATTTTGAATCAACGATATATATTACACCATTACTTTCATATGATGTCGACTTAAATCCAATAATAATTCAAGATCTTATAAGGTTTTTTTTAGAAGTTCAATATATATATATATATATCTCGAATTTTCTTTTTTATTTAATTTGATGGGGGCTAATAGTATTATTATTATTATTATTATTATTATTATTATTATTATTTTAAAAAAATTATACTTATACTTGATCTCTGTTTTATTCTCCAATAGTATTAGTACCTTAAATTAATTTTTTTTTTGTGTTTTGGGTCAACGGAATCGTAAATCAACTGCCATCATGCAATTAAGATGAAGAGAAGGAAACAAGTCGAATTGGCAACATCTCACCATCAAGCCATTATTTCAGCAGTGATAACGACCAACGCATCAAATGGATTGTTCTACTTTACCTAAACGGATATGGAGTGTGCTTTGTCTGCATTCAACAATGCCGGCACCTGTTTACATCTCCTATTAAATTCAAGACAATAATCTGTCCCTACATTATTGTGGATTTCACAGCTCATAATGCAAGGAAGCTGTTGAAGCTGATAGGTACCGATAGAGAAAGTAACTGACATAAGTATTACCCTATCGATTGACTCAATCAAAGAATTGTCACTTAGACGATGATGCGGGAGGAAGAACCTATGTCTCTTCCACGTGACCATCGACAAGAGCATAATCCTTCGATAATTACCTATCTCGATTTTCGGGAGGATCGCATAAGCTAATCACAAAGTGCATTAAAACGATGCTTATCACATCTTTGTCCTCTTTATGGATCACTTGTCGTAAGTAACTCGTCGCTCATTGTTAATCATAATTTCGGAAAGGCTTGCACGTCCGATTACAAAGGGTATTAATCCCAGATAGTATAACTTAGTTTTTCTTTTCCCTTTTTTCGGACGCTTAGACATGGAGGATCATCCCCTGTTTAACCCAAACATGCTCTAGCCTTGACAAATGATACTCTCATAGTCATCTTTTCCTCCACCCTCAAAGAGATATGCTCACTAGCCATCGACGTAAATGAGCCCTTGGACGATGTGAGGGATTCCTTGACCAGCCACATATAAAAACCAGTCCTAAAACCTAAAGGGGTAAGTATCTCTGCTACTACCACCTCTCAACTAATTTTACCATCGAAGGGATCAAGTAGTAAATATCCTCCGACACTGATTGCTTCTGTAAGGATCTCGACGAAAATAACATGCATCTCGAGACAATACCAAATTCGCCTCTAACGAATAAAACGCCTTAAAATCATGCCAATCAAATCCACTCCTCTCATAACCCCTCAGCCCCACCGGAGATTTTGTACCTTCGGAACCAAACCAAACTGTGATGACTCTACGATCAGGCAACAACATCTTCTACGAATGAAAACTACTGTACTGCAACAGTAAGACAAAGATTACCTCCGCGTGCATAATACATTTATCTTGTTTGCATTCCTACCACCGTCAGAAAGGGGGAGGTGAGTGATCTTTCGTTCAACAGACAGCACAAAGCTAAGCTCGACTGGTGGCTTCGTTGACATGGCGGAGCGAAGGGTAGGGAGGGTGCACAAACTTGCAGTTGGGGCAGGACAAGGCGGCTTTGCACATCATGACCAGCATATGGCAGCGCATGCACACGGTCGCCACCATCTCTCGTCGGTCCGCGTCGAGCGATATCCATGGCAGGGAACGCGACGCGGTGCCACGAGAGCTTCTGGGGTTGCACCGGAACTCGTCGTCGTCGGTCACAGCAGGGTCAATCTTGAGCTTGAGGTCGAGGCTGAGGCATGGACGCGGTGGCGTGGGGATCAGCCTCGGGTCTCGGAAGGTTCTCTTGCGGGTCTTCGTGTTGTAGAAGTACATCTCGCCGGACTGCACTAACAGGATATCAGCTGAAGTCCAGAGAGAATTAAGCCGATAAGAAGTACCCACCCTGATGTCGAGGCATTGTTGCCACTCCAAGGGAAGGGGATTACCCACACACAGCTCGGTGTCAGGCTTCGAGAGGCAGCAACCATCATGTTCCTTTCCGTCTTGGTACCTCATTCTCTTAGAGAAACGCTCCTTCTGCAAGGAGACCATGGCTTTTGATCGAGTTACATCGCAACCATCTTAATCTACCTCCCTCGGTATATAGTGCCTGTGTGTAGGCTCCACCGAGCAAGCAAGGATCTAATGGAGAAAGCGATAAAAGGACATTCTTGTGTACATATCTGTCTTCTCTTCACCACTCTCTTGGGGTCGGTCTGGGGGATGAGAGAGGGGGGGCAATTCAAGTAGAGGAGGTGACATGAATGACGAGAGGAGGAATACAGGTGAGGAGAATAAATGAGAATGCACTCCATTACTTCAACTCACTTGTTGGGTGGCTGACCCAAATAAAGCTCGAATTTAAAGCATCCCAACACCCTCTTTGAACCTTAACTCGAAACAACAGTTCTGTCCTCCTTGATGACGAATTCTGCCGCATTAACTTCTTGAGGTGCAGTCTCTCCAAATCACCCAATCCCAGAGGGACGAGACTCGCACATAAGATCATTCTCACTGTGCTTTGCCATTACGTCTTCCCCTGCAATGCTGGCGTTTAAGAAGGTCGCCTTCTTCGCCAATCAAGAGATATGAATCCCCTCCCTGCTCACCACCAGTCTCTAATTAACTGCCCAACACCCTCGTGATTATTTGGGAGAGACTGCCATCGATCTCACCATCGAGAATACAATCGATATTGTTTTTGTTTACCAAACCATTGCAATACCAAAAACATAACTTCAGTTCCTAATAGAAAAAAATTGTTTTTGCTTACAAAAGCATTAATTCCTAATAGGAAAAAAGGCTTTACAATCCACATTGTTTTTGCTTATAAAAATAATAATTCCTACCGGGGCAAAAAACGCCCACCGTGGGGCTCGAACCCACGACCACAAGGTTAAGAGCCTTGCGCTCTACCTACTGAGCTAGACGGGCTGGTTATTTGGGAGAGACTGCCATCAATTTCACCATTGAGAATACAATCGATATTGTTTTTGTTTACCAAAAAACCATTGCAATACAAAACACATAACTTCAGTTCCTAATAGAAAAAAATTGTTTTTGCTTACAAAAACATTAATTCCTACCGGGGAAAAATCGCCCACCGTGGGGCTCGAACCCACGACCACAAGGTTAAGAGCCTTGCGCTCTACCTACTGAGCTAGACGGGCTGGTTATTTGGGAGAGACTGCCATTAATCTCACCATCGAGAATACAATCCATACCCAAACCATTGCAATACACAAAACATAACTTCAGTTCGTAATAGAAAAAATTTGTTTTTGCTTACAAAAACATTAATTCCTACCGGGGAAAAATCGCCCACCGTGGGGCTCGAACCCACGACCACAAGGTTAAGAGCCTTGCGCTCTACCGACTGAGCTAGACGGGCTGATTGTTTGAGGGACACTGTCAACAATCTTATGATTGAAAAAACAATCCATATTGTTTTTGTTTAATAAACGAGTGCAATACAAAAAACATAACTTCAGTTCCTAATAGAAAAAAATTGTTTTTGCTTACAAAAGCATTAATTCCTAATAGGGAAAAAGGCTTTACAATCCACATTGTTTTTGCTTACAAAAACATTAATTCCTACCGGGGAAAAAAAACGCCCACCGTGGGGCTCGAACCCACGACCACAAGGTTAAGAGCCTTGCGCTCTACCTACTGAGCTAGACGGGCTGGTTGGTTTAGGGAGATATTTACCATATAAGTAAAATTATCTTCTGCTTCGCCAGTACCCATAATCCATCTAATATAACGTATTGATTACAACTGTGATCATCCAAAATTGCAGCAGTAGCAGCAATAAACATATTCTCTATAAGATGATAATCACATTCACGCACATCTAATCCTCCTGTCAACATGGCGGCAACCACCATGTCGATGACCAACACCAATGGCCTCTTATTTGCGGCATGGGACTTGTCTCGACACGTCAAACCATAAGAATCTTTCCACATAATCCTAGCTCTAGCTGGGAGCTCAGAGCTTGTCACTTGCACAAGAACTTTACATCTAACTCTTTAGATATAACAAATAGAAAAACTCTTTTTATTAGCCAAGTCTGTATTTTCTATAATGATAAAACATTGGTATAAAGGTACATCTACAGAAAATTTGAACTTATTAAGATGGCTCAGTTGTTTGGTTAGACTTAAATTTCCAAGGTGACATAGGACTCATGGGAATAATACATAGGACAACATCATAGGAACTTGAATTCAATGATCTTTATGTTTCAGTTGAATGCACACTTCACCCGTCATGCTTAATGATAAATGGAAACATTGATTAAATGATTTCATGTGATTCAGTTAAATGTTCCATTCGTTGAATATCAACGAGACAACAATTTTGTGTAAATATCTCCAATATAGAGATAATCCATCATTCAATGTTCTCCAATGATAAAAGAATTTTAAGTTGATCCTTCAAAGGAGAAAAGGGTTCTCTTATTGTTTTATTCTACGAAAAGGAAAATGGTCAAATCTTAAGTGGGCTCAACATGATTTGTAAACTCCTAGGAGCCCTAGGTCGCCCCAACTTATAAGATTTCAAGTCTCCTAATATTCTAAAATAAAAATTGAAAAAAGTTTGTGACTATTGCTGTGATGCTATCATTGACCACCATAAACCATGATGTAAAGTTTTAGCATCATCCTCATACTTTAAAATTTTTAACTGCCTGTGGACATCACTTCCATTGTGACAAGGTTTCAGGATGGCCTAAATCATAAATCCTTAAGTGGATGAGAGATTAACTATACTGTGTATTACAATCCTATTCTTTTTGGAAGACAATCTAAGAACAAAGTTGATTATGCAGTTGCCTCTGGGTTCTTCAGTTCCAATGAAGAAAGATTTGTTTCAGTTCGTAGACTGCAAACGATTGAAATAGCTCTCTATTTCATAATTTGTTATGATCATAGCATTCCTTAAAGCAGTTGCCAGCTTATTTCTGTCATATGTTTACATTGGCTAGCGTCTAATGTACTAGATACATATGTCAGACCTTTTTGATGTTCAGCAATGCCACTTGGTAAAATGTGACCCATGGACCATAACTCACTTACAAATGGGAATTTCTACATCAAGGAAAAGTAAATCTTAACAATTCAAAGGTAACCAAAAAATGAATAGCCATAAATATGTCAAGATAAGTCACTGGTATCAGTAAAATCTTACAAATTTATGGGAGAAATTGCAAAAAAGGAAAAAAAAAATAGATTTGAGAACCAACGGACACCTGACTTTTCGGTAGTAAGTCCAATTGTCTTAACAAATTTCCCTTCTGCAAGGTAAAGTGACTCACATACTATGAGAGGCGGCAAAGGGCTCTGCTGGTGCATTCCACATGGGCCAGATATTGCCTCTCCATTCATAAAATGGGTAGGTGAGGTAGGTACCGTGCATATGGTAATGTTCTTACCTCAAAGCAAACTGGCAAGCATTAATTCTTACTACGACACTCGCAGGTCAGTAATTAACAAGTTATATATACAGGTATTCCAATAATAAACAATAATTTGATATATAAATTTCAGATTATACTATTTAAAATTTGTATGAAATCCACATTTTCTTTTTCTTATTCTAATTTAATTTAGAATCTTTAGAAGAACAATGGATAAGCAGATCCATTTCATCAGGTAAATCCAGTGAAAGAAAATAAGAAACTGGATACAGAAAGGAATTCAATTATATCAGCAAATCCCATTAAGTGGCTACTTTTGAAGATAGGTTATGCATTGTTTTTCCAAGTCTATGGTCTCCGGGGCTTGCTGTTATTTAGTTCTATTAAGAAGAGACTAACTCGAGCCTCAAGTCTCCAAATTTAGAAATGTGGTACCGACAAATGTTGTTTTAAGCTCAGCATCAAGTGCTTGACGATCACCAGTAATTTGACTGAGAGAACCTTTTATCTAGGTTGTTTGTTCTGATCAAATTTACTTCAATTAGCAACTTGTTTTAACTTGATGCAGCATGCTTTAGCCTAGAAATATGGTGCCGACAAGCTTGTTGCAAAGTGTTCATCAAACACGAGTAATTTGACTGAGAGCATTCTTATCTGGGTTGTGTAATAGTTCTATGTCGATAACTTACAGGCTATATATTCCGAAAGATAGCATGTAATGCGAGACTTTTGCCCTCTTCCCTACCCATATTCTTTATCTAGATCATCCAAATCTTCTATAACTTCCCTAATACCTTCCTCAGATCAAATTGAGATCAGCAGCAGTGAATTAACGAATCAAAAGCACATAAAGTCGAAGCATTTCTCCTATGCATAGAAAAATTAACAGGAAGCATCAAACAAACCCAAAATTCACGCACTCGTCGACCGAAACCAAACCAAAATATTACAAAATCGTAACAAAGGATCATAAGAAAGATGGCTAGCAGAGGTAAACTTACTGGAGACGTCAAAGCACGAAAAAAGCAGGCGTCACGAACTGCCTCGTCCCCCCCTCTTCTCCTTCCATCTGCCTTGCCCTCTTCCGACGACGATGAGGAGTCGAGCCACGGAAACGCAATCCCTAATCGCGTCGAGGCGCGGACAAGCGAGCGGAAATGGGTGCGAGATAAAATATCATATTTTAAAATAAATTTATGATTTTTCTTATTTTAAAATATCATATATATATATATATATATATTTATTTATATTTATACACACACACATAGCCATACTGCAGTTTCCTTCGGACAACGTGTTTGCTCGAGGCACTGATGGTCGGCAAGTTGGTGATGGAGACTTGGAGCATTAGGGGATTCATTACCTTCAATAATTTGAACTCCCCCATCTTTCCACGCATGAAATGGCTGGCAAAGACGGCATGTTCGCGAACCCACTTGAAGAAGACCTTTGCAGTGGACTCCAACTCCTCAACCAAGACCTCCTTTTCATGCCATCAAGTGGCACTTTGTGGTGTGGCCTTTGTTCCCTTTCATGGCTCTTACACTGTGCCAAAGGTCAGCTGCTGCTGCTGCTGCCGTGGGGGAAATGGGAGAAAGTAGCAGCTGATAAAAGAACTGGATCAACCCTGGCAATTCATGTCCCTTCTTTCAGAAGCATGAGCTTCTCCCGTCCCCGGTTTTAACACGTAGCATCCAGTTGAAACATCAGTGGTTGCCACAGATTCATGCTACAGAACACTAAGTATCCAAGTTCTTTTTTATGATGCTTAATTTAGTTCTGTATCACAAATTCTACGAGAATTGCAGTGAAAGAGTCGTCATTGCTTCTTTATTTGACATTAGAAGTCCCTCTTGGACAGATACAAGATGTGGCAAGAAAACCAGTTAATAATGGTTCCAAGCCTAGTCTCCAAGCGGAAGACAAGAAAGAGTAAAAGAAGGAAAAGAACAAACTGTTCTATCTTCATAACTTGCTGGTGTTTGATCATGGAAAAAAAGTATCCATGCTGTGTTACTGGAGGCCATGACTTGAACTGCACTCTCAAATCATTTACCATCTGCATGGAATTGCTTCCACTCCACCAGGCGGCACAGAAACTCCAGAACCTATGCACAACATTCAGAACAGTGATATCAGCAGACGAATTCCAGAACTGCTGTCCGATGTAGGAGACTCTTCTCACTCACCTCAGCTGGTTCTCTGAGAGAGAAAGAGGCACTTGTTTCCTTTGCAATCTTCGAAACAAGGATGCCGTACCCTTGTCCTCGATCACGCAGAACCTGCAATACGAATTTAATCCAACATAATTACTGGTCGGAGATCGGAGCCGAGTCTACCGTAGAAGAGTTCAAACAGTGAGATGGATACCTTGAAAGCATCTTCATCAGTACGATCATCTCCTATGTACAGCGGCAATACGTCGTTGCAGTCGTCAAACCCTGCGCAGCAAAAAGAATCAAATGGGTGCGCAATGCAACTAAAAGAGCAAAGCCTTTTCCTTGGCTTTCAATTTAATATGCGATCAAGTGTTTGCCGAAGCTCACCGAGAGATTCCAACAAAAACTCGAGTGCCTTCCCTTTGTCCCATTTAATGGTCGGGCGGATCTCCAAAACCTGAAGTTTATGGAGCAAACACAAGGTTATACTCATGCCGGTGCATCAACTACAGTGACCCCGTTTCCAGCCATTTACCTTTCTTCCTTTGGTAAGCCGGAGTTTGGGGTAATCCTTGATCACCGTCTTGACTCTCTCATCTAATAAACTCCATTTCTGCGATTAAGATAACAAAGATTGAGTCACCGATTAACAATGAACAAAAAAGTACATCCTTTTGGTATCCGATACAGTCAGATGTTTACCTTTGCATCAACACACCTGAAGTGAACTGATAGACAGAATTTGTTGTTCTCCACCCTCGATCCTGGGATGCTCTTTGTTGAGTCTACCAAAGACTTGTAGACCTTCAAAAAAGATAGAGAATGTCCAGGTAAGTATGATGAGTAAATCTCTGGTCCAATGGCCAGGGACTTCTTCCCGGTTCAAATACCGTCTTCACTCTGCAGCTTTCAGTTGAGAGAGACTAGCAGATGAAGAAACTCACCTCATCTATCATGGGAAGGAATTCGCTGGCTGGCTGAAAGAGAATAGCTTTTGCCTGTGCCACCAACAAGACAACAATTAACAAGTCTAAAAGACAAAACGATGTAGCTTTTTCTTTTTATAGCGAAAAAGAAAGAGGAAGCTGCTCCGAAAGAAGAGAAGACCCACCTTGGCTTTTGTGTGCTTGGGGCCGTCGTTGGGACCTTTTATGTCCATGCCGTGACTCCCAGCGTAGTACAACTCCGATAGCTTCACGAAGCTCGAGACCTGATGTCAAAAAGGTGTTGTCAGAAAGAACAGGGGGAAACCGATCACGTTCAAGTGGTAAGGTGGTAACAGGAATGCGCCGTACCTTCTCCCTGCACCTCCCACTCACAATAGCAGTGGGAAAAAGACTTGCTGCGTCTCTCACTGCCTCCCTCATCTGTTTCAGGTAAAGCAAGAGCATATTAGTAAATCGCCTTCCGGATAGCATCCATTCGAGATGAGAAAACAGACACCAGCAGAGGCATGAAAGCTGTTATGAGAGACAAGAAGCTCACCTCATCGGACATGTAGGCGCGGTCGGGGTCCTCGACGATCGGCGACAGAGTGCCATCGTAGTCCAGGAACATCACGATCTGCTTCCCCTTCGATGCGGCCATGAGCTCGTCAAAGTTGCGCAATGCCGATGGGTGCCGTTTCTACATGCAAATCCACGCAATTCAGCAACACCGTTAGCGAGAACCGATGGAGAAAGATCGAGTAACATCAGCACGCACTCACCACCCAGCCGTCATAGTCGTCGCAGTGGGAAGCCAACACGGGGGCAGTGCAGGCCGCTGCCGACGAGAGCTGACTAGGAGGCAAGGCCTTCATCGACTCAATCCAAGAACTGGCCCTCCCAGCCCCACC
Source organism: Musa acuminata AAA Group (assembly GCF_036884655.1). Lineage (NCBI taxonomy): Eukaryota > Viridiplantae > Streptophyta > Magnoliopsida > Zingiberales > Musaceae > Musa > Musa acuminata. The sequence continues at coordinate 8,593,801 of NC_088355.1, read as the reverse complement.
ACCACCGCCGCCGCCGAGGTCGGTCCGGCTCAACAGCTTCCTGAGTCTGGCATAACTGGCAGCGGCAGAGGCATCGGTGGCACGAAGCGGCGGACGGAAGAAGGGAGATGAAGATTCGGTGATCGCTGCTGCGGAAACGATCGCGAGCGTCGGCTGCTCCTGCATGACCATGTTCTGCCTCGTCATCTCGTCCTCCTATCGCACACACAGGGATCGAAATCACTCTGTTTCGGTTTCGGCTGCGGGGAGGGCAGCTTTATAGGCCTTAGGCCTCTCGGTACCGGAAACGGACAAAAAACCGCGTCGGCTGTGGCGGCCACGGATTCGGCGATCAAGCGGGTCATCCACGGACACCGGGGCCCACGTGTACCAGGGAGGGGTGTGGGGGGGGGGGGGGGGACGGTGCGTGCGCTCGCTTGCTGGCCGCGGTTACCGCACGCGGCCACCAGCCGGGCCGCTTGGGGGACCCTTTTGGGATGGAACACGTGTTCGCCGCGTCATCCACCCACCGATTTGATGGGTGCGCTTCTTCCAAAACAGCTTACTGGCTGTCGCGTCCGCAAAAGGTCCCTACATCTGGTGCCGAGAACTGCACCAACGCCCATTGGATATAACCTGTAGCTGTGGGCTGCCCAATAGAGCGGCAGAAGAACCAACCACCGGCCGATGACAGGGGAAGACTACAGTTTGTCGTCGCAGTATAATGACAAGAATACAGCGCTGTATACATCGGAGTAGCTCTCATAATTGCATGCTCTACTTTGGCTTTCTTTCAGTTGAGAGTGTCTTCATCTTTCACTAGCATGATTGATTTTTGTATGTTCTTTTGGTTTGCTACCTGCTTTGTAATCATAGTCGTCATCTACATGACTAAATTACTCCAGCTTTCTACCGTCCTGCATCTTCTTCCTTGTATATTATTATTGTATCAGGGAGGGTATATAAGACAGTCCATGTTGTCGACGACGAGCTGCTTCCATGATATTGACCGGCCAAACGATAGGACATTAACAAGAAGCGACGGAAGCAATTATACTGCATCTTTCTGAAACCTTTCCTGGACTTGTTACTGTATACAAGAAACCTTGCCCTGTCTCTCTCCCGGCCTCGAAATCTTCACCTGTCGGTGCAAATGAACCAATGCTGCTTCAGTAAACTATTTCCATAAATGCAGTTCCACATGCCCCTCTCTCTCTCTCTCTCTCTCTCTGTCTCTCTCATGGGTTGATCTGCACATATGCAAGAGTGACAGGAGACCAAAAACATGGACCCCAACCTAGTGTGATCTTCGTAGGTGGCGGCATTTGGCCATATGATCAGGCACACCTCCTCTGGCGAAGCCTTGTTGAGCTTGGCATGTAGTTATCAGATCCACAAGGATCATGGACCTGGGACCATTCTCTCTCTCTCTCTCTCTCTCTCTCTCTCTCTCTCTCATGCGGCTTTGTACCTTTGAACCTGTGGTATGCTGTCGAGTGCATGCACTCATTCTCTACGTTGACATGAACAACCACGTGGAGGCATGTACAATTCACAGCTTTGAGAAGCTCACCGACGGCTATAAGCCACAAACTTTGAGATGAAGAGACTATGGATCGTCACACATTAGCATGGCGGTTTGCAGGATTAGCAGACGCCTCTTCCAATGTATCATTCATCTGTACAAAAGAAGGAATATTTCGATCTACTTGGTTATATGCACCAAATCAATTTAATCTGTCAGCTTGCATCACCATCTTTTGCTGTTGCCTACCACTTGCAGGTTTGACCTGTAGCCAGTTAGATCATCGTATTTAGTAGAATGTATGCATTAACATTCTGTTCCTAGTTACCAAGGTGCATTTCTATGAACTTGCCAATTGGGTACTGCTTGCATGCAGTACACCAACTTTTGGAGTCAAATGTAATGATAAACTAAGAGATTCTCTGAACGAATCTTTCAAAGTGGGACCGTACAAATGAACCTCGAATTCATGGCAAGACCATTCTTCTTTCTCATCGAGGTCTGTTGATCGACAAAGAAGCTTCTTAGACTGCGTGAAGGCACTAGCTAGCAAAACATAAGAGGACACCACACAGATCTAAGATCCAAGAACAGAAAACTACAGACACAAGAACTGAACTGGCTTTTCATCTGTCAAACTCACTGATGTAAATTTCTAGGAAGGTGGCCAATCATCCGAGTCACTGATGTAGGTTCCTGTCCACTGTCCTCGTGTAGTTTCTTCTAGGTGTTAAGCACAGCATATGGCTGCTACCTTCCAGAGTGCTTTAAGCATTTCTTTTTAAAAGGTTAGGTAGGACTGATTGGAACTTCTCGAGGTAAAGAAGTTTCCATGGACAAGTGGAGAGTTAGGTTAAGCCTCGGTCCCGTGCTTAACAGTGACTGACGACGACTGCGAAGTCTTCTGGCAAGTGTGGAAGTCATTAGGAGTGCACTAAGTGCTATTTGCTGAGAAACGGTCAATGAATTCAGGATCTTGTGACAGAAAGTGAAGTTGGCAAGCAACAGCTGAAGAGAATCTCGTCGTTTCCACGTTGAATTCAGACCTCACAATTATGGTTGATCTATAGGTTCCTTACTACGGTGGTTAATCGTCTATTCAAACATCACACAGTTTGATGTTAGGCTCCGATTCTATATGCTTCGCCATTCTTTTCGTTCGCTTGTCAGTTTGGAATCAGCTCGTGATGTTTTGCTGACATAAACATCAGCGATTCATAGAAGAGCGGGAGGACGACTTTATTCGACTCCACGATGGAAAGAGAAGCTTCTTTGGCGATGAGAACCTTTGTCAGAAATGGCGATCTTGATGGTGTCTTGGAAACCACTTAGTCTGGACGCCATTGGAGGCGAAGGTTGAATGAGTATTCCTAACAGGTGGTCCTCAACTTGCATCCACGACTTGAATGGCCACAGTACGCACAAACAGGTTGGGGAAAAGGAACTCTTCGCCTTCCTTGGCGGTAAAGCTCGGAATAAAAAGTACTGGAAATGTGGAAGCAGGTGGGATTGCTGGTCATCCGGAAGAGATCCGCATGGTGTGGGGCTTGATGGACATGGAAGTTCTGATACTGGGGCAATATTTTTCTCGAGTCCTCTGCATTAGATTTCACGTGGTTAAAGGAATAATATGATGCAACGACAGATCATGGAGGACTTTCGAGTTGCAAAAGGGACAAGCTCAGATTAGGCCGAAAGCAGTCCATGATGCTAATGTAATCGGTGGTGCACTGCACGAGGTATCATCGGCGTATAAATCTTACAGATATCGGACTTCGTCAGAAAGTGAAAGATTTCATGGCAATGGCGGAGGCGCTGCCCACGTCCACTTCTGTGGCTGCGACTCCGAATCACCTTTAAATGGAAGGTTGGCAACACCTAAAACATAAGGAACTAAACAAGCAAATCTAAAGAGCATCGTGGGGGTCCCAATCTGATAACTAGCTATGAAGACCGATTTCCTGTTAATTAGATAGGAATCCGATCTTGGAGAAGCACAGTGTGTAATCCACACATGAATCCCCCGCTGGTCTCAATGATAGCCAATGGTGATCAAAACAGAGTACCAGAAGCTGAGAACAATTACATCTCCATGGAAAGAACTAGATTTGTACTGTAAGCATCAAACAAGTTCAGAACAAGATCCTTTGTGAAACGAGGTTGCACTGATCTCAATGATAGCCGATAGTGATCAAAACAGAGTACCAGAAGCTGAGAACAATTACATCTCCATGGAAAGAACTAGACTTGTACTGTAAGGATCAAACAAGTTCAGAACAAGATCCTTTGTGAAACGAGGTTGCATTTATACATCGCAACTCGTTTTTCTGTAAGATCTATTAATAATGAGCTCTTCCATACCACTTGTTCTCCGGTTCATATGACCTCTTTCTTACACACATGCAAATCTGCTTTCGCCTTCGTCGCTTACATGCTCTGAGCTATTGCGAGGCAAGCAGACTTCTTATTATCCACCTCACACATCTTCTCTTGCCTTGGGAGTGCAGGTCATCACTGCCTCTGCAACTGTGAGGAATACCTTGTCGTGACCTAAGAGCTCTGGGAACTTTGCCGAGTAGAGCTTCTCAATCACCACTGGGCCAGGGTTCGCAAGAACTAGCTGAAGAAGAAGAAGAAGAGACATAGATACTTGTAAGTTTCATCCCTTCCAACCTTCATTAGAACTGTCAGAATGTATGCATAAGGAACTACCTGGACTTCATGCTTTCGGAGACTCCTATAAAGTTCTTCGAATGCATGAACACCGCTTGTGTCAATATCTGTCACAGCTGCAAAAGAAACCAGGCAGCGAAAGGATCAATGACAAGTAAAAAGAAAGAGGAAGCTAAAGAACAGCTGGGGCTCCTTACGTGACATCTCAACTATCAAGAAATCTATTTGAGGTAGATCGTTCTCTTTTAGTTGCTCTTCTTCATCTCTTAACCATCTTAGGATCCTGCGGTAAGAAGTTAAAGAGAAGATTTAGGTGACCATATTACTTGTAGTAGTATAGCTCTGTTCTTATTGTGCTCAGAGATTAATGAAAGAATTAATACATATGTAAATTATGATGGACAACCAGAGAAGACATCGATTAGCAGACATGTCGTACTGCAGAAACCATAAAAGTAGATTGCCATGATAAGTTAGTAGCCATTACTAACCCAAATCCCATTATCCTAAGATGTATGCAATTGAACCTTTATCACTCATAGTAACGCCACCAAAGTCATAAAAAGTACCTTTCTTTGACATAGTTAGAGTTTGTGAAGTAGATTGCAGAATCAACTCTCACTATCAGAATTCCTGGGACCTTGGTTGCCTCTGGGTACTGTTCCATGTTCCTGTATATCGTTGTTCCAGGAAGATTCCCAAGTAAAGCTGTTCTTGGCCTTGTTACTTGCAGAAGGATCTTTGCAAGTGATATGGAGACCTATCAGCAGAGAGATAGAGAGAGGAAACAGATTCAAGATCAGATAAGAAAATTATTAGCCGATCAAAAAGGAGGAGGAACAGAGTATCCTTACGGCAACCAAGAGGCCAATTTCAACAGAGACAAAGACAACACCAAAGAATGCCCCCATGCATGCAATGAAGTCAAATTTGTCAACCTTCCAGATAAGATATGCCGCTTCATAATCTATGAGACTGATCACTGCCGAAATAATAATGGAAGAAAGTATCGCATTTGGAGTGTACTTGAAGAGGGGTGTGATCAGTAGCAAGGTAAGCATCACTACTAGTGACATAACCATATTGGACACACTGGTTTTACAGCCAGCCATGAAATTGACAGCTGACCGAGAAAAAGAGCCTGCATACAAAACCATAATTTTTTAGCCTTCTGTGCTCATAATTTTTCACCATCATCCATGAACTCTTCCAAATTTAATCAGATATTTTACCTGTTGCTACGTAGCACGATGTCATCGAACCAACTATGTTCATGGTTCCTAAAGCAACCATTTCCTTGTTTCCATCCAGTTGATAGTCCTTCATGGCGGCAAATGTTCTTCCAATGGCTATTGCTTCCTGACAAATTTGCAGCATGTTGTTTCAAGTGGCAGAGAAAGATGTTTCTTAGACATTTTGGAACCAAGGCTAGCGGTTTAAATACCGTGAGAGCTATCATTGCAGCAACCACTCCAATTCTGAATCCTTTGAGAGCATAGGAACCACTGAAGTGAATCTGACCAACAGATGATGGGTTGATTCCTCTATCTATTTTTTTCACCTTTCACAAACGGAAAATTGCATCAGTTTCAGACATCGATTTCCTAGACTTTAGCTTTACCAGGGGAAAGAAAATCACATTGCTGAGAACTTACAATCTGGACACCATATTTATCAGCCCGGGTTAAATCTACTAAGAGCGTGGATAAGACAACAGATATCAAAGGAGCAATTGCAGGTACCCAGAAGAGACTCTTCCTTTTCTTTCCCTGTAGAGTTTTGACAATATTACTCAAGAGTTACAAGATTATGAAAGTTTTCTTCTTGAAATAAATGTGAAGTACGCACAATGTACTTAGCAAATAGAAGGAATGCCAAAAAGATTGTCCCTATCAATATGGTCTGCCAATTCCACTGCAAAGCGAAAAAAAATTGTGCAAGATTAAGACTTTAGTTACGTAGCCCCATCTTAGCAATTAACGAAAGGGAATTTAGTAGCTTTACCCCATGGTGAACTGAACCCCAAACAGATTTCATTACAGAAATGATATCTGTGTTCTTGGTAAAATTCTTAATTCCAAGAAATCCTTTCAGCTGCTGAAGAGCAATGGTAATGGCAGCCCCACCCATAAACCCCACAATGGCAGCATGAGAAAGAAATTCGATGAGAAAGCCTAATCTGTGACATCAAATAATAAAAGTTGGATTTCCAAATGCATAAGAGGCAATCGTAGTAACGTGCATAGAGAGAGGGGAAGCATTTGCCTCAGGAAGCCCAGAGTTGCTTGGGTGACACCCGCAAAGAAAGTAGCTGTGAATGCAAGCCGCCGGTACTCTTCCTTATCGTTCAAAGGATCTACTTCATTCTGAAGTAGGGTCCCAAGCAACAGAGAAACAACTGCTACTGGTCCAATGGCAATATCCCTAGAGCTACCCATTACTGCATATATTAGAGGTGGAACAAAACTGGAGTCTGCAAAACGGCACTAATGTTATTCCACACAGGGGAAATAACTATGATATTTGGTGATACAGAGCAGTAAAACTAAACTTACAGAGGCCATATTTTGGATCCATGTTAGCAAGCTTAGCATACCCAATATCCTATAGTTCAAGAAAGATCAGGTTTCAGAAACTTATCCTAAATATTAGAACAAACTCAATTCAAATGTTCGCAAGGTATGTTGTGTACCTGAGGGATACAGAGACTAGCAATTGTCAATCCAGCAATAACATCTCCTTTAAACTTACTAAGATTGTAGTATCTGCCCCACTCAAGGACTGGAAACAGGAACTGAAGGCCTAGTAGCAGCTTTCTTGACTTGGGTTGATCTTTGTAAGGGCGTAAAGGATCATCTGCAAATAGTGTTTCCTTCACAGCATCGGCAAACTCTCTGATGAAGTTCCTCCGAGGGGGCAATCCAACCTTGTAAACAGATTTGTAATTTTCTGTCTGACCGTCAGTGGAAGAAAGGTTGTCAGTCTTGAGATGAATGTCTCCAACTCCATCAGAAACAGAGTGCACCATCATTGTTTTGTTTCTCTATAGCAGCAGGAGTGATGAACTCGAGAGGAGCAACCTTTAGTCTGTGATCACATATCAATGAAGTAGTTGTTGATATTCATACAGACACTGACACCAAAATATTTTTCATCAAAAGTGATATTATGTGGTTCCATTTCTAGTGCATCAAATGCAGAGGTATCGAAACAAGTGTTATGAATTAACCATATGCAGATTAGTATACCAAACTCCAACCCAATCAAATAAACCAATGAGTTGATCTATCATCTACCATGTTATAGGTTCCTAGAAGCAAAATGGCATAAAACACAAATACATAACAATTACCACACAACGGCCATACCCAGAAGAAAGATGCTAAATGCTTGTTTGAAACAGTAAACTTCAGTTGTTTCTCCCTCAGGGAGATTATGATGATACATTTGCATGTAACAAATACATATATATAAACCAGACACAAGGGTCAAATAAAACAGCATATGCAATTTGGCAAAGTCAAAGCCTTGGTTCTCACAAGAACTAGTAGGATACCCTATCTCCTGGTTAGACTTCTCAACTATCTCAAACTATCATGCCATTTATGAATCTAGATCATAAACAAGCCACATTCAAGTTAGTGAAAGCATGGTAGGAAGCAAATAATTCTTTCAGCAACAACTATTGACTCCTTGTAAGCAATATAGACTAGTTAAAGCTAGTTCCTGGTCAAACAAGTCATCTAAAGTAACATTACCTAGATGATACATACGCAACAATCAAGATATTGTGGCAAGAGAGGAAGAACTAAGCCTACTGGTGTGACAGAATACGAAAGGTAATTGATGGTTTGCAATATATAAGAGATCTTAATAGGTGGATGGCTTAGATATTAAGGTGTACTTGATTAATCTTTTTGTCGATTTTTATATTAAAATAATTCCTATTTTAGCTAAGTTGATACAATGAGCAAAGAATGATGAGAATAGACTTCATGTGGTTTGTATAGAAAAAGTGTATATTCCAACAGCTTCCTTCCACCACACCATGCCTTTAGAATAAGGCACCTCTGGTGGTTCATGTGATGTCTTCTTCCACCAGCTGGTGAAGTACCACTAGCAGATCCATAATGAAAGCATGTCTTGGGGAAAACAAAGTAGAACTATGCCGCATTCAGGAGGAGGAGGTCAAATGTTGAACAAAAAGCAAGAGCAGGACTGAAAGGAAGATTCTGTAACCATACATTTCAACACATAACTTTTCTTTTTCCCATACTGAACAAGAACATCTTATTGCGAAGGAAAAGAAAGCATATCTTCCAAAAATCATGCTACATAGACTCTTCGATAAAATATATATTATTGTTCCATGTCAGTCCACATAAGTAGAACAACTATCGCAACATACGAACTACTCTGAAACCCAATCATCATGGAACAAGCATGTGGATGCTCATAAAAGAAACACCAGATTGCAGCACTTGCATATTCCTTTAAACTCCTCCCTTTTCAGCAATCATAGGATTTCGAACAGCTAAATTTTGATCACAGAATGAACCATGCACCAGGCAAAGTATATGTATGAATATACATATACACACATAGGTCAAAATAAAATAAAATGCTAAATCGGAGATCAATCTACAACACACAAAGCTCTTCCTTTCTCCTGCATAGTTGTTCTTATAGCATACACGTGTATGATGCAATGCATAAAACTGCAGTACCCTAAAAGAGAGAGATTGCAAGGAAAAAGAACCCACCTTTACAAAGCGAAACTAGACCTCCACCCAGCAGCCACTGATTGTGGCCTCCCAACCCCTCCTGCCCTCTCCACCACCCAATCTCCTTCGTCCTCTTTGATTCTTTTTCTCTTGTTTTTGAAGGTCCTGTTGAGATCGCTCACCTTTTCGAAGATTCGCCTCGAGAGTCAAGACACGATTCATCACTACAATCAATATTATACCCAAGCGTGCGAAGAAAGGTTGGAAGAAGAACCACCCCGAGGAAACCACATTTGTCTCCTTCCCCATCTTATCGCTTGCCACACACCCCGAACGGTCACGAACGATTTGGAACCTCCAACATAAAGTTGGAACGCGGGGACGACGAGTCCAGACCCGTCCACGTTCATTGAATCTGACAACAAGCGTCCGTGTTGCTTATGTGTCGTCAAGATTCGTGCGGATGAGCTGTGGCCAGATGGGCCACGTGGCCAGAGTGGCTTGGACAGGCTACTAATAATACTCATGGGCTAAAATTGATACAACCGTCTCGACACGTGTTGCTGTTTTTGTTTTTGTTTTTTGTTTTTTGTTTTTATAAATCGTCAACGCTCATCCAACAAAAAGTACACACGTAAAAAGCTGAAAGCCACAAAACACGACATAACCCCTTCGTCCCCGCCACCGATTCCCCACTCTGAGACATGGAATCACCGAACAGTAGTAGTATGTGAACAGCTGTCGCAGAGGACGAAAACATGTCACATGATAGAGCAGGAGTTGGGGTTATCCTCGCTGAACATATCGGCGAGCTGGTCTTCTTGCTTGCGGCCATGGTCGGAGACCACGGCAACACACTCCACATTCCTAACGTGACCTGACGGAGCCTTCTTGTCGTAGATGCCTGCGGTGTAAGGGTGTGTCACCAAGCTGTAAGGAAGGTAAGGCCAGAGCTCGGCCTTGTTCCCTGTGGCCTTGGCCTTCCTTAAGACCTGGTTTGGCTCCACGTAGCCGGTGACGGTGGCCTTCTGCTGCTTCCTGTCGACGTCAACCGATTGAACCCCTACGAAGTCCATGAGCATGCAGGCGGTGAGGTCCTAATGTTCAAATGACAATGTGGTAGAGATCGAAAGAGGCATACCGTTGATTGAAGAAAGGGCTTTCTTGACTTTAAGCTCACAGCCGTCGCAGTCCATTCTGACCTTCAGCTCCACGGTCTGAAACTGCTTCTTCTTGACCTTGTGGCCGGTGCACAGGAAGCCAGATAGGTAGTCTAGGGTTTCTTCCATGGTCGTTCTGAGAGATTCTTCTTAGTAGGTTTATGTGTGGAGTGACGAGCTCAAGGTCATAGATGCAACATTTACTGCCAAGCTCAACCCTCCTTATATAGCCTTTTTCTTCAGAAAAGAACTGAAACCAGAAACAAAAGGTCTCATCTCCCAAAGCCAAATGCATGTCTGAAAAGAAAGGCTGAACAGGAACAGTAAAGGAAAGGTAAGGTTCTTTTGTGTATGTTATCTTGGTATGGTGTTGAACCTGTAAGTATTTCCCCATGATGAGAGACACTTCTCCTCCAATGAAACTGATGGAGAATGAAATCACGCCATGATTTGCTGTCTGATCGAAATAACCATGTTATTGCCCACATACGAAAGGCGACATGAGATTTCGTCCCTCATGGAAGGTGCAAGCAAGCTGTGGGATGTACTTAAAAGCACAGCTGAGGAGAAGAGCAGTTGCATTCACTTTCTCAGAAGAGATGGTTTGATGCATATGAACTCAGAATTCCGGGGTGTAGATGCAGATGTTTCACCTTGATTTATGCATCTACTCTTCTGCAAGCGGTTGGCATAGAAGTGGTGATCAGATGGAAAGGCGATCTCCTTCTTGATCATACTCCATAACCTGTAGCTTCTTATGATGTCACAGGAGAAGAGAGTGTTAGTAGGTTCACCGACCTGAGTTCTTTTCCAAGTTTCAGATGTTATAACCTGCATCTTTTTTGGCAAAGTGGTGTGGAAACTGAAGGTAGTATTAGAACAATAAAGGTGATAGTTGAGATTGGAAACTAAGAGGAGCTGTGAAAAGAGATCACCCAGGAAGGTGCATGCTGAAGAATCTTTAATGGATAAATAAGAGAATATGGGATGCCAACTTTACAGGCTTTCTGTAGTGTACCTGATAAAGACTTCAGTGAGATTCTTGGTCTAGTTCTCCTGGTTGCCACAACTGCAAGCAAGAAGACAAATGAATTCAAGATTCTTAGGACTAAAATAGACATAGATTTAAATGACACATTTGCAACACAAACCATCCACTGTACATTAGTTCATACAGAAAAAGAAATGTCATGTAGGCATCTACTCTACATTAGTTCATATAGAAAAAGAAATATAATGTAGACTGTATAGATTGACGCTCCCCAGGTTCTGTGTTGTATGAAAGATTCACATGTTAGGTAGAAAGGTAGAAAATTTAGATTTCAATTGAAACTTCAATGATCTTGCTTGACAAAAGTATTGCACAAAATTTCTGAAAAGAAAAAGTTGACATTAACTTTGATATGTGCTATCTGGAAGGAACCATACATTTAAACACCAAAAAAAAAAAAAACCGATGGAAGACTTCAAACCATTATTGCCACCTTATCAGTACTCAAAACACAGATATAAAGCTAGCTAAAATTACTATAACACAATGGCCATGCATGACAAAGAGAGAACAAAAACATAATGACTGAAGGTTTGGAATTATTAGCCATCACCAATGCCATTTAAGAGGTGGAGATCTGAAGGACATGCTCAACTTTAAAAAGCAGAAAAAGGATGAAAAAAGTTAAAAGAAAAGAGAAGAGATACAGAGTGAAGTAAACCTGTTCCCGAGAGGAAGGTAAAGAGACTTTTGTTGATGCTCGCAAAGGCAGTTAATAGAAAAAAGAAAAGCAACTCCTACTTTTTCATGACGAAGACATGCTTCTTCCTCTCGGAGTACGCCATCGACAGCAATCTTTCAGGAAAGGGATAAGAGACTTAAAAGCCCTTTGCAAGAAGAAAGAAGTATTTGCCATTGAGTTCCATGAACTGCTGTGACCTACACAAGCAAAATAAGTCATTAGCTTCATGAGAAATAATAGAGTCGAGTAAGAGAGGAATATCATACAGGTGTAAGGTATGTTTATTTCAGCAAGATCATACCAGTTAGCAAATGGATTCGTTGATCGCTTTACAGTGCTGATCACAATTTTCCTCGTACTCAGAACTAGATTTCCTTTCCTTCACCTGACCAGTATTAGAGACAACAGGAATGAAGGTTGTCTAGGAGTATCTCCTCAGAAAATAGCTAATCTCAGGTACACAAACTGGTTTCAAGAACTTGTACCTCTCATATTGAACATAATGAATTACATGGAGTACACAATTAATACATATTAATCGGCTCATTTTGTTACATCAAGACATGCAGCGTCTATTTACATGTCCATGATAAACATTTCCCTTGCATGCTCAATCTCAAGCTTGTGAATCTTCACATGTCAACAACAATAACCATTCACCACCACTCTTCTAATCTCCTTATGGACTATGTACTGTGAATGATGTTTCTCCAAGCCCAAAATTGGCAATGTCATCTGATGATAATTGTTATGCTTCCCTTGTGATCACCATGGCGACACGAAACAATAGTTATGGCCTCTTCGGTACTCTGCTTTTGAGTATCATTTGCAGTTTCTGTCTCTCTCCCTCCACCTCAGCAAACTGCAGACTAAGCTGAGAGTATCGACCCTGCATCTCATTAAGCTCGGTCTCCACAGCAGCATTCCTGCTCTTCAACTCGAGCATTTCTTTAATCAATTCATTAATGTCCTTGAAGCTCTGGAACCCTACTTCTTCATCGGTGTGTTGCTTCAGGAACGAACTGTACATCAAGCAAAAGAAAAGGAGAGCGTTCTGATTGTAGATTATAATTCAAGATCATCGTTCATATTGAAAACTACTCTGCTTGCCACTTCATGCAGTATACAATCTTGTCAGGCACCGAGATTTAGTAACTTATTTTCAACTGCAAACATGAGAGCTGGCCTAGATGAGACAACGGAAAGAGATGCAATATAGGTGAAATCCAAGAATTTATCAGACAAATCAAAAGGATGCTGGATATGTCCTCAGCTATAAATTAAAAGGTATAATAACTTTGACTAAAACTATGCATCAACCAACTAAAAAACAAATCTGGTAGTTCACCCATCGCATATTCTGTTTGTTCCATGAATCCAATATTGATAGGGCTATTTAAAATTGAGAAAAAGAATACATGACACAAAGGTATCTTGGTGTAGTGGAACTAAAAGTAAATAAATTTACCTCTGGAAACAAAAGTCAGCTTTCTTCTTTGTCTGCAATGTTTCTGCAAGTTCAAGTTCTAATGAAAGTACTCTTTCCAATGCATTGCCATTTCCAGGAAGTTCTTTGAACAAAGGGAAAATGCTTCCCAATTGCTCATTCGCCTAACCATGAGAGGTTGAGAAATGGTTAATAACCTCAGATGCAGAAATGTACAATTTATTTTTCTTGGCTTGCAACACAATACATACCATATCAAGCCGTGACAAATCTCTTTCTAATCCCGGAAGGGATGGCAAGGATTGATGATCGTCTAATGGAATTAGCGATGACAAGTTCTCATTTTTTAGCTTTTCCAACTGCAAAGTTTGTAAATGTTAGAAGATAGTAGTAGTAGCCTACTGTAAACTGATGTTCAATGGGAACAACCATGCAGAAATGAAAAATATGCCTAATCCAACATTCCCAATGCATCTTGGCCCTAAATTATTGTAGGGACTAATGTCCTCCAATGGTAAAATGGTTATTATGACTTAAAACATGCATCACCTGTCCTTTCATACAAGTTCTGCTTCACTGGAATTTGAGCCCATTTTACATAATGATCAAGTAATCAACACACCCGACATACTCATATGGTTCATCATCTCTCTTTTCTTGTTGATTCTTTTCAGTACACATAAAGCTTCTTGGAAAAAAGAACCCCTCTACCTCTATGCCTCAACAGATCAAAATATTCATCTTGTATTATTTGACAATTTCCTTCCTCAACTTTCCACAATTTCTGCAACATTACCTACACCATGATTATTCTGTAAATAATGGACTTAAGCCTGTAGCAATTCAATTCGGTGAATAAGTAGCTGACTACCCTATCATTTCTTTAACATAACATCTTTTTGTGTTTATTGAAATATTATTGAAAGTAATAATATCTGCTGAAACAAGTTGTGTATTTTACCTCTTTTTGTAGCATGTTCATGCCGGACATCAATCTTTGCAGCTCTTTGAAATGCTCCTCAGTAGCAGTGATACATGTTGTGTTATCTGCCAACAACGTATGTCGTTCAAGTGTACCTCCAGTATCCTGCCAAGATGCATTGTGAGTACCAAAAACTTACAGAGGTTCCATGAAGTTCCTAAGTGCATAGGTGAAATTTTGGCAAAAGATTAAATGGTGTTTGATGAAGCCTATTAATGCACTCTAGTGCCAACGCAAGAAATGATCAAGGTGCTGGGAAAATCAAGAATTAAAACTAAAATTTCTGAATAAAAATTAGTATCATTTGCACGGTCTAGAAAGTCGACTGCACCGGTCAGTACAGGATAGTATTTACCGATGTGATAGTAGAATAGTACACAAGCTGGACTATTTCGTCCGGTTTAATCTGATACCCAACTTATTTCTTAGTAATCTTACCAGGCACTGACTGGGCTTTCTACCAGGTACCAATCTACAACCTTATCTTTTTACCATCTCTAATCCTATTTCTCAACCACACGTGCACCTCCGCCATTTCTCTCTGTATGTGTATGTGCCTGTAGTAGCCCTGAAAATTCTGATCAATACCTGACCCATACCGACACTATATGGTACTAGAATCATATCGGTCCAACCACTGACCGGTATCCTACCCAACTGATTTAATCCATTAACTGTAACTATAAGCATAATTAGGTAAAACCTCTAATAGACAAAGCACCCTATTTTACTTCAAGGGACAAGTGTTATAGGTTCTGCAAACCAAAATAGAAGGTATGTATCAAGGAACATAAATACAGTGGAAGACCAGTTCATCTGTGCTTACGATATTATTTGTCACTCCTCAATACTAACAAAAATCCACAGCAAAATTAGATCATATGGCTCCTTAACAGTGTTAGGCCTATTATACGGAATACGAAATGCTTGCAGCTTTAGAAGTATCAGCTCTTTTTCACTAGAGCAGGACGGATAACATACAACAAATTCCAACCTATATGATCCAGTAAAGCCATACTAACTATATTCAGATTGCCCTCTGAAATGCTAAAATGCCAATCAAGAGACCTTCCTGGCAAAAGATATTTTTCTCCACAAGACAATCTTGAAGATTTTACCAGACTAGCTTTCATACCCTTTCGTTGCTAAAAAAATAAGACCAAAAACACATTTTAGTAAACTTTCTAAAGATAGTACTTCATTTTAAAAATCACCTTTAACCGATATATCCAGAAAATGATGACATCATGTTGACTTTTAGACAACTTAAAACCTTGAAATTCTTTTCCCCTGCCCTTTCCATTTTTACCATAACTTTAGAATACAAGAAAGCGGAACATAAACTTGACATTATTCATAAAAATGGCAACCAAGAGAACTGTCACTGAAGTGCCCAGGTACAATTCCTTTCTGTTTGTGAATCTCCACCACCCACCTCTTTGGAAGAATAACATGGGTGATTATAGTTTTAAAAATACTGGAGTTGGACAAAAAGTGTATCCTTTTTAATATCTGAAGAAAAGAATACTTCATATACTATGCAACACCTTGATAAAATGTATAACATAACCAAAAAAGACAAATGAAAGAGAAAATGAATTACCTTAAAAGCTTGTGAGCTTAATACTGGACATGAAAGTGAGCTCTCATTGGCACAAGTTGACATCATGACTTCAACATCTCCATTTGAGTTTAACTCACCACCTGTCTTCCAGAGGTTGACATCTATATTGTTCAAAGGATTGGAAACAATTCCAGCTGAAGCATCTATTCCCAAACAAGTACCTCTGTCATTTGGCATCTCTTGGAAGACAGATGGAAACCCAATGCTGCTGTCTTGCAAGATTTGCTCAATGGATGTTGTGGTAGGAAAACCAGAGTTGTTGCTGCTTTCCAAATTAATGGTTTCATTTGAAGCCATATTGCTGAACAACCTCTTAACCAAGTCAAGCTCCACTTTAGCTTTTGTTCTTTCTTCATTGCATTCCTTCAAGGAACCTTCAAGCATTAACTTTTCTTCTTTGCAACAGTCAAAGTTAAAGATAGTGCACTCCAGTTCATTCTTTGTTCTATCATAAGTTTTGGCTAGTTCTCTTCTATCAGTCAGAACTCTCTCTAGCTCAGACTCCAAGTTTGATATTTTTCCTGACAACTCTTCAATCATTTTCAATAGAGAAACCTCATTTTTCTTTGTGCTCTCAACTTCATCAAGAGCATTTTGCAATTTCAATAACATTTCTTCTGCATATTTCTTAGAAACAAATAGCTGATTTTTTAGCTCTTGGATCTTGGATTCATGTTGCTCTTTGATAAAAGCAATTCTCAGTGATTCCTGGGATGATCTCTCATTCTCCTTCTTTTCACGAGCTTGAAGACACTCAGCCTCTGCTTTATCTTTGAGTTCTCTTAGATGGATGGAAAGGTTCTTATACTCTTCTGCCTTCAAAATCTGTTCTGATAGTTTACAACTAAGCTCATTATGGTGCTCTTGTAAGGTCCTCAATTCATGGTCACATTCCTCAAGCAATAATCCTTTTGTTTGTTGTTCATTCAATTTGGATCGGAGCACTATATCTGTAACTTCTAATGCAACCTTATAAGATCTTAAGTTGCACACCTCTTCTTCAAAACTAATCAGCATGTTTTTCAGCTGAGAAATCTCATCTTCATACTTCTGCTTTTGGTGATTACTATCAGCTTCTAGAGTTGAAGCTCTAACCTTGATATCTTCAAATTCTGTCCATGAAGCATTTCGTTTGTTAACATAATCAATGAGGTTTTCTTTCTCCTGAAAAACCGAGTCATAATCAGATTGTAATGATTGAAGGGCTACTGATAATCTTGCATTTTCCTCAGTTAATTGTGCTTCATTGGCAGAACATGTGTTTAGCAATGTGACAACATTCTCATGCTTCAAATTCATCTCCTCAAGCTCTTTTTCCAGTGTCTTAAGTTGTGCAAATAACTTCTGCACATTCTCACATAACTGACTTCTCATAAAAGTAACTTTCATCTCAGCAGCTAATGAATTCTCAAGGATTGTTGCCAATTGATTCTCCATATCCATAATCTGCACGTGCAGGGATAAGTTCTCAACATCTAGCCTTCTTTGGTTTTCTTCATTCTTCAACAGTAGATGCTGAAATCCAGTGTTTGTTTTTTCTAAATCCACAATCATTTTCTGCAAATAAGCTACTTCAGTTTTTTGTTCACAAAAAGACAACAACTCCTGATCTTTTTCCTTCAGTTGTGCCGAAAGGCTGGTGACTGCAGCTTCAAGTTCCTCTCTCAATTTCTTTTCTATCTGCATATCTCTATGGGTGCATTGTAGACTTTCTTTTAGACTGTGAAGCTCATTTTCCATTTGGGTGGAAGCCTCATTCCCAGACTGAATAGACATCGACAAATCCCTCCTCTCTTGCATGCAATTCATAAGACTGAATTGAGTTTTTTCAAGTTCCTCCTTGACACTCGCAAGTACCAATAGTTGGTTTATTAGATCCTTGTTCTCATCAGTAGCTTGCTGCAACTCAATTTCTAAATTTGTGAGTTTTGATGACAATTCTCTATTTCTCGATTCATTCTTCTCTTCAGCTTCTGAACTAATCTTAAGCTTTTCCAAAACATTTTGCAGTTCCACTTGAAGCTTTTCAACAAGTACATTGGACATTTCTAGCTTTTCAGTGACTTCATGTAATTCAGATTCAAATTTCTGCTTCATACTAAGAAATTCCGATTCCGATTTTTTCTGTGAGCACTGAGCAATATATCTTTGTTCCTTGATATCCCTGTTCTCTTGATGTAACTGGAGTATTTTCTTTGTTGTGTCTTTCTGAAACTGTTCCAAATTCATAATAACAGGCATATAATTTCCAGCTTCGAATTCCTGTAAAACTGATATGCCACCAGGAGCAGAATAATTGATTTGCTCATAGCAAGAACTCATGCAAGTATATAGATACCCCAAATTCTCTTGAAGATGATCAACACAAGTTCGCATTTTATCATTTTCAGAAGACTTCATTTCAGATTCTTCCTTCAATGTTTTAAAATCCTCAATTATCGAGCTCAGTTCAGCCTTAAGACAATCTTTTTGTAGGTTTTCCTCTTTAAGCAAAATTTTTAACTTGTCCCTTTCTTCAATGCAAGCCTTATACTCTTTTTCATAAACTTTGCTTTCCACAAACAACCTCTCGTATTCTGCAACCTTTTCACTAAGTATAGCACTTTCATCAGACACATCTTGGAGTTTTGCTTCTAGAACTTGGTTTTTCAGTGTTAAACCTTCACATCTAGAGATGCATTCAGCTTTATCATCCCTAAATACTCTAGCTTCATCTAATGCTTTATGCAACTGAAGCATGAGGCTGTCCTTTATCTCTGTTTCACGTTGCAGCTGCTGTGCAAGTTCGAGCATAATGCCCTTCATATGCCGAACCTCATCATTTGCATCATAGAGTATACATTGTAAAACCTCTGAGAAAACCTTCAAATTCATGTTTAGCATATGCATTTCTGAAAGTTCAGCTTCCATATTCGAATGAAGCAATTTCAACATGTGAAATGAAATTCTCATCTCTTCTATACCATTTGCATCCACCATCTGTTGCTTATCTGATTCAGGATACAGACTTCGACTTTGAGTGGCTTTAGCATCATCCAGCAACTGAGAATCAAGCTTCGACATGAGAATGGCAGATCTTTTAGGAAATTCTTCATCTCTATATGTTCCTGGGGATAGACCAGCAGTAAGTTTGCTCGTGTTCTGAGTATGGTGTAAAACGTGCTGTCCAATCTTATGTGAATTAAATCCATCCATATGTGTCTCATCCCTAGTTCGCAGCTCTACATGCGTGGGCACCCCTTCCTGAGATGTTATACTACTAGCTTTGCAACAGACAGATATAGATCCACCATTATCTAATGAATACCATTTGTGAGTGGTCCCATAAGGCCCATTTTCTGCCTGAATTCTTGGAAGACCTGACTGGTAGTGTTCTTGATCAAACGAAGTTGGCATACCATCCTTATCAGTACATGACCTGGCCTCTTCTGGACTTTCTTCATGGTAGTGCTGATAAGCATCTGCAAGTGCTTGCTTTGCAAGATTTTCGTTCGTCTCATACATAGACAAAACTTGAAAGGAGAGTAATTCAAGGTCCTTCTGCAAACGATCAAATGCTATGGAATAGTTCCAACGAACCCTTTTTAATGCATTTTCTGAGGCAATCGCCCTTCTTTCAAGTTCCTTGTTTTGAGATTCTAAGCTGGTTCTATCTTCAGCAAAAGTTATATACTGTTCATTCATCTCTTGGTGCATTTTCTCTATCTGGTTTTTCAGAACAGATATTGAATATAGACAAGAGGAGTGTTCATTTCTGAGATTTTCCAGTTCCTCTACTGTTTGTTTCTGGCTTTGCTCCAATTCCAATATCAATGACTCATAGTAGCAGTGCATCTGGTCCATCTTCTTGGTAAGGCTTTCCTTCTCAGTTGTCAACTCCTCCAGTTTCGGTAAAAGATCAAACATTTTGTCCTCCCTCAAGCTTAAATGTTCAAGATTGTTCTGAAGAGTGCCATGCTCATTATATACTGTATGAGAATCGGTTAAGAGATGAACTGTGTGTTCCAAATGATCATTATCTCTGTAAGATCTGTCGAGACCCTTTACTTGGATAATATCTTCTTTGAGATCACCAATAACACACCCAAGAAGATCAAAATCAGGGCCTAGATAATCAAAATCAAGGCAAGCCTTATTTTGAATTTCTAGAACTTTGCTCTCAACGAGCAACAAACTCTCGAGCCATTTGACCCTCAAATCATGGTACATATAGTGGGTCTCTGCAGCAGCTGTATCATTTTGAAGTTTACCAGCATTTGAATCATCACCTAGGTTGTGGTTCAATATTAAAGGACAACAAGTTCTCTGGTCAGCATTTTGCTGCATAAATTTAGCAGATTTTAAGGCTTCAAGATCATCTCTAAACTTTGAACACTCAACTTTTAACACAGACACTTCTCTAGTCAGTTGTTCTCCAGAAGTAAGCTCAAAAGAGAACTGCTTGGACAAACTTTGTGTTTCTGCACCTAATTCATCTGTAACTCGCTGCAACGACTTTGCTTCTAACTTAAGCTGTAAAAATGCTGATTCTGCTACCTCCAATCTTACTCTGAGTCTGGTATTTTCTTCAGAAGCTGTAGTAAGATTAGCAACAGAATAGTTTGAACTCCATCCATGTGTCCAACCGTTCCGCCCCTGGTTAGATAACTGACTGCCATTGGGATCACCAGTACCAGGCATAGGGCTCTGGCTGAGGGGTACATCATGACAAATCATACTTTGAAGGTCTTTCTTTTCAGTATACAAATTTTCTGAGGTATATGATGAGCCATCAACTCCAACAGATGAGTCATCATAATCTTCGTTCGACTCTCCCACTGGTTCAAGTGACAGGAGCCCCATATGATCCTCGTACCTGACTCTGGCATCAACCTATTCACAATACCAACCATTAAGGGAATGTACCTACCGCAACCAAACAATTTTCTGTATGTTTTAAATATCAACAAAGAAGCAGATACCCTAGGACAACTTACTGCAAGTATTTATTATAGTAAAACCTTTAAAAGAAATAAGCACTATAATTGTACTTGAAATCAAGTACTCTGAAGAAACTTGCTACCAATCATTTAGAATTCTTTAAACTACTCGATGACACATAGGCAGAGTTCATTTTCAAGAAACTAAGTGATCTCTTCAATCATCTAAAGAACATTTAAAAGTGCATAATAGTCACTTCAACAATGGGTCAAGAATAAATTATTATGAAAATTCCACATGAAAAAGAAGGTAAACTTTAAAAAGAAAAAAATGTCGCAGACAATTTTGGTGACAGTATGTACCGGCTTGAAGCTTAACTTTTCATGTTAGCACGACATTTTCCATAGATGACCTGACCAAAATTAATCAACCACTAAAATGACTACCATATACATAAGGATTGATTATGCCCAAGCCTAAAACAATGCAGACCAAACCCCTAAAAATTAGCTCTTTAATTGCTGTGTGGATTATAACTCATGCATTAGTTGAAGCCTAGCCCATAGCTGATGTATGACTAACCAAATCAGGGTATTATGTGACCAATCTCAAAATTGAATCCTATGATCAAGTAAAGAACAATGTCATGACATGGAGAGAACAATCGAATAAACAATTCCTCTTTTCCTTCTCTTCTAAGAGATACAATACAGTAAATCTTAGCACAGTCCTTGAATAACTGAATCTAGGCTATCCCATCATTCTGAACAATTTTTTTGAGTCTTAAAGAAAATACTTAATGGAAAGATGCAACGAATATTGCTTCTTACCAGCCAGTAAGCAATTAAAAACATATAAATGAGACTGTCTTTCATTTGAATAAATCTAATATATCAATGATGCGGAATTGTAAATTTTAATGGAAAGCAATTTCAATCACCCAAATTTAGTCATTTTCACCAAGTCAGAAGGTCATGACTGATGAGGACTGAAAGGCACAAAGATTTCTGCAAGTAAATATTTCAATGGCAGTAAACAAAAATTTTAATTATAAATAATACCATACCTTCTCTGTAAGTTCATTGGCTATCACTGATGAAGTGGTTTCAGCTTCAGCAGGATTGTTTCTATGACTGGATATCATTTGGGCTCCCTTTATGCTAAGTTTGTGTTGCTGCTCAAATTCTCTAATGTAACAATGCAACATGTGAGAGCAGTGGATGAAAGCAATGAATACTGTTAACAAAAGAAGCAGATGATTTTAATGAAGTGGCACCTGAAGCCAGTTTTGGAAGTAAGAAGCTGCACTGTGACCTGGAATACACCAAGAAAAAAAAAACATTAAAATGATAAAGAACATAATAGCTGTAAAAGAATATTGAATTTTAACATCCTAAGTCATCATGATGGAGTATAAGTTGGAGAGTACACTCATTACCCTCTGGAATTCCAATCATATTTTTAAACGACTTACAGATAGTTAGTTTTCAGCTGAATGGATCCTACATTATCTTCATGAGTTAATCTTTAGTTAGTTGGTAGATGAAATGATTACATAGTTCAAATGGGAACTATTTTGAAATGCAATTCTTCTTCAAATAAGGACTTAATTCGTTGAAATATGCATTGTATAGTGAAATAATTTCATAAACAAAGAAAATTTTTGAACAAGGTTTGCCTCCTTTACCCCCTCTTGGTACTCCTCATGTCCTTCTGCACACTTTGCTTATTATCTATAAAAGCTTTTTCATATGTTCTGTTCAATCACCCTGCAATTTTAACTGCTGCATTAGTCCTTTTCACCTGATCCAGAAATAATTGACTATTTGATCCATGCCTCAACTAAAAAGAGTTTTATTCTTAGTTTCTTATCTCTGAAATTGAGTCTTCAAACTTAATAGTTTCATTGTGAAACCAAATTGAGCATCGAACAACCTTTGTTCTCAGATTTAAACAACCAAAACTGAAAATCTGAACTTAAGGCAACTAACATATAATTGCATTAGTGTCACCACTGTCCAAATCAGGATTCATAATTTCGCTGGGACTGGTACATACCAGATAGTATTTATCGGTCCAGACAAGCCAGGATGTAGACCGCCCCTTTTCTGGGTGGTTCAGTCCAGTTTAAGATTTAATAAATCCTCTCTCTCTCTCTCTCTCTCTCTCTCTCTCTCTCTCTCACTCTCAATCACGACCAACAAGCTCCATGGAGCATGCTGCCCACCCATTGCCCATATCGTTGGTGCTTCTCATCTACCTCATTCTTTTCTCCTATTTCTTGGTGCTGCAGCATAAACCAGCATAACGTGTTGGTATGATGGTACAGACCAGACCTGTACAGGTCTAGCCATAGGCCAGTATGGGTTCAGTATCCGAGATGTTGAACCATGGTCCAAATGACCCTTTGTAGCTATTTCTACTGACAGCAACAAATTAATCAGTTCTAAATCGTGAATATCGTTCCTCCAAGGACCAATATCAAAAATTGCAAAATACATTAACAAAATCTTCTATGTTAAAAGATATTACAATTGTCATGAAGTTGACCTGAATTATAAAAGCATACAAGTGTTAGAGACCAACAGTAGATTCCATCCTTTGGTGTGATCATTTACCATTGCCATGGATAGCCACTGATTCACGAAGAACTATAGAGTCCACTCATCATTGGCTTAAATTTTATAACAAAAAGTTCCAGAAAACACAGAAGCAAACATTTGCAAGAAACAACAAAAGTATGTTAAGAATGCTGAAATAGAAGAAAGCATGCTCACATGTAAAATTGTGCCAAAATCACAATTATTAAGAGGCAACGAAACAGAAGAAGGCTTCAGTGCATCTGCGAAGTCTGCAAGATTGATATTAACTTCTCCAAGAAAACTTGTCCTAGGAGACCCCTGAAAATATTAGATTTCCAAAAAAAGAAAAATGAGCCAATCACAGCTGAATACCTCATATATGATCTGCAAAAATATAAAGAAAAATAGAAGCATTCAAAACAACATACGGATGCAAAATTGTACAAGTCAGTGGCTTTATCAGAGACGGCACTGAATAAAATGGTATAAGTTAAACAGAATTAAATACCATGGCCACCACAAGCTTATAATGCTTCTCGTCATAATTTTTAGTCCTTGTGTCCTGAAGAAGTCTTGCGGTTTCATAAACTGGATCTGGCCACTTGCAGATCCCATTTCTAACATTCGCTTTGTTTGTCTTTGCAGTTGCTTTGCCTGTGTCTATGGGGATAAAGGACACAAACAACTTGTCCCATCCTTGTGGTATCTGAAACAAGCAGAGATAATTCACTTATTTCTCTTATATTTATGAAAGAAATGGGTAAAATAAATACAGGTCAGTAACCTAGACATGTTAGTTTACTGCATTGTGTAACGTTTGAAAATGTTTTGTCAAGAATGAGTATATTGCAATGTTATTGAGCACTAGTACTATGAGATGAATTTTAGCTTATGCAAGTGACTTGTTCGGATGATTTTGACATTCAACAAGTCAACCAACGAGAGTGACTGCAATAGCATAGTTGAAATAATAAGTACATAAAATAAGAAATCAGAAAGGTTGTAAAGCCATGTCATTAATTCAATCTCTAATAAAAATTTTATTAAAAAAATGTAACAGATAGCAAAGAAACAAAAGGCCAAACAAGAAGCAACTAAATTGACTATATTTGCTCCAGAAACATGTCTAAAATTTGAAATTAGGTTAAAAAACCAAAACCAATCTTTGTTGATATTCTACACTGTTTTGATTCCAACAAATTATTCAAATTTCCTTTCGATTTCAATCACGAGAGAGAGAGAGAGAGAGAGAGAGAGAGAGAAATTCAGATATAGTAGATGCACAGATGAACCTCTCTGAGTGGATGAACTAATACCAGATGAACTTCGATGCATGGATGAAACAAGCATAAAAGAACACCCACATATCTCTGAGAACTCAGACACTTCTACCACCACCAACCTGTATCACTATAATGTCTGATGATATTGAAAGAAAAAACTCAACTAGTAATTTTTTTTATCATGATGAAGCTCTGATGAGAAGCCTCAGAAATAGGAGCTTTCCCAGATAAAGCAGTAGAAAGCATCACTTACTAAGCAAAGAATCAACAGAGAGAAATGGAGTGCCCGACAAAATAAACGGTCAAAAAACAAGAGAAAAAGAAAAAGTATCATCATGTGAACAAACGAGCATCTGCAAAAGCACGAAATTAGATAACTGACAAAGGTCCATACGACCAGCTAGCAATTCATATAAAGAAAAAATAAATAAAAACCTTGGAAAAGGCCGAGCTTACATGTGTTGCATGAAACTGCAGGCGGAAGACAACTTTCACTTTTGTCTTTTCGATCTTCCACTTAGGAATCCTCGACATTGTTCCCGAATCGGCTAATTATCAGCCAAAAACATCACCTTTCCTCTTCAATTACCTCTCTGCATTACACACCCAAGACCATGAAGCACTTTCTTTTTGGTAAAAAGACAATGTGACAAGAACGCAACATGTACCCTTTTTCTTGAACAGCAATTCATCAAAACAACTTGAACAAATTTCCAGACAGATCCAACTAAATTACTAAAGAATACGTACGAATCTAGGAACATACCAAAGAATCTCAGGCCGAAACATCCCAAAGCATATCTTTCCTCCAGAAATCAAACAAAAGAAGGGGAAGAACCGATAAAAGGAACTCAAAAGATCTACACATTTACAAAAAGAGAACGCAAGACAACCACACTTTCACATACACCGATTCGGATCCAAGAATCATCTCACAACCTGTTTTAAAACCAGATCCAGTCGCCCAGATGCAGTCGCCAATCGGCTTTACTGTACCAATTCTGCATCAAAGATCCAAGCTTCCCGCTAGCAAAAAAGCACGAAGAGAACCCGACGCCCATTAACTCACGCAGCAGAGGCGACGCCGCTCATGGCGTCAAACCCCGATCTTCTCCTTTTCCGAACGGCCCCAGATTTCTCACCGCGAACCAACTATATATTTCAACAATGGCCACAAGAACTGACAGACAGACACACTAAGGAAGCAAGCGATGGAGTGTGGCGCGCGGGGACGGACAGAATAGGACAGAGCGCAACTCTCGTACCTAACTCCGGATCTGGTGCGTGGAGGGTAAGCAAGGAGCGGGCGGGGCCGGTGGAGTCGTCGTTAGAAAGGCTCGTCGCTCGGCGGAAGTCGAAATGGGGGTAGGGTTCTTCCAGAAACCGGCAGTCGATCGAGCTCGCCAAATCCCGATCGAAGAGGACAGAAGAGAGGGGGAGAGAGAGGGAAGGGGGGGCTTCGAGGAAAGAAAGGTATGCCGCGCCAAAGCCCGACTGCTTTGTCAAGAAATAATAATTAGTAGTAATTATTTGATTAAGGGGGAGTGAGTGTACTAAGACGCAGGAAAAATGTACTTTTGGTCTTTAATTTGGGACAAATGGGCTGTGATTTGACCTTATTTTACGGAGATCACTGTGTGCTTTCGATGAGCCAAAGAAAATATATATACTATTAGACTAGATTTTGTTTCTTGTGGAGGAGTGGTTGATGAGGCGACGTGTGTCCAACAAATCACATGAGAAATATCGTGTTTATTTATCTCTTTTATTAAAATTTACCCGAAATTCCACCTGTGAATTATCCTTTCCATTAGATTCGATGAATCCTTGTCATGATTTCGCTGATACTGTTGTGGCTAAGATGTGTCCGCGCCGTAGTTTCCAGCAAGAGAGCCAATCAGAGTAGATCTTTGGCCATCAATCTGATATAGTCTGCACTAATTGATATTTTTCGTAATTTTTATTAAAATCTTATATTTATCTTAATTGTATATATTGGGAAAGAAAATAAGTATTTTAATTTTTTGGATAATTTTTATAAAATATTCATATTTAAAAATTTTATTTAAAAGATTTAGTTTTTATTTTTTTAAAATGTTTTTTTCTAATTTAATTTTTTATATTTTTTATTATTTTAACTATTGTAGTATTTTTTATTTGGCTTATTTATATTATTTTTTAATAATATTCATAGTATTCTATTAATGTAGTGTAAAATAAATACTATAAGTAATTTTATATCAAATCTTTTAATTATCATTGCTCTAATTTATTATAATATTATAATATTTTTAGACATAGTTAATTGGATTGAAGTTAAGAGTCTATTTAGACCATCTATAGTGTTTTCAAATTGGTTTCATAGTATTTTTGTTATGGTAATTAAAATACTATAGCTAAAAACATATATATAAAAATTTAAAAGGATAATTTAGATATTTTTAATTAGAGATTTTTTATAAAAAAAAGTAAAATGATAAATATTGATTAGAAATTATTCAAAATATGAGTATTTTTTAGAAATTATTTTAATATATATATATATATATTTTAAATGAATAGAGAATCCACGTGGCGGTAGTGAATCGGGACACGAGTGTGGGACCGAACGTGTCCCGCGGGTCACATGGCACCTTCTCCCATGTGGGATGCCGGCGGATGGGTTCAAAAGGAAATGATTGATGAATTGGGCCCACCATGCCATCCTTGAATTAATTCAATAAATATATAATTTTTAGTAATTCATTAGATTGTTCTCAATCTTTTGATAGATTTTTTTTGTCTCACATGATAGAAACACAAGAGATAATCGATGACCGAGCAGGAAATACGATACTAAGAAACCCTAAGACACGTACAACACTGCACACAACATCTCAACTCCATGGCTACATCAACTACCACCCCCTTCAAGGATTACACACCTCACCCAGCGATGCCTTGGCTTGGCTTTCCGATGAGCCGTTAGGATGGACTTTCGCCTTGCACCCACCCTTCTTCTTCGTCTGCTGCTCTTCCTTGGCCTTCTTCTCCTCTTCCTTTCTCCTCATCTTTTGCCTGTACTGCTCTTGCTGGATATGGAGATGCCCGTAGCTTGCTCCCATGGACAGCATGGCGTGGAGACAAATGGGGACCGTGAAGGGAGGAGTTCTCGCGCTCGGCGGTGGGAGGGGAAGCCCCGGATGCGGTGGTATTTGTAGGAGGAGGTGGTGATGGCTGTTTCTGCCGCGAGCAATTATTTGGCTCGGGTAGGCCATACACGCCGTGATTGTGGGTGACGCCACACTGTTCCGAGTGCCTTTTTGACCTCCACGGAGACATCCATCACACAAATATCTGTGGGCGAGCCATGGAATGGCTTCTAGTTTAAAGCTGACCGGTGGGTGGCATATGTCCCCTCGTGAAGTCAACAATGTCATCTATGCCCCTTCCAATGCTTATCATCAACTCCATGATATTTTATATGCTCTATTTTCCACAATTCTGACTTATTAGGAGACAAATGGAGCATTTATTTCTTCGATATTTGCTTTTCTATTAGATAAAAACATAATCGCAATAAAAATATCAAATATATGATATTTTTTTCAAGGTGGGATGTAATATCATCACTCAAGATCTCCAATATTTGTTATTATTATATATATTTGAATGATATATTTCTTTTTTTGGTTAGATAAACCACCTTAATCTTCTTAGTCTACACCTTTTCCTGAGTCAAAGAAAGGATAGTTTGGTCTGGCTAATGTTTATAGGGCCCCAAAGTATATCCATCATTAATTACATGATATCTTTTCCTCCCTTTTTCACACGCAATTCATTGAAAGCCAAATGAAGAACAAATATTAGATATTTTCTATTGCGTCCCTTTCTAATTTATAATAGATACTACGCCTTAATCGTCAGTATAAGTACTCATAGTGTGCTCTATTATGACATTTGAGTGTCTCAATTCTTTGCTGATAGATCGATTATATCTTCAGTAAGTTTCCACTCTGTGCACGGAATCGTTTGGCTTGACGCTGAAAGCAGCGAGGGGGTGTACGCAGACTTGTGTGGTGGACGGAGATGGGTTTCTGTCCTTCTCCTGTCACCTTCGTGCACGACCGCCACTGCAGAAGAAGCTGCGACAGTGGTTGTGTGGCCTTTTGTGGATAAGGGTTTTGGATTGCTTTGATTGATCTCCCCTGCATCCGCAAAGGGAGTAGATGGAGAATGATTGTGGTGGAAGTGGTGGGGATGCTACGCCCTCTTCTGATCTCGATAACCTTCGTGGCCCCTCAATTGATTGCCACATTTAGAGTGGGTTATTGATGGATTTCTAGCCTCAAATCATCAGTGCATCATCCTATATACGACTCAGATTTTGGATCCTCATGTGTTTGTGTGTGTGTGTGTGCATATATGTATGTTGTTTGATCGATTTGCATATCAGCTGTAAATGGATAGCCAATATTAATCTTTCATGCTCGGATTCGGATGTCCTCAGACAACTACAGCAACAGTCGATGGCAGATGTTACCGGCAAAACACCAGAAGATGATTCGAGTGCCAGTCAAAGAATATGGAGGAGCACGTCTCGGCCGAGAAGCCTTGTCAGTCTGTGACATGCCTCTCGAACGCATTCCTCGCTGTTGAACGAGCTCACTCTGATGAAGCCTTCGCCTCCCGGCCCAAACCCACATCCCGGTACAGTGATGACGTGCGTCTTCTCCAGGATCTCGGTGAACACATCCCATGACCGGCGACCCGGGAAGCGCACCCACACGTAGGGTGAGTTGCTGCCGCCGTACGCCTCGAGACCCATCGAGCCAAACGTCTCCGCCAGTGTTCTTGCGTTCTGCTTGTACACGTCGATCACCTTGCTCATAGCCTGCGGCTTTGCGTTAGTACGAGGAGATTAATGTCATGACATGTTTGGATCATATGAGCGTGTACGGTTGCTGACCTTGCGACCTTCTACGGACAAACACGCGAGTCCACCGATCTGGGCGATGCTGGACGCACCATTGAAGCAGGTGCAGATGATGCGATCGAAGTCCTTGTGGACGGGGAACCCGTCGGAGTACGAGAGCTCATGGGGGACGACGGTCCACCCGAGGCGGACGCCGGTGAACCCCGCGGACTTGGAGAAGGAGGAGATCTCTATGGCGACCTGAAAGAGCGGTGTTGCTCAAGCAAAGGGGATTGCAAGTCTATGCATGATCAAACAGGGCTACCTCTTTAGCTCCGGGGATCTCGTAGATCGATCTGGGGCTGTCATCCGATATGTATGCAGCGTACGCAGAATCGTAGACGATGAGAGATCCATTCCTATGTGCAGTCTCAACCAGCTGCACTAGTTGCTCCCTGGATGCAGCATGACCTGTCGGGTTGTTCGGCGAGCAGAAGAAGATGACGTCCGTCCTCGGAATGCGGGAGAAGTCCGGGAAGAATAGGTTCTCCGGTCCACATTTCATGTACTCGATTCCCCCGTACTTGCTGCTGCCGGCGACGTAGTCTCCGGTTTGGCCCATTATGATGCCTGAATCAACGTACGCCTGTTCATCCAACAACATTCGATCTCATCATTCCAACAGAGTCATCGGATTCGATCGCAAGTATCTTCTGGCATCAAACACATCACCGGAAAGGTCGGGTCTTGCACGGCAATCGTCACGTCGGATCCGAGCAACAGCTGCACGCGAGAGATGTCACATTGTGCACCGTCCGAGATGAAGACCTCGGTGTCTTCTATGCCCATGTCTCCGTACATCGTTGCAGCAATCGTCTTGCGCAGCGTCTGATAGATCAAGAAATTTAGGAGCGTGTCTTCCCCGACTAGACATCACGAGGCAAGCAACGGAGGATGATACCTTGTTTCCTTGCTCTGCGCCGTAACCTCGATAGCCTTCCCGAGTGGAGAGTGCATGCGAGTACTGCACGAAACACAAAACCAAGTGCATATGTTGATGGAATTCTAAGTTGTGGATGAGAAGCTACGGAGAAAAACCGTTGACATTTTCCGGATAACCATCGACGAAAGTCAAACATATATTGTCCGTTTCTGAAAAGAGTTTTCTGATCAGGTTTCAAACCCTATAAGTTAGTGTGACTCGTGAGGTCAACTTTGCATTAGGCTTAGGAGATTACTATTAAATGCCAATAATAGTCAAATTTTGATGTCATATGAAAATATTATAAACTATTTTTTTTTAAATGATAAGTGACGAAGACGAAATCCAAAGATTCTTATCAATTATATTAGTGTCAAAATATATCAATCGAGATACAAAATCCTTAATTTTTGGTAAGTAAGTCTGATATATCGACATATGATTTAAATATTTACTATAATTCTTAGGAAATAAAACAACACCTCAGCCATTGCGGATGTTATAATGTTTGGTATAGGCTCAGTGGTGTCACCAATCCCCAAGCTAATGATCTTGGCATCTGGATACTTCTCCAAGTGCTCCTGTTGCCTCATGCCAATCTGTTCCACAGCAAAGCTTGAGAGAGAGAGAGAGAGAGAGAGAGAGAGAGGGTAACATGAAACGAAGACTACCTCGGGAAACAGATATCCATTTCGGAGCTTTTCCATGTTTGCATTGCGAGAGAGCTTCAATTGGGAGACTGCACATGCCAGCATGAAATAAACTGCATAGAATCTCAAGCAAGAGTGTCTATGCGTTGATGAACAAGTAGACAGCAACACAATCTAATTACCCATCTTGATCTGACTCATCATGCTGCACGAAGGGCCGCCTCTCAGATGAATTGGCCTAAAGACCACAAGAGAAGACGATGACGGTGCACAAACAAACGCAAGAAACTCTAAGGCTACACTTTCTGCAAACACTTACTTCGATGCAATCATCATCGTGTACGTGCAGGAACAACAAGCTTTGATATCTCTTGTGAGCTATCGGAAGGTATATATAGAGGAACAACAAAGCCAGGCTCAGGTGGCGACAATGCCATGTCGTGGCGGTGATGGTGGTCAAGTCCGGCGAAGACTAATGGATTCAAATGGAGCTGTCGACAGCCATCAGAGTGGGCCAGAGAGAACTTTCTTCTGGTCGTTAGTTCTAGCGATCAAACACGTAGTACAAGATCAAAGGACTGGTAAGCGCCGGTCCGAAACAAGCTTGTCCTTCATGCTCGTTCTTCTTGTCAACGGTGGAAGGATGCATGTAAGGGATGGTGATGTGAGGATGGAACTGCCACTAGCTTTCTCGCAGTTCCACCAAATTTCCAGCGATGTTCCGACCATGTTCTTCGAGTGGCGAAATGGAATTCAAATTGTAGCCCATCAATTTCCATTTGTTCATCAATGTCAATTGTTTGTCTACCCATGAAATTTCCTGGAAGAGTTTACCGCGAGGAAAGAAGAACAAACAGTCGCAATAAAAAGAGGAATCTTAGCGAGCAGAAGAAGAATGAATTGTAGATAAGCACATTTCCAAGTCTTTTTCGGGTCACCATCTTCCTCGGCTTTTTTCTCCCTGGTTTGTGTTTGATTGTTGATCTCTCGAAGTATGTTGGAATTTAAACTTGTTCAAGTAATTTCACAAAAAATGGAGAGATTCAGTGCATCAAAAGAAAAAATAGATTAAATGTCTCTGGAAGAAGAAACCAAATTGACTATTGGTTCTTGAATGGATTTCTTGAAAGAGAATGATTCATATAATATATCTTTGTGGACTATATAAACCCCGTAAGATCATGAAACATGTAGAATTTCTAAAATCGTAAAGAATTTTGAAAGAAACATCGAAGATTTAATCTTGTCCTATTCTTCCTTTATTTAATAACTCTATCCCTTCTTCCTTCCTATCAAGTTCAACAAAGTATACTTGAATTATCCGCAATCCAAATTGCGGGGAAAAAACCCTCTTCAAGCAGTTGCAAGCGAAAAGAATGATCGTTTCCATGATCATTCTCTGCAATTACAAGGGTCGATGATAAACTATAGCACATAAGCACGGATCATGTCGCACACCATCCATGCATGGCTTCGGCAGGCCATCACCGGCAACTTGGACAAAACAATGAGTTGCTGTGGGAGACGACGGAGAGGTTTTGGAAGCTCATGTTTTGACTTCTCAAGCACCATTGCAGACTTGTGCCTCCGTCCTTGGAGGGGCCTGCTGATGGAACCAAACACCCACCGGGGGGGGGGGGCGGCGGATCGGTGCATGCACTGCGATCCTTATCCGACCTAACACACCAACCTATCCATAATCGTATCAATGCCACCACCAACCAGCTCTTGCGGGACTCATTTCTGGAAGACTTTCGCTAGACTTGCAGTCACCCAAGTCAACTTAAAATTTCTGGGTCTCTCCGTTTGCTGCTTCATTGAAAATTCCCGTCGGTTGATGCCCGATGGACTCGGCAACTGTAGAAAACGAAATCCACACCATCAGACACATGTAATATAATCGAATAAACCTCTCCTCCCTCTCCAAACCGATGGTGAATTTTCTCTGCTAAGTTCTGCGTGTGTTGAGTCTAGACACCTGCGAAGAAAAACCTACTTGGATGCATGTGGTTTTGGGTGGGACGACGACCACAGGAAGCTACGTTCGTTATCCATGACCCTCTTCACCCACGGGGTCTCACAGAATCCCCAGCTGCGGCACGTGCTTTGACCGAGGGGCTTGACTTCGACGAGGAATCAAGGAACTGGAGCTGCATCATCTTGGGTGAGTCGTCGTCCCTTGGAAGGTACGAGAGCACAGCTTCTAATTGATTACTAATAGTGCTTACTTCATTAAACGTTGACTTATTGACGGAGAAGCCTGTGGATTGTCTGCATGCATGGGATGGAGTAGGTTGGTCCAAGAAAACCTGGCATTCCGATGGAAAGTACGTTGATGTGGTTTCATGTCAGCAAACCCTTTTGTTGACTAACATTATTAAGGACAGCCAGGGAAGATTAAGAGTAGGCTAATCCGATTTCGTGGAATTGATAGGTCTAAAGAAATAATTCTCACAAGAAATCTCAGCTGATGACGACGAGGAAGAACAAACAGGTGACACAAACAGTTTTAAGTCTTGCATCAGAATCTAAACAATCGTGTAACATAACATTACAAGATATATATATATATATATATATAGCCTATCATAACAAATATTACCGGGCAACATTAAAGAGACAGAAAAGAAACCTAATAAACATAGACATAGACATGTAATGTAGGGATCATTGACAATAATGCACACTAAAGAACAATTGTGCAGACCATACAATTCAGTATTCATTCTCAAAGTCAAAGCACACCATCTTTGATGGATTTAAAATCATAAGAGCGTTGAAGTCAATTGCAATTGGCAAGACAAATGTTAACAGCTAATTCATCCACCACTGTTGCAAACAATTAAAATCCAAATTCCCAGACTTGAAGAACCCAATCTATTAATCTAGCATTATCAACAGAATACTACATAGCAATAGTTAATCAAATACCATTGGTATTGGCAACCATAGACAATAACTCTTCTCCAGAAGATTACTGGGAAGTCAGCACCTATTTCAGAAACATGGTCGGTAGGAATGGCATTTCCACACATTACAACCCTCCCAGAAAGATATGCACGGAATGATGATATATATTTCTTTTTGCAAGATTTAGTTTGTAGTAAAAAAAAATACACTACAATAAACAGGAGATATATCCGAAAGAGAAATGCATAACCCAAAACATATTCTTGAAGAAAATTATATTAAGAAACAAGGAAACTAACTGAAGCGGACACGATCTGCCACCGCCGTATATGAGATCGTCTAAGGATGGACTTGCACATTCTATGCAGATGATGTGAATTAAAAATACCATTGTTGTAAATTCAAACTTGCACTGGTGTCATATTATCCTTCATGCCACCATCAGACAAACGAAAAAAAGAAAAACTAGAGCCAAAAGAAAAAAGTACAAGTAGAACAATCAAATACCTCCACCATCTAACAATATTCTGGCTATACCTAATAGAGACAAGCAAAGTTCTCCAAATTACTGAATTTTTAATAAGGAAATCCTGATAATGACAACTGCATAAGTTAGCAAATCTGCAAGTAAGCCTCTAGCTCCAAAAAAATCGAATTGTAGTATTACTCCTAGCAATGCAATACGTACAAGTTTGCTAGTGGCATCAACAAGGTGTGAAGCAAATCAGCAGCAGAAAAAATTTTTTCAGGTTACACGGGGCATCACTCCAATACCCTTGATGGACACAACTATATATGTTCCAGTTTTGCACACTTAACGCCTTCCAAAGTTGACTCACAACATCATAGACTAGTTGGTGGGTCCGTTTCCAGACGGTTATCGTCAAACCAAGTTAGCAAAACAATCCTACACTAACCTCAACCAAATGATAACTCCAATGAATGTCTATGCTAAATTATTTATGTGCTGCAGGCTACAAGCTCTCATGTGCAGAAGAAGGGACCACTAATGTGTAAAAGGAAGAAAACATTATTATACCTTGAAGAAGTAACAACCTCAATTGTTGTTCCAAACCTGTATTCAGAATTACTAGCAATGAAATCGAGCTGTCCATATGAGAATGAACAAAAGGTGTGTAGTCACTAAAGCAAAAGCTTTGAAGCAAAAAACACTCAAGGGAATACATGGCATAAGCACCAAAGGATTTTGATGATTTACTGCAGCAATAGTAACAATACCAATTAACATGAACAGCACAAGCCAACTACAAAGAGAAATACTTGATCAGTCTGCAACTGTTGCAACCCTTCCGTAGAATCACAGTCAACCGTGTAAAGAACAATTCAGAGACCAAGATCCCTGCCTGCACGCACAACTTTTCCAACCTGTCTTTGCTAAATAAGCCAGATCATTGATAGGCATTGGAGAATCTAGGTGACATAGAATAGACATTTCAATTTCCATTGCTCAAAAAAATAATAACTTAAGGACAGAAGATAAGAGAAATACAGAAAAGAGAGGATACAAACAAAGGCAGGCAACGAGAGAACAGAAAAGAAGACAAGACCGCCTTCCCCATCTTATTAGAATCATAGCATAAAATTCATCATTTCTCTCCAAATCTGTTCAATTGCAGAGAGAAAGATAAGAGAGTTTGTAGAGAAGTTGGTTCTTCCCAGTCTTCTCCACTTTCTTTACAAAGATTATGACCACATAATAGAATGTTACTCTCATAACTTATTATAACCAAATAAAAGCATCCACAGCTCTTTTTGTCAAGGCCATAAGACACATTTAACTTATTCTAACCAAATAAAAGAATCTGTCACTCAAGGCTATAAGAAACATTTCAGCTAACGAAGGCCCTTCTAAATGAGTAGGGACAATTAACATATAGGAAAACATAATCATCACATAGACCAAATGGCTACCCATTCTTAACGTGAGATACGAAAGAAATGCCGCTGAAGGCAAATTTGACAGTCTCAAGGAACACTAAATTGCAATGGTGTTACCTTGTTTTGGTGTTGATTTGTGCATTAGATACAACAAACATTAAAAGAAACTGCATTTCATAGAGCATTATTAAGACTGCAAATTAGGGCAGACAACGAAGAAGGCTCGAGGGAATAAAGCAACATCTAGTTCACAATATCAATATAATAAGAAACAAAGAGCATAATCATAGCAAAAGTTGTATAATCGAACATCCATCTCTTAAGAAAAGAGCAAACAAGCCTCAGAAACATTGGACCAAAAGATAAAGAGCCAAACTCGATGGTGATTGAATGCGAACCCATTCCATGGCAGATATTAACGGTACGACTTCTGGAAGCGGGCACGGGCACCACGGCCTCCGAACCTCTTGGGCTCGCAACGTCGTGGGTCGGCAACCAGGAGGGTGCGATCGTAGCGGACGAGGATGTCCTTGATCTCCTTCTTGGACTGCTCGTCGACGTACTTCTGGTGGAAGGCAACAAGGGCCTTAGATGGGGAGGTCGACGCCCATGAATCGCTGCCGGCCGAGGAGGAGGATGGGCTCGAAGACCTTGAGGCGGAGGATCTCCGGCTTCACCAGCTCGATGGGGACGCCGTTCACCTTGATGAGGCCGCGACCGCGCTTGCAGTGCCCTACCGCCACCGCCGTCTTCTTCCGACCAAAGCACTGGACCGACTCCACCACCGCCGCCGCCATCTCCCGCGGCCGAGAGGGTGATCGCAAAACCCTCGCGCAAAACGGTTGGGGGAGATGGCCACGTTATATGTGCGATGGCCAGCGATTGGGTTCGGGTCGAGTTGAACTCGATCTACGGTTGGACCGGGCCGGGACGCCTAGTGTCAAATAGAATTAATGAATAATACTAAAGATTAATACCTCTAAAGGGTGGATAGAGCGAAAATACATCAAATTAAACGAATCCCACACGAATCAAATTAAGCACAACTGGTCATTGCCTTGAAAGGTTATTATACTACAGGAGTCCGAGTGCCTTTAGCTGTCGAACATGGTCCGCGGGAAGGGGTGGTGGGCACCAATCTGTGGCCTCGCTGTCCACGGCCTCCACTACATACTCCTTTAGAATGTAGTAACATAACATGAGAAAGGATTCAAACAGTAACAGTTTCATATCAATAAAAAGAAGGTAAGGAATTGCTTATGCCAAGAGAAGAGAAGAAAACAGGACTCACTTCTGTTAGCATCCGTTTAACGAGTATATGATAGTGACGCTGCCAAATCCTTTGCCCGACCATGGTTGCCACGATCACGCTGTAAAATATGCCGACGACGGTGAAGAGCCCAAGAACAAGTAGTCCAACAATAAGCATCAATGGTAGACCCGCTTCGCCGGTCTCTCCTCCTAAGCACCCGCATTCCCCGCCTGTGCTTCCACAATTATCAAAGCAAGTGGTACAGTCCGCCCAGATGCAGAGGGTACCGGGGAGATCACAGTCTGCACGCGGTCTGAAAGAACCCCCCAAAAAAGTATCACATTAGACTTGAAATTTACAGAGATCCAAACACAGGAAAGGCGAAGATATACGTGAAAGCACACATGTAATATTACAACACCAAAATGAAGAATATAGAAGGTATAACTGGATATGGTACTAACCCTGGTCGACAGCAACAAAGACAAAATTCTCGGCACGGCTGAGCCAAATCATTGTGCAACTGTTGATCGTAACAAGTTATAAAGCACCCAGATAACCCAAGAAGAGCAAAAAATAATAGCGCCCCTGCAATTGCAAACAAGCTTAATGAGGAAATGAAATGGCCCAAGTACGATGTTATAAACAATAGGAACATTGATCTGGGAGACAGTCTAATTTGCCAGTTCATCATATTCCGGATAGTAGACAAAGAGATTTAAGCATGTGCTGCACAGAAAAGTCTCATGGCATTTGAAGTCTTAAGCAGGTTCATGAAGGATGATTATGGAACCTTCAGTCTTGGATGAAGAGAAGCAAAGAATTATGCAGCTTAAAGACTTGCTCCTAAATACCTCGGTAGTACCGATAGAAACTTGGACGTTCATAAGAATTTCACAACTTGAGAATGTGGAGATTGACTGTTTCACTTTCCATCAGTTTTAAATGGATTGCATCACAAAAAAGTTTTCACACTGATCATTATTCTTGTCGCAGTACCAAATTAGAGCATGTTAAGAAGAAGGCAGACGACAAACAATATGGAGTTCTTACTTTGTGTTAAGACATGGGATTTCATCAACCAGGATTGTTTTGGGGACTCAAGTATAACATGTGAACTTACTTTGACACCCTTTCCATCAACACTTGGTTTATAACTACAGGCAGGACCTTGTTTGTAAGTCTTATTGACCTCTAGCACCGGCCAACTGTTCTTAAAGTGCCAATTATTGAATATATAACGATAATTGTAATTAGAGAAAAGTCACACCCTGATCATTTAATAAGAGAAAAATGATGCCCTCGGTCATTATAATACGGCTAACTCAAGCACACGGTTTTTATTTTTGAAGTAGAAAATCTGTTTTCCAAGGTAAAAAAAAAAGCAAAAATAGATTCAGATATTATGGTTGCTCATAATTGTTATTTATCACAAGAAAATACCTGTGTGTGGTTTTCCCTGATTCCTCTTTAACAAATAAGCTAGAGTCTTTTTTTATTGAAAATTAACACCATCTTAATGTTAATAATAGTGTTGCATAACATGGACAAAAGGCAGGAGAAAACACCTTTATAACTGAACACAGACAAAAAAAATTGTCATCAAGTGCTCTAATGGTTTAGAAGCATACCACATATATAGTAGAAACTTATTTCACTGTCAAAACCGCAAGCCATTCGCAACCAATAGTTCTGTGAGCGATCAACCAAATAGACCAGATATGCCAATGAAGAAATTATCTGTTTCAAATGCAGACATCATAAGAATAGGTGCAAGACAAAAGGCATTAAATTGTCAAGAAATGTAATGATAAAACTTAAGCTCACAAGTTGAACAGCTGCAAAAATAAACAGTATATCCCTGGTTACAAAGAATCGGAACTTCAAAATTCTCCATTTCCTGTCTGCAGGACCGTGCACCCTCAAATAGTAAGGAGCCTTGCAGGTTGTGCAATGAGAAAATGCAAAACCTTCCTGATGAAAACAAAAATGTGGCAAAAGTCAGCTGTCAGAAATGAAGATAATTTCACATATATATTAAACATAAAAGAGAATAATAACAAAAATGACAAGAGACAACAATGATGACATTCAGGTGCAGAATTTTCTAAAAGCATATGATAAACCTTTGATATCAGAATCTATCTACTTATATTGGAAAACCTGGTAGATAGATCAGTTATCTAAATTTAAATCATTTGCTGAACTGACATGAACTTCCATTTGCAGTTTTAGATTATGACACTAGCAAACCCCAATTACTTCCATAGATAGCAATGTGCACCTCAATACAGTCTTAGTCAGTTCTGCACAACAGAAATATTCAGCAGGTGATTCCTTAGCAAGGTTCGGAATACTGTAGCATACCGTCCTGTCACGACCTTAGCTGGAATTGCCTAAGGCGTGCGGCACCCTTGCGGCCAAAGATGCGAACTTAGCTTGCGTTGCCTAAGTCGCGAGTCACTCTTGCGGCAAAGACGCGAACTTAGCTTGCGTTGCCTAAGTTGCGCTTCGCCCTTGCGATCTTGCTCCGCAAGGATCAGCCCACTTTGTAACCTCTCGCAGGTCCCGAAGGACCTGTAAAAGAGAAAGAGAGTTAGATCGAAAGAACGAGCAACAGACAAGTCCCGAAGTCTCGCGAAAAGGAAAGCTTTACAAGCAATTCGTCGAACACCTTGTGTGCACAAGAGAAAAGAGGGAGAGGGAGAAAAACAAGGCTTTCAAGGATGAACGAACAGCTGCAAGCCCACAAACAGCCGCTCACCTGGTCCCGGGCGCAAAACCAAGTTCCCGTAAAGGTCACGTGCGAACTTGCGAAAGAGTGTTCAACGCCCGGTATATAACCGAAGCCCCATCCAGCCATGTGCCACCCGGGGGGTTCCTGGGGTCTGAGCTGGCTGACATTTTGGTGAGCGGAGGCAGCTCTCCGCTCACCTCCCGCGGCACGCGAAAACGGAGCTGTTTTGGGCTGTTTTGGGGTTGTTTTGCTCGGTTCGGTGAACGGTCGCTTTGCAATGCTGCAGCTTGTTCGAACTTACATATTTACAAGCAAAATGACCCAAAACCATAAGAAAACATGCTGCCAAGCAGCTGTACATGCGGGTGTGAGCGACGAACGGTTCGTTGAACAAAGTTGTTGCGGGTGCGCGACGACCGTTCGTGACATTCTCCCCCACTTAAACTGTCGACGCCCTCGTCGACGCTTGTTGGTAGTTGTTGATGACTTCTTCTTCATGTCGCAGGGCGTCTTCAGGCTCCCAACTGGCTTCAGTTCGGGGAAACTTTCGCCACTTCACCAAGTACTATGTCTGCTCCGCTCCGTTGGGTAGCTTTGTCTTGCGATCCGCCAGAATGGTTTCCACTCGCTTCTCATAGGAGGCTGTGATGGGAGGTAGCCGAGTTGGAACACTTCGAGAAGCATCTTGCGGATCTGAATGGTAGGCCTTCAGGTTGCTGGCGTGAAGAACGTTGTGAATTTTGAACCACGCCGGCAGCTGCAACTTGTAAGAAACATTGCCTACCCTGCTGATAATTGGGAAGGGCCCTTCATACTTGCGCACCAATCCTTTGTGGACTCTTTTCCTGAAGAATTGGAGTGATGCTGGTTGGAGCTTTACCAACACCAAATCGCCAACTTTGAACTCTTGTGGTCGCCTTCCCAAGTCTGCTCACTTCTTCATCCGTTTTGCCGCCTTCTCCAAGTAAGCCCGCGCAATATCGGCATTTCGATGTCACTCCTTTGCGAAATGGTAGGCTGATGGACTACTCCCAGTATATCCAATTGCCATAGTGTGCGGAGTCGACGGTTGTTGTCCTGTGATAATTTCGAAGGGGCTCTTGTTGGATGCAGAGCTCCGCTGCAAGTTGTAGGAGAATTGGGCGATGTCCAACAGCTTCACCCAATCTCGTTGATTGGCACTCACGTAGTGCCGGAGATACTGCTCTAAGAGCGAATTTATTCTTTCAGTCTGACCATCCGTCTGGGGGTGGAGGCTTGTAGAGAAGTATAACTTTGACCCCAACAACTTGAATAGCTCGGTCCAGAAACGTCCCAGGAACCGAGCGTCTCGATCACTAACGATATTGTGTGGGACTCCCCAATACTTCACTACACCCTTCATCATCAGTCTGGCCGCCTCTTCAGCTGAACAGTGTAGGGGAGCAGCAATGAAAGTTGCATACTTTGAAAACCGATCGACCACCACAAGTATCGATCCAAGTCCCCCTACAGGTGGCAAGCTTGATATGAAGTCTAAGGAAATGCTCTCCCATGGCCTTTCTGGTACGGGCAACGGCTCCAAAAGTCCCACCGGCTTCCGCTGCTCCACCTTGTCTTGTTGGCAAGTAAGGCATGTTCGAACATACTCCTCCACATCAATCCCCATCTTTGGCCAGTAGAAGGCCCTCTCCACGAGAGCCAACGTTCTGTGAATGCCGGGATGTCCAGCCCAAAGGGAATCGTGACACTCTTTTAAGAGTTCACGCCTTAAATTGTCCACTCGGGGAACATAAACCCTATTCCCTTTTGTGTAAACAAGTCCCTCCTGGACCCAAAATCGTCGTGCCTTGCCTTCTTTGATGAGCTGCATCAGGATAACTGCCTGGGGATCACTATACAGTCCATCTCTGATTCGGGAAAGGAAGTTGGAGTGTAACTGACTTGTTTGGCCTCTGCCCTCCAGTTGTGCAGCATTCACGCACTCCACCTTCCGACTCAGCGCATCGGCCACGACATTCGCCTTCCCGAGCTTATATTCCATTGCCATATCAAATTCAGCCAGGAAGTCCTGCCACCGTGCTTGCTTTGGGGAGAGCTTCTTCTGAGTTTGGAAATAACTCAGGGCGATGTTGTCTGTCCTCAGCACAAATCGCGACCCGAGGAGGTAGTGTTGCCAAACTCGTAAGCAGTGGATCACCGCTGTCATCTCCTTCTCATGCACTGGATACCGCCTCTCGGTCTCGTTGAGTTTGCGGCTCTCGTAGGCCACCGGATGACCTTCTTGCATGAGTACTCCACCAATAGCAAAGTCCGAAGCATCTGTATGGACTTCAAAGGGCTCTCCATAGTTTGGCAATTTGAGCACTGGTTCTTCCAGAACAGCAGCCTTCAGATCTTGGAATGCTATCTCACATCTGTTAGACCACTTCCAAGGCTGCTCCTTCTTTAGCAACTCCGTCAGAGGGGTTGCCCGCTTCGAATATCATGCGATGAAGCGTCGATAGTAGTTGACGAAACCAAGGAAGGATCTCAACTCTGGCAC
Source organism: Musa acuminata AAA Group (assembly GCF_036884655.1). Taxonomy (NCBI): domain Eukaryota; kingdom Viridiplantae; phylum Streptophyta; class Magnoliopsida; order Zingiberales; family Musaceae; genus Musa; species Musa acuminata. The sequence goes on along the minus strand of NC_088355.1, from coordinate 8,551,321 downwards.
CTTCTTTGGAGTTCGCCATTCCGCAACTGCTTGCACCTTCGACTTATCCATCCGAATGGAGCCATCACCGATTCGATGCCCCAAGAATAGGATCTCAGTCTGAGCAAAGTAGCATTTCTCCCTTTTTACGAACAACGTGTTCTCCCTGAGAACCTTGAAAATCGTCCGAAGGTGCTTGACGTGCTCATCGAGCGTTTGGCTGTAGACGACGATATCGTCCAAGTAGACGACCACGAACTTATCCAAATACTCCTTGAATAGCTGGTTCATGAGAGTACAGAATGTGGCCGGAGCGTTGGTTAAGCCGAAAGGCATCACCAAGAACTCAAACGCTCCATATCTGGTCACACAAGTAGTCTTTGCTTCGTCGCCTTCAGCAATGCGCACCTGCCAATACCCCGACCGGAGGTCGAGTTTTGAGAAATACTTCGCCTTGCCCAATTGATCGAACAAGTCCGCAATGAGCGGGATGGGATACTTGTTCTTCACTGTTACTTTGTTGAGGGCTCGGTAGTCGACGCATAATCGGAGGCTCCCATCTTGTTTCTTTTGAAAGAGAACTGGAGCTCCGAAAGGTGCTTTTGAGCTGCGGATGAGACCACCGCTTAGCAGTTCACCTAACTGCTTTCTGAGTTCTGCCAACTCTGGCGGGGGCATGCGATAGGGTGGCCTCGCTGGAGGCTTCACTCCTGGCTCCAGCTCAATACTGTGATCCACACCTCTGCGTGGCGGAAGAGTCTTCGGCAACTCGGGTGGCATAACGTCTTTGAACTCCTTCAGGACGTTCGCCACCACAGCAGGTTCTTGAATGGCTTCTTCGTTGAGTGGCTCTAGCTTCATAGCAGCCACGAATGTCAGTTCGCCCTTTCGCACCCCTTTCTTCAATTGTAATGCCGAAATATGTTGGGGCTCCTTGGTTCCTCTCCGAGAGACGGGAACCACGCAGGGGTCATCGCCTCCCATCATCCATAGGGAATTCAAGAACGGCATCGGCACCAACTTCGCCGCGTGCATAAACTCCATTCCAAGAATCACTTGGAAGTCGTCTAGTGGCACGGCCATCATGTTGGTGTTCCCGCTCCAAGTCCCGATTCTGATGGGAACTCCCTTCGCCAACCCGGAGATTCGCCTGGCCTCCGAGTTCACTGCTTTCATTCGGCTTGGGCTCTTCTCCAATGTCAACCCAAGTCGCTGTGCTTCACGATCGGCTATGCAGTTGTGGGTAGCGCCCGTGTCCACCATTGCACGGGTCGTTTGGCCATTCAGCTTGATGTCCACATACATCAGTTCACTACTTCCTGCTTTTTGTGCCTTCGTCTTCATGTTCTCCCCCACTTGACCCCGCATAGCGTTCAACAAACGCATTGCTCCCATTCGGGGTCCTTGCGACTCTTCATCGTCGCTGCTGGATTCAGAACTGCTTGAGCTAAGGGCAACAGCTTTGCCCTTGTCCGATCGGGGAGGGTGGATGGAAGCCGTTAAAGCATTGAGTGCCTGTTTCTGTGGGCACTCCCTTACCATGTGCGGTCCTCCGCACAAGAAACATCCTCCCGGTTTTGAGGCCTTGCCTTTCGGGTTCGGCCCTTTGTGGGAGCTCTTCTTCTTCTGTTCGCCCCCGAGCTCCTTCCCTCGAGAATGTTTTGGAGGGCGATTGCTTGAAGATTGTTTCCTTCTCGCTGGGTCTTCAGAGGAAACGAAGTCGGTGAGCCTTTCTGCAGCTGCAATTGCCCCGACCACGTCGGTAACATTCCTTCGATTCAGCTCCTGCTGAGCCCATGGTTTCAAACCATCAAGGAAGCTGAACAACTTGTCCTTCTCGGACATGTCCTGTATGTCCAGCATCAGTGCAGAAAACTGCTTTACATAGTCTCGGATGGTGGTACTTTGGCGGAGTTGTCTCAACTTCCTTCTTGCGACGAACTCTGTGTTCTCCGGTAGGAACTGAGTTCTCAACTCCCGCTTCAAGTCTTCCCATGTGTCGACTCGACACCGACCTTGTTGGATCTCCTCCCAACGAGTTCGCCACCAAAGTTTCGCATCTCCATTCAGATACATTGTTGCTATAGAAACTTTGGTATCTTCATAATCGGGCCTCGTAGCTCGGAAGTATTGCTCCATGTCGAACAGAAAGTTCTCGAGCTCCTTGGCATCTCTGGCCCCTCCGTATCCATGGGGCTCAGGTGCCCTCAAGTTTTGTGGCGGTGCAACGCGGGTGTTGCCTCCTCCCGCATTTAGCGTTCTTGTGAGCATAGCCACCTTTGCCGTGAGTTCCGCTACAACATCCTGTAGGTGCTGCACGGAGTCCTTGGTGTCATCGGACAGTCGGTCGACTAGGGCCTCGACCTTGTCGATCCTGGACTCCGCTTCCTCTTGCGAGCTCTCTACCCCAACAAGTCTTTGTTGGCCATGGTAGAGTTCCTCCATGCTCGCTTCCAGAACATCTAGGCGGGTTTCAGCCGTCGTGAGTCTCTCCTTATGACTCTTTTTCCCAGTTAGCGCACCAGATTGCGCTTCCTCCGCTCGCGGAGAGTTGCCAACTTCTCGCTCATCCTGTTCGCTGCCGCGATCCTCATGAGCGGCTCCAACAGCATGAGAGCGAGTGTGCACATGCAGCCCACCTGCGGCTGCTTGGGGCAAGGGTCCGGCTTGCCCCGTCTTGCTTGATTCGCCACGATGCTTTGCCATGGCGAAGTTGCGAAGTTCGTTCGCTGTTCGATCGAAGAGCTTGCCCGCTCTGATACCACAATGTCACGACCTTAGCTGGAATTGCCTAAGGCGTGCGGCACCCTTGCGGCCAAAGACGCGAACTTAGCTTGCGTTGCCTAAGTCGCGAGTCACTCTTGCGGCAAAGACGCGAACTTAGCTTGCGTTGCCTAAGTTGCGCTTCGCCCTTGCGATCTTGCTCCGCAAGGATCAGCCCACTTTGTAACCTCTCGCAGGTCCCGAAGGACCTGTAAAAGAGAAAGAGAGTTAGATCGAAAGAACGAGCAACGGACAAGTCCCGAAGTCTCGCGAAAAGGAAAGCTTTACAAGCAATTCGTCGAACACCTTGTGTGCACAAGAGAAAAGAGGGAGAGAGAGAAAAACAAGGCTTTCAAGGATGAACGAACAGCTGCAAGCCCACAAACAGCCGCTCACCTGGTCCCGGGCGCAAAACCAAGTTCCCGTAAAGGTCACGTGCGAACTTGCGAAAGAGTGTTCAACGCCCGGTATATAACCGAAGCCCCATCCAGCCATGTGCCACCCGGGGGGTTCCTGGGGTCTGAGCTGGCTGACATTTTGGTGAGCGGAGGCAGCTCTCCGCTCACCTCCCGCGGCACGCGAAAACGGAGCTGTTTTGGGCTGTTTTGGGGCTGTTTTGCTCGGTTCGGTGAATGGTCGCTTTGCAACGCTGCAGCTTGTTCGAACTTACATATTTACAAGCAAAATGACCCAAAACCATAAGAAAACATGCTGCCAAGCAGCTGTACATGCAGGTGTGAGCGACGAACGGTTCGTTGAACGAAGTTGTTGCGGGTGCGCGACGACCGTTCGTGACAGTCCGGTACGAACAATGCATACCAATCCAATAAAGGATTGGTACAAAAAGTATATACTATACTATTGGTACATCCTACTGTATCATATGTCGGTATGTCAGTACAGCTCGATATGTACCATACTAACCGTCGTTCTGTCACTGACAAAATTGTAAATAGGGTGTTCAACGTAATGCTTATGTATGTCCATGTTTTTTGGTTTGTTCATGCTTTGCACAACATGTAAAGGGCTGACAGTAGGCTTAGCAGCCCGATTTTCTTTCGGTTTGTAGTTGACCATTTTGGATCCTTTGTTGTGCGACCGTTCAGAGCTTGTAAAGTCTGTTTGTAATTTGCATTGGTTATGAAGTGTTTACTGAAATGATTGCTTGTGGATCCCGAATGAGACGCTTTCTCTAACCCATTTTCTCTTTTATAGGTCCTAATGGACCATAGGAGATTTCGGGGAGGCTGACCTTTGCAGATGGACACGTAAGGGTGCCGCACGACTTGGGCAAAACCAGCTAAGTTCATGATAGTTCGATATACCGATACAGACCGGTAAGGTGAACCATGTTCCTTAGATTCCTCCGCTATTCTAATCTCAACCTTGCCCTAAGCTGTTCCATTACAATGCATCTAAAAGTTTGAGCTGTTGGGATAGGTCATCTTTGTCCATCTTGAACACTAAATCTTACTTTTCTATTAAAAGTCCCTTCACATAAAAATCAGATTGGTGCAGCTATACCCCTATGGCCGCAATAATCACAGTTGATACTTGCATCTAGAACACTAAAACTCAACAAATCATATGATGAGTATTGTTATATTCTTACACGACAAGCGAGGATGTTCCAAATATATTTCAAGGGCGCATTTAAGCCGAAACCTTAACCAAAAGGCACGCACAAGCGAAAACTGAGCACTCACCTTCACAGCCCGCCAGTGGTCCAAGCAGTCACGGTGGACGTACTTGGAAGTCCCCTTGCACTTGCAAGGCGCTATGAAATCCATTGCTGCAAGTCAAAAACCCAATAAAGAAAACCCAAAATTGCAATCAGCTAAAGAAACTGCAACAAAATGACACAACTCCAGACAACAATCCAAGATTCCGACTGTTCTGGCCCCCTACTCTTTCAAGAGATCAAGGATCGGAATCTCTCCCCAAGTTCCGCGAGGAAGAACCAAGAGTCGAGCTGGATTGAAAGGAAAAAACTGGAAACAAGAGGGAAAAGAAGGAGGACCATCGCTTTCAAGGCAGATCCGGCACTGGAATTGCTCGCTAGAGCCGGCTTCCAGGTCGATCTCGCTGGGATCGGGGACAGGGACTGGCGCGATGAGCGGGGAAGAGCACGCGGGATCCGTCATGGGAATGGCTGGAATCTCCACCGTTCTTGTGTAGAGGTAGAGACAGAAACTGTGATCAAGAGAAGGAATCAATGAGGAAGAGGTAGATGAGGAGGACAGAAATAATCCACAGATCAACGAAGCCCAACGGAACCAAACCAAGGAAATCTCTCTCGTTCGCTTCTCTTCTTGACCTCCTTCCCCACAGGGAGAGAGCGAGCAGATTGGCGAAGACCGGGAGTTAGTGGCGATTCTATATTCTCCCTCTCTATTTATATATATTTCGCGTAGAAATTGTCTACTACACGACTTTGTCTATTTATATATATTTCCCCACTGCCCACGACGCCTTCAAATGCGGGAAAAGGTTTAATGCACATCACAAGCTTATATCAAATTTATCCCTCCAAGATAAACTCTCTCTCTCTCTCTCTCTCTCTCTCTCTCTCTCTCTCTCTCTCTCTCTATATATATATATATATATATATATATATATATATATATATATATATATATATATGTAAACCAAGTCATTTGATCCTCCTAGGAAAAGAGGGCTCCTCTCTTCTTGGAGAAATTAAGAGTGAAAGTGAAATCCATGAGGAATTCAAAAAAGGCAGAAAATTAATTTGCTGTATAGAAAAAATTAAATGAATAAACTATCATCATGCAACCTACAATACTTTTTAATGATATCACAAAGAAGTGAAACCAGTTATGTCTCTCAGTATTGCTTTGAAAAATCTAAGTTAAAAATAAATGTTAATAGTAAATGAATCTCGGAAAACCTTACAACACAACAATAATAGCAATAAAATCGTAATCTTTACTCGACAAATGATTCTACAACAGTAACATCAATAATAAAATCGCAAGTCCGAGAACTTTCCAATGTTTATAAATGATTCTAAAGAGCACGACACAACATTAACTTAACAGTACCAGGATGTGTATTTTCCGCGCAGCCAAACCTAACAATTAACTTCCAATCCATGATGAATACACACACAGGTGACAATGGTAATATCATCTGAATGTTTCACGAACACAAAATTATTTTGATCTTTATGCAAATGAAAAAGATGGAAGTGTTATAGAAACTATACAGTCTCCTGGTTGAGTATCCTTGCGATAAGATCTTCTGGCTAAATGTTTGACAAACAAGCAAAGTTTGAGTACCATTCTGTACATGGACAACAGAAGTTTGTGTTAGTACACGTGAAACATACATTCTAGCAAGAGGCACCAAATCTGCCACTTGCAAGAAGAGAATTGTAACATTATCTCACTAAAAAATACACTTTAATGGAAAACACACATGACACAATGGACCCATAAATTAATTTACACAATACCAACTCCCTTCGAGATGTAGAATATGGTCACGGAAGACATGAAATGCATGAAAAGTAGGAGATTTTAGATGGTTCGTAGCATTTTTCATCTAGTGGTCATCTAGGTCCAGATAATTCAACTGGATGAAGGTTGTCGGTGGAGTCTAAAATCCATTCGTTGTGATGACGTGGGACCAGCTCCTCTTGTCTGACCACTTCAACCTTTTGCCACTCCTCCCACTTCTCGGTAAGACCATCGCCTTCAAGCATCCTCACCACCTCTGACATTTTTGGTCGTTCCATTGGAGAACCTTGAGTACACAGCAAAGCCACTTGGATGAGAGACTCCACCTCAGCCTCAATATACTGGTTCTGCAGGTCAGGATCAACCAACATCTCCAGCTTTTTCTCTTTTAGTAGTCCTTTTACCTGAAAGAAACACACATGTGCTTGCTTAATTATTCCAATAAAAGGGCCCCAATTTGAGGTAGTTGATCCCCTACATTTAGGGATACTAGATGACTAGAAATATCAACAAGAAGCACAAGTTATGGTGCAAAACAATCTATGTATGATTCCTGATATACCACTTGACAGGTTATCGACTCAAAATGGATAACTTCATGGCACGAAATGAACATTTACCAGCCTAAGAATAAGCAGAAACTTCCAACAAAAATATCTGGTGGCATCAATTTGATAGACGCAACAAAAATATCTCTTGCTAATCACAAACACATGGACCCAAACCTCAAGAACTATGGACATTAGTATCACTTTTCTGTCCTCTTTAACTTCTTGAGGATCTCAACTGCTAGACCTTATATGCAAAAATGAAGCAAAGTCGAGTCTAAACTCCAAGCAGAACCAACCTGGACCTGGGTCAATCTGAAACAGTAGCAGACTAAGAACTGATGGTAGCATCATAAAATATAACTGAAAGAAGTGCATACTGCATACATCAAATATTATCATGGGAACAATGTTTGACGCTTACCCAGTCAAGCAACATAACATCATCATCATTTGCAAGTCGAGCAAGATCAAATGCCCTTTGCCCTGTAATCAGTTCCAAAAGCATGATTCCATAGCCAAAAACATCAGTCTTCTCCGAGGATTTTCCAGTTGACAAGTACTCTGGAGCTATATGTCCTATAGTTCCACGGACAGCAGTTGTTACATGGGTATCCTTGTAGTCCATTAGTTTAGCTAAGCCAAAGTCTCCAACAACAGCCTCAAAGTCCTCATTCAACAATATATTTGCAGCTTTAACATCGCGATGAATGATTTTAGGATCGCAATGATCGTGCAGGTAGGACAGCCCTCTTGCAGAACCCAACGCAATCTGTCGTCGTGTTGCCCACTCAAGTGGTGGCTCAGATGGCGGCCGCTCTACAAGCATAAAATCTCTCTTTAAAATGTTTTAAAAATGTAGTTCTCCAGTGGCAATAAAAAAACTAGAAATGATGTAGCTAAACTTTTCAGGTTCTAAAAAGCAATAAGTGGTCTGGTATAAAAGAATAATAAATACCTCTTAAGCGTGATGCAACACTTCCATTAGCCATATAAGGATACACAAGCAACCGTTCAGTGGGTGTCATACAAAAGCCACGAAGCCTAAGTAAGTTCCGATGCACAGCCATGCTAATCATCTCAACTTCTGTTTGGAATTGGAGTTCCCCACCTGGAGTGCGTTCCTCTTTTAGCCTCTTTACTGCTATAAGTGAACCATCTGCAAGTCGTCCTTTATAGACTTTCCCAAATCCTCCTCTTCCCAGGATGTTCTTGTTGCTAAAATTATCAGTTGCAATTTGTAATTCTCGCAGGGAAAATCTTTTAAGCTGGCCCAAATGAACTTCTGGGTCCTCTTCAGCTGCACACCATATCTGGAATATTAAGCATCATAATAGTAACAACAGTAAATAAATCCAGTCCTTATGTACTAACCAGGTACATCAAAGAAATGTTCTTGTGGCTTACGACGCCGCCACCATGCAAACACTATAGCAGGAACAGCAAAAACCAAAGCAGCACCAGCAGCAACTCCCCCAGCAATTGCGCCAGTGCTAGAAGCACTACTTCCTGTTGAATGGCATTTAACAACCTTTAGATTTCAACCACAAGAGTTTTTACATTATAAACCATACATGAACTGGCACCCATGGTTCTAAGAGCATGATCTGAAAAGGTAAAAAAAGGTCTCCCCAAGTGTAAGACAAAATTATGTGCTTCAAAGCAACATGCTGCCGACATGCGATCCCATTAGCCCTTGTTAAGCAGTGGACTCTAACATGAAGCCTATACAAACTGACAAACCCTTTTAGATTGATGGAGAAGGGAATGAGAGAAAGAGAGAGAGAGGAGAAATCAAAAGAAATAAGTTGCTAACTTTATGTGCCGTACTAATCAGAGACAAAATAAACGAACACATCAAATTTGCCTACAGTCAGGAAAAAAAATCATAATGAAATAACTTCAATCAAGCAGAAACAACAGGCACAATTACTTACCTTGGGATGACAGTGGAATTGGAGGAACAAAGGGAGGTGGCGGGGATAAGGGAGGAGCACCAGGACAAGCCTTTGTTGTACCCGGGCCACATAAAAGAGGGTTGTTAGCAAAACTGCAAATTTATTCCATATCATCAGAAACAATGATAACAATTGATGTTTACAATTTTATCAAACCCAAAATGCACCTTATTGGAGTAAACAGTGAGAAGGACCCAGTTGATGGAACTTCACCAGACAGGTTGTTATTTGACAAATCCCTGCATGTTTTTTGTCAAAATAAAGACACAATTACATAGTAACAATTACAATATTTTTGAAAGGTGTATCAAATATATAAAAATCAGATCAACTTACAGAACTTGGAGAGCAGTGATATTAGTCAAAGACTTAGGAATGGGACCCGACAAACTATTATTGTTAAGCCGGCTATCCTTCAACAGAAATATAAGAAAATAATAATAATTAAATTGTAAAAGAGAAATGGAAAAAAGAAAAAAAATAACCACTGGTAAAAAAACTCAGCACCAAATATTCAATTAGGTGGAGCTTCAAAACATCAAGCCACAAAACAGAGATATAATTCATACTTGATAATAGATATTCTCAAAAGTAACCCAAGAAACAGAATTTACAAAACCAAAAAAAAATAAAAGTCCTTTTTTAAGCATGCAAGACCCAAATAAACAAAGTTCAGAAAGGACAAAGTCATACAGAAAACGCAGCTTTGTTAGCTTCCCCAATGACTCAGGAATTTCACCAGTGAAGCCGTTCAGGTAAAGATCCAAGCTGACCAAGTTCATCAGATTTCCAAGGTCACTAGGTATCGTCCCGCTAATATTGTTGCTGTAAAGTTCCCTGCCATTGGAAAGACAGGTGAATGTGAAGCTGAGTTTGAAATCACTGATCATTGTAATTAGCATCATGATACAATTCATAGTAAAAACATGTCTAGAATAAGATTCTGTATCAGTCAAAAATATACATTTGGCAGAGGACCTAAATTTCAGTATACCGGTTATATAAATCATGAAAAATCTCAGAGCTAAGGAATTTCAGTATGTTCTGTTTAAGGCCATCTTGTGGTCACTGTCTTATTAATAATTTCAATAGTTCCAACATGTTTAAAATTTCAGCTTAAAAAATCATTAATTAAACCCAAAGAATAACACATAACTGCAAAATATCAACAAACCAAATTCTATAACCATAATTTTGTGTAATTCACATAGATTCAGATGGAAGCTTATAGAAATACTAGTTAAGAGCATTTAACACAAACACCTGAGAACTGTTAAGTCCATGTTTGTCAGCTATAGTGAAAAGCTAACTTCTACCTAGAAGTGTTATTGGTTTGGGAGATGCCTGAAATAAGCAAACAAAAGAGCAGTTGTGTGATCAAGGTGAGATTGAAAGAAAGCACATTGTTATGCTAAAGAGGCATTGTCATCTTGCATCCAAATCTATTGTTTTCCTATATCAATAAATTCGCTTATCAAGAAGTAAAATAACAATATAAATGTCAAGATCTTTTCTTATCATACTTTTACAAAATTATTTATTGTAAATTGATAATGGCAATAAGACATTGGCCTGGTCAACTGTTCAATACCAATTCACAATTACGATTCTCAGAAGATCCAGAACAACTGATGCAGAACTTACAGATACTGCAGATTTTTCAACTGACCAAGATCGGGGACCAAAGTACCAGAAAGCTGAGCATTACCAAGATCACTGAAAGAAGATGAGCATGGTCAGTTCATAGAGTTCCAAAATGACAAAAATATAGCACAAAGAGGTGGGTACACTTACACTCTAATAACACTATTGTCATTGTTACAAGTGACATGGAACCACGTACATGGATTGACCAAAGTTGGATCCCAGCTCTGTAGCACGTTATTAGGATCAATTAAGTTGGTCTTGAGATTGTGCAAAGCATCACCTGTTGGCACCAAACTTTAGCACATGAAACTAGAAGAACAAGATAAAACCTAAAACCACCTAAGTACTTCAAGGGTTAAAAAAAAAAGCTGTTGCAGAAAGGGATTCTAGTGTTAAAGTAGGAGAACATCAATACAAAACAGTATATGCATAGTTGAACTAATACCATAATTATAGAGGGGAAAAAAACAAATTATGCATGTTCTAATCATAGGAGTCCAAGAAAAATTGGCAACATTGCATTATTTAGAACTTCCATGAGGCATCACAAAATGGACCATGTCAATCCACATTAAATTCCTCAACACTGCAACTCTACCAAGATGGTCAATCCACAGTAAATTCCTTAACTCTGCAACTCTACCGAGATTGATGTCTGGGCAATAATTTTGATATTTTTCCTACATTGTCAGTATATTCTAATAAATATAAGAGTGTCGAATGCATCTTTTGATCAAATAAAAGGCATGATTAGCCAAACGAAAAAACACATGAACAAAAAAGTCCTAATCTGGGAAGAACATCGAAAATAATGTGTTTTCACCATTAAACCAGACATATTTTCTCAGTTTTACTGGACCTTTTGCAAAAGCACTATTTGCATTATACATATGGTTAACCATTATTATAATGGCAAATATTTTTGATAACCGCCCACCACTCTCTTATATACTTGGGTTGTACGTTCTGCAAAAATCGGCATTACTATTTGTAATTGCAACCAAATGACCATCAACTATACCAAAGAAAAATTATCTATGTTCCAAATGATCATCAACTATAGCAACGAACTATCTATCCATGTTTCAAGAGATGTCGATCTCTAGAAAAATAACAAATAGTAACATGATGGGACCCACTGGAAAGCTACCAAATGTACAGATAGGGAAACATATTGTGAGCACAAATTCTTTACTTATGAAAGGCAGAAAATGGTCATAACTTGACCAAGAGCGACCACTATTTTCAATCCATCACCATCTTTTTCCAAAGTACACCGTCATAAAACACAAACTTAGAGAGAAGTTGAAAATCACTTCAAAGAAAGAAGCTTCTTCCCATAAAACAACCATCCATATCTGTCAGTCTTATTCCATTGGTCTGACTGGTAATTACTAATTAAACACACAATCAAATAAAAGCAAATATTTCGAGTCACAAACACAGTCACTGAGAGACTCTCCTAACTGGTTATCATCAACTCCTGGTCTGTTTATTGCTAATAACCTCTACCTACTTATCTACTGATCAGTAAAATTTTATATTTTCCGGGGAAAAAAACACTCTCCTAACTCCACCAACTAAAAACTAGTAAAAGTAAGAACCCAAATTCCAATTGGACAAAATACCTGACAAGTTTTGATATCTAAGCAACTCTACAAGTATCCCTATCTAAATCAAGCAGACCATGCTCTACACCATCCCCAAACAAACACGCTGAATCTTTCACAAAAAATCACCCTCACTTTCCACAAAGACCTTACAAAGGGGGATATCGACAAAAAAAATACTGACAGGAAAGAAACTTTCTCTCGAAGCCACCACCCAACGTATATATCAGACTTATTCCTTTGTTTGGTGGTACATGATTGCATAATTGCATAACCTAAAACAAGGAAATCGTCCTTGAGTTGCGATTACAGCAACCATTTGACTACTACGCCAATTCATACCCAGGACAGAAAAGACCTCCAAATTTGGATATCAAACCAAATACGTCGTGCCCCTTTCCAAATCCAGCGGACCACGTCACATCAGTGAAGCATCTACCACGTCCCTTCCATGAGAACAGGGAAGATTTCTAGCTCTCAGATTCAAATCAATCACCCAAGGACCAGCACTACGGTCCGAGGAAGGGCACTCCATACCTTCCATGTTGGCGAGAACCCTAGCCAAGGCATAGAACACCAAAACGAACCGAAGATACCCACGCGACAACTCCACCGGCAGCCACGCCAAGCAAAAGATCCGCAATCCGCAATTCTCCAGCAACGACCACACGAAACCCATCTCCGCAACCGGCTAAAGAAGACTACCACTCGCGAAGCCGGGATGCTTCACCATTCCTCGCCGGGAGAACCGTTATAGGCAGAGGTGGTCGGATTGGGGATCCAAAGGCGACGAGGTGGGATGGAAGCGAAAAGGCATCGACAAAACCGACTCCGTTGGTTGGAAGGGGATCTGCTGCAGTGCGTTGCGTCCACCGCCGCTGTTCTTAGTTTCTTTAAGGAAATAAGATGCACCGAGAACCCTGTCCTTTGATCGTTTGGCAACCTGGTCCTTAAACATTCCAATTAACTTATATATATATATATATATATATATATATATATATATATATATATATATATATATAGAATATATATATATATATATATATATATATATATATTCTTTTAAAAAAATATTTTAAAAAATTCTCACATAGTACCTCAAAAAATTTTCTTTAATCACATGAGAAGATGATTTTACTCCTACCGTCGGATTCGTTATCGCCCTTGTCCTTTGTATCGCTCTTTCCTCCATGGATCGTGTGACTCATACTCAATTCTTTCTTGCTTGTAGTTGATGACAACAGAAATTTATAAGTGATGACGAAGGTATCGCCCCTTCCCCCTTATAGCGAAGAAAAAAGTGCATAGGTCGCATCCCCTTCTCCTTTCCTTACTTACAATTGACAATGAGAAGACCTTATGAGTGATTGTTCAAGACCCAAGAGAGCAGGGGGTAACCAATAGGCAGAGGCATGACTAAGGTTTATGCGTGGAGTACTATTTTAAATTTTTTCAAGAATTTATCATATATATATATATATATATATATATATATATATATATATATATATATATATATATATATATATATATATATATAATTTGTTTCTATTTATATTTGAAATAAGGTTATTTCTTTTGAGAATTTTTTTTGGGCTTATATAGGAAGGTGCTATCAATTTTTAATTTTCTAATTTGGTGTCTCTTTTCTCTCTAATTTTTTAAATGTACCTCGCCTCCGCCCCTCCACGAAGCTCCGTCACCTCAGTCTCTTCCTCTATATGGCCACCTCTCACTAAGAGGCTTTGTCACTTTTGCACGGACATCTTCATCCCAATTTTTTCTCTTCGCAATGAAGGTGACGACTAATCAGTAAAGGGCATTTAGGAAAAAATAAAAAGAGTATTAAGTAGAAGATATTACTATTTAAATTTCTATTTTTATTATTTATAACTAGAGCTTACTATTTCAAGATCATTTGTATTATTTATAGTCCCTTAAAAAATTAATTAAAATTAATTTACTATTCATAACTTATCTAATTTTACTTTTACCCTTTTTTTCTTCTTATTGTAAAAGACTCTCCTTATCACTCGCATACCATTTTGTCTCCATTATTGCTATTGTCGACTATCTCTACTGCTTGTTGTCATCAATCAATCATCAACCTTAACTTGCCTACTTTTTGTTGATCATCCATCGATAGAGTCAGTATTAACTCTATTAGTTGTGAAAGAGAAGAAAGTCACTATTATATTTTTAAATTAAAAAAAATAAGATGAAGGCTATAAATAGTAGTCTCCTTTAGTGAGTCAACTTTAAATATTTCTAAGTTGTTCGTTTATATTATATATATATATATATATATATATATATATATATATATATATATATATATATATATATATATATATATATATTATACTTTAATTTTAATAAAAAAATTATATATAAAATAGACATATATCTTTAATTTATATTTTAATTTTAATAAAATATTTTCACTCTTTGCTTATAACCTCTTTTTCTTCCTTTTTTCTCTTTTTTTTTTTTCTCCTCCACCATATCGGATGAGGTCGATGGTGATGATGTCTGCAATAATAGAGCCGATGGTGATAAGCAATGAAGAGAGTTGTCGATAGCAACATGCATAAGTGGCAAAGAGTGATTGAGGATAGGCTAAGTCAACGATTAACGATGGAATATATATATATATATATATATATATATATATATATATATATAATTAAAAGGGTTATGAATAGTAAATATATTTTTTAATTTTTTTTAAGAAATTATAAATAGTAAGGTGGGACTCTAAATAGTACATTTCTTAAATAAAAAACTAAAAACAGGCATCCTATGAGACAAACCCATAGGAGTTTTATTTGAAAGAAATTGCCTTTGAAAATATACTTTTAAACTTGGATATTTTTATTTTTGAAAGATGATTATGGTGATATTGATTAAGACAATAATATGAATGAAATAAAAAAAAGGAACTAAAAAAAATAAAAATATATGATATAATTATTCAATAAAAATTACAGTATGACTATGATTTAGATCTTACGAATGAATGCTATACATTGACATTTGTTCAGGAATTGCTTATTTCTTCTAAGCAATGACATAATGACACAGAAGTTAATATTAAATATGATTATGATCTTTGGGCTGGATGGATGATGATGTCATGATGGTGTCCACCGTGTCGAGCAGTAGACAAAAACAATGATAATTTATATGATCGATTGATTAGGTCACATTAGACTTAAAAGAGGCAGACTTGGATTTCTTGTCTCGAGTGAGAAAAGAAACATGATTTCTTCTTGTCTACAATTACATTATCCACCTTCAAATATGTCCATAAATACATTTTATTCATATCTAGTTTAATCGTAGGTCAAACTATGATTTAGCTTATTTTTCTCTTCGAAATATCGTATTAAAAATCGATAAGTTTGGATCAAACCGGTAATAGCAATTCAACTCATTTTTATCATGTTAGAAATCGATAAATTGGAGCTAAACCCAAGAATTTAAGCTTGTCGAATTATAGGACAGACCCAAAATACATAATTTGATTCTCATAATTTTAAGAATGTAAAACTATTCTCTTAGTTATTTTTGAATTTTTACTTTTTTAAGTATGAATATTTTTTAGCATAAAAATATTTTTTTAATCAATCAGAATCAAGTATCAAATAGTGTGATTTGTGACTTCCTTAAGTAGGGATAAATCAATCTTACTGACTTTATAAGGTAGAACACAATTTGTTTACTAGCATAATGGATGGATTAACATTATGATAATATCATAATTCAAAATTAGGAGCTATATATATATATATATATATATATATATATATATATATATATATATATATATATATATATATATATATATATATATATATGGTTTAATTAAGATATATTTGTTATATTTTGTGATCTTTATAATTGGATAAGATATATATAATATAACTAATTGGATTCATAACATATATTTGGTAAATAGATGACAGAGGTTATCTTAGTTGAGAAATTACATTATCTCTCTCACTCTTTTCCCTAACCATCAATTTAATATTATAGTAGTTCTTTTTTTATTTCAATCCTGACATAAAAGATTGTTTTCATATTTAAAACAACATATTATAGATTTTATGCTAATAATATTATGTAGAAAAATATTCATGTAAGAGTCTCAAGTAATATGGTTGATGAAGATAATTGGCTCAATAATTTTTTTAAAATTAAATTATTGAGCCAAACAACTTATGCTTATTCCTCTTAATAGAAAATATAATTTAAATATTTATTTATTTTTGACATGAGATGATTAAATTGGAGCATAATAAATATTAAGACTATACAAGAAAGATGAGTCTCATTTTTTAAACAGAAGATAGAAGCTCAAATTGATATCTCTTTTTTAAAATGGTAAACAATTTCTTTTTCCTATGCAATCTCATTCCAAATTGACACTAAAATTGGAACAATTTCTAAAGTTAACCAAGAATAAGCTACATAGGAGATAATTTTTTATCTCAAATTCAAAATCATTCAGAAAAAAAAGGATTTTGTCGAATGAATGAATGAATTAAAAACTCTATGATTTCATGCAATAAATACAAATATTATTATCCGAGTTCGATTAATCAAGATTTTTATTGAGACATTCGAATTGATTAGTGTATTATTATATAAATGATGGATCTCAAATTCGAATTCACCGCATAAAAAAAATATTAGGATCTCGAAATATATTAAGCGTCCAAACTAAGTAGACATCGACATTTATGATTGTTTTGACTTTTTGGATCTCGATTCAAAATTTTAATTCATTTATGCTTCCGAGTTAGGATTAATGTTAAAAGAAAAGAAAAATGTTTGTTTTGGGCTGAGGTCGGGTCAGAGATCGGCCCATCAGACCCCGATGGTGGATATCAGCATATGGACGGCTGAGATCGTCTGAAGGGGAGGAGATGCAGGGATGGGGAAGCGGTGTTGGAACTCTCTAGACTCTTGTGGAAGGATCCTTTTCCCTCCCTTCTCCCCTCTCTCACGCTTCGTATATAAGTGTCAACGGCAGATTGATTGCCCAAACGCTACATCGAACTGAGCTTTACGTATCAGAGATCCTCCCTTTTCTCGCCTTCTCCTCCTCTCTTCCCTTCCAAGATGAGGTAAGACGACGAAAACTTTGTTTAGCCAATTTTTTGTTCGGTTATCTTTAGTACTAATCCCGTGAGGTTAGGGTTTTAGTTTGTGCTGTTGTGGGTTAGGTTTGAATGGAAGGATGTGCCCTTTCTTGGCCAGGTGAAAGATTGACGTCGGAAAACAACATTCGATTGCAATTTATGTTTTGATCATGCTGATTTATCTGCTTCTTACTGCAGTCGAGAACGATTCGTAGTGGGTGTATAAGAACCGAAGCCACCTTGAGTTGGTGGACCTCTCTGCGAGTCTGTGTTACGTTTTAGCCTGTGTAGCTTCTGGATCTAAACCGCACTATGCCTCTTTTCTTCGTTTTTGTTTTGGCATTTACAATGATTGGTGATACAAAGCATACGTAACGGCAATTTTGTTTTTGTTGTGCCCATGTCTTCTCTGTGATAGAATCGATGAACTCGGAGCTGATCGTGCTTGTTATGACATCGAAATATGTTCACTAGTTTTAGTATAAACTTCGATTATATGTGTTTGAAGAACCATCCGACTTGTGCCGACCATAATTTGAATCTAGCTTGCTTATCTTTGTTTAAGAAGAGAAAAGATCCGTACTTGCCGGGGAGAGGTGTTCATGGTGGAATGGGTGGATGTAGCTCTTGATGTCTAAGAGTAGATTCTTTGGTGATTCAGCATACTTGATTTTTGTTAAGTAAATGTTCATCTCGGACCATCAATACTTTAGTGAACTGATGGACGTTCCTTGGTCTGCAGCCGTCATCCGACTACAAAATGGGCTCAAAGATCTGACAAGGTGTATATTACTATTGAACTGCCAGATGCGAAGGATGTGAAGCTCACGTTGGAGCCAGAAGGTCGTTTCTATTTCTCTGCAACTAGTGGAACAGCAAACATCCGGTACGAGCTCGACCTTGAGCTGTTCGATAGAGTTATTGTTGATGTAAGTATCCAAAGAAACTATTTTAACTTCTCGAAGGTCCCCTCAAAAAACTTTCATTTGAGGCACTGGTTTGACAAGAAGCACTGCAGGAGAGCAAAGCTGCTGTTGGCTTGAGGACTATATGCTACCTGGTGAAGAAAGCTGAGAAGAAATGGTGGAGCAGGCTGTTAAAGCAGGCAGGGAAGCCTCCTGTTTATCTGAAAGTTGATTGGGACAAATGGATCGATGAAGATGATGAGAAGGAAAATAAGTGTAAATACTCTGCATCTCATAATACATTTCTGTTCTAGCTTATTATGTTTGTGCAAATTGCTATCTTTGTTGCAACTTTTTATGATTTTTGAAATATTATCCTGTGCAGTTGGGGGCATGGATTTTGATGACATGGATTTTTCGGTATGTCATCTGGTCAAAATGTTAAGGAAAAACTTTTGAGTGATACTCTTTGTAGATTCTCATCTTTCTTGCAATGTGCAGAAGTTGGACGTGGGTGGTGCTGATGATGAGCCTGATGATGATGATGATTTGGCTGATACTGCCGATAGAGATGGAGGTTAGTCTTGTTCTGTCTGCTTGGGCATGAGAACAGCAATATATATTGTGATCATCAGTTCTTTGGTTATTCATTTGAATGATAATATAGTGTGAGATACCTTTATGATAGATAGACAACAGTCTAGGCAGAGCAAGTTTGTCTAATGTTCTTATTGAAATCTACCTATTTGTGCTTAGGCATTAAAGGAAAATGCAGTAGGTTAGTCGAAAGGAATTATTGCAATTGTTTGTTCAACCTGCATATCTAAAATCATATTGCGAAGAACACCCATGCATTGTATGCTGCATAATCTGGCTTCTTCAGCTGATATCAATTTACTGTGGTTATTCCAGAGGATGCTGATATGGAAGAGGCCAAGGCAGAGGGAGGAAAGGTGGAGCCTGCACAGGCGGCATCTACTAATGAAGCTGTAGACAAAGCATGACCAATATCTGGCAGCTTCATGCTGTGGAAGCCTCGTCTTGTGGAGGTCCATTGCTTCTGTTAACATAGATGACAAACTTATTGTTTGGGTCATGTCTTTTAGTGGATGTCTCTTAAAATCTCATCCTGTGGAGGACGATTACTTATGTTAATATAGATGACAAGCTAGTTTTTTACTCCGTGTGAGTCTTTAGCTATGATCACAATGATATTTCTTGGTCTGTGTTGGATATATTTATGGATTTGATATTTATCAAATGCAGCAGAATCCTGTGTATTCCTGAGTTCATCTTTATGAGCATTTCTTATGTCCAGTATCTTCCTTTATGATGGGAAGAACTTCGCTGCCTAAAATATCTACTTATCTGTTGAGTTTTGAAGCTATTAACCGTCCAAAAGCAGGCTTGGATGCAGCAAGATTTGGTTTGTCTATCCAACATTCCCAATCATGACCAACGAAAGTTTCTAGTGATTAAATGTGCTTGAGAAAACTTTGTGCAGATCAAAGGATATTGGATCCTACAATATCGTAAGATCAAGTAAAGATATTTTGTGATGCAAATCGCCACCATATGTTGATAATTTATAGTGTTAATTTTATAGTATTGACCTCCTGAGGTTGCTGCAGATTGTGTTAGGATGATCTCGTTCATGCGATGGTGGTGGCCGCACATCCACTTCAATTTGGGGTCAAGACTTCGTTGTTATGTGCTTGCACATCCACTTCAATTTGTTACCGAAAGCTGAAACTACTAGGAACAAGCTCTTCAAACTTATGATGAAGGATTTGGTTTCAGGTAACCGCTTTAAAGAAAAGTTCTTTAGTTAAACAAGAAGCTCAAATATGTTTACTTCTATTTAGTTTGGTATCTCGCAGGCCATCAAATAAAGAAAAATGCTTCCCAGGGAACCTATTCTGTCAAGCTTAATAGTTGAACCATTAGCTTGATTTCTTCTAAAAAAGCATTTGATGCCTACTAATTTATGCAGTTTTAGATGGTGACAGCAGTTTTTAGACTTCAACTCGTTTGAAAACTTCGGAAAACTTATATGCGACTTCCAGTCTGCTTCCTCCTGGGCAAGTCAAGTTCGCTTTTGTGTTGTCCTGCTTCCGTAGTAATGTGGAGTAAATGTTAAACATAATACTAAGACAATTTTTCTGATGCTTTCCTGAAAAGATGTTCCAAGTTCATCAGGTATTCATTCAGCAATCTTTTTATGCAAGCTATAGCATTCTTGTATGGATTATAAAAGGCTTATTCACAACATGTTCCAAAATATTCTTTATCTTCAGTGGAATCATAAGATTTTTCAGAGTAGATTACTGTATAAAATTTGTCATATAGCCATTATTTTGCCAGCGTCTTTATGCCTGAGTTGCGGGACTACATGTCCCACCTCTTTTATGTGTTGCACATGTCCTAAAGCTAGAATGACATATTCAAAATCCCAGGCTAATGCACAATCAAGAAAAACAAATTGGAGGGAGATTTTTTAGAAAGAAGGTACCATAGCATGGTTGGCAACACATGCTACTCAAACAGAAGTGAGGATTCATTGATCTTTTGTCTACCACCAGGCCACCAAGTGCTTGAAGACTTTTCAACTCTACAAAGTTGAAAAGTTGACATTTTTAATAGGTGATGGCTGCTACTGTTGTGTAATGTTGACATTTTGAATCTAGTGAGTTTGTTAAAATAATTAGCAGCCAACTTTTATAGGCATTACATGCATGTAAGTGCCCCATTAGTCAACTAAATGAGATAAGTTAAAGCCTCAACAGAATCCAGCCTATTATTTGTGCTCTAGATCCTCAGATGGGCATTTGTTTTATATCAATCGAGGATGTTCTGGTTATGGTAAATTACATTATTTTAATTGTTCTCAAAGGCAAGATGGTGAGTCATAAATGATCATACTGTCACTAGGTCTACAGGTCTTTGGATACCCAACATGGTCCCTTTTGTTCTTGACATAGCAGTGCTATCTTATTGATGCTTGTTCTGGAACTCAGAAGACTAGACTCCATTCAATATGCATCTTCTGACAGCATGGGAACTCTCATTCTGGGGCCTCATCCTGGACCTTATCTTGCTGAGAACATAATGACAGCCTCTTATCAACTACTTGGGATCTGTTCTCAATCATCATCTCTGGTATGAACAAAGAACGACCGCAAATGGAAGACCAGTGAGAAGCTGTGTGTGTACTGTGAGGCCTACCAAGGGTAAGATTCTGAATAGTGTCATATTAACGTATTGATCAGTCGTCGATATGATAGCGTTATATCGAATATATTAACACACGGTACATTAAGATGTACTGATATATCATTGATCTTTTATCGGATCGATATATACCGTCCATATCGAATGGTATTGCAACCCTAAGGGTTAATATTAAAATTTTATTACTTGTGTTAACCCTAAGGACTCTTTCTTTTTGTGCAGTTTATTAAAACATTTAATATTAAGGACAATTAATTATTGATTGTGTTGTTGATAGGTGAGAATTAATACTCTGTTAGTATAAAGGATGTAACACTTTGCCAGCATAGTAATTCAGGAAAATGCAATAATTTTGTGGACATGATTTGACTTCTATCACAGTATATAACTGTATAGATTCTAAACTTGCTTGACCAGGCAATTGTATGAATCATGCATGCTATTTTGACTAGCCTTTGTTAGCAGCAGGTTGTTACTACCAAAACCAAAGACAGGCTTCTCCAAAATATCTTGTTTCCTTTCTCATGTTCTTCCCCTGCCATCACATTTATGTACCTCTTTTATGCCATCACCTTGACTCTTCTTCCTCATTTTCTTGGTCTTATTTAAAGAACAAAGTACTGTGCAGCACACATTTCAAGAGAGTGAGGCATACAATGATAATGGGATAACATGTGGAAGTCACTAATTAAAAAGAGTTACATTTGCTTCACATAGTTCAAAGAGATTGTTCCTTTTTTCTCCAATCAATGTCAGAACAGCTCATTACATCATGTTTTTTGTTGTGTAATCCCTTTGATATTTGAATTCTGCTGCATCATCCATGTAAGCATGTGCATTTGTTGGTTATATACATATGTACATATAGAACCCTGTAATAATCACTGCAAGCTAGAAAATAATATATATGATGCAATTTGGAATATCCAGTAATTGACACTTTTATTCCTTTTACCAATTCCTTCATCAACCTCACTCAATTTTAACTCTCAGCAGGATTGTTCTTAGCACAATAATTCCCAAGAAGGGTATACTAACCAGCTTCATCCAGCTGCTGCTGCTGATGCAGAACGATCTTTCACAATTCAAAAAGAGTTCTTCATGCTTCACCAATGACATTGATCAAACAGATTGTGCTGATGGCATTCTTCCTCAATGAAAGCTGTGGTGGTCTGACCATGACCAGAAAGCAGATTGATCTTCCATGCTGCACAACAGGTTGCTTAAGGTGCCCTCATGTCCACCATTCTCAAGCTTGGGGCACTGTGTTTCTGGCCTCGAGGAGCTTTGGAAGATATGGTCCATGTCTCCCGGCCTAACTGGCTGGAAGAAAGTAGAGCTTTGGTGAGGATGCAGTGGGCTCTTATCGACTGATTGCCTCGAGATATCTAAGTTGATCTCAGAACTGTTCTCACTTCTGTTGCTGCAAGATCCTTCAGTATCTTTGTTAAGGTTGATGAGATCTGATGGTTCTCTGCCTCTAAGAGTCATGATCTGCAACTCACATTCAAGCTGGTTCAGGTCATAGAACACACAGTGCTGAAGGAGTGATGGCTTCTTTTATGATTAATGCAATGAATATGTCACTTGCAGAAAGATTGTGCTTTAGAAAGATGGATATCTTAAAATTGTTCCCCTGAGTTCCAATTAGCTATCATCAACCCAAAAGCCACGCAAGTACATGTCCAATCTGCAAAGATATCTTTCTCAATAGACCAAGAGCCATGCATGCAGCAATGATGACAAGTAAACATGGCTCCTTTTTCCCCAAGATGCAATTATATGTTCATAAGCTTCAGATAAATCGGAGACATGATGAGAATTCAGCAGTACCTCAGCTTGGAGTTGATTGTTGTGGGCTTTGAGAGCTTCGTTCTCAGATTTGATGACCTCAAAATGCCTCTTGAGCACATCATAATCCTTCTCCAGTTGCTTCGTCTTCCACCTCGCCCTTCTGTTCTGGAACCAAATGGCCACCTGCCTCGGCTGCATCCCCAGCGTTCTGGCCAGCTGCATCTTCCTCTCGGGCTCCAGCTTGTTCCCCAGCTCGAAGTTCTTCTCCAGTGTCCTCACCTGCTCCACGGTGAGCCTCCTCTTCTTCTCCCCTGCTTGCGATCCATCATCCGACAGGTCCTCCTCGGCGCTCATCTCTCTGCAGGTGTCCATCCCGGAGAAGGACACAGATCTCTTCCCCACCATCGAAGCCGTACCTGCATCCAACACCACCACCACCGAGAGCGTCAGTTCCATTCGGAGGACTTGGGAATGGGTGTCATCGCGAACGCGCGACTCACCTCTGAGGTCTTGGAGATTGGTGCATGGGGAAGGTGTGAGGAGTTGGTGTTCTTCTTCATGGGGTGTTTGCATCTGCAACATGAAGCCATGATGGAAGAAGGAGGACGCCATGCCTTTGCAGGCCTTTTTCGTCGCAGGTTGAGGGGATCACCAGCACGAGGACATGGTGATAGGGAAAGCAAGAGATTGTGAGAAGAAGAAGGTGGAGATTCAGATGGATGTGGAGAGATCAGAGTACCGAGAGCTGTAGGGATGCACAGTACTTCGAAGGTTATCGGCAGGAGAAGCGATATATATATATATATATATATATATATATATATATATATATATATATATATATATATATATATATATATATATATATATATATATATATATATATATATATATATATATATATATATATATATATATATATATATGGAATCAATGGAGTGTTTAACAAGACTAGAGAATGATTCTAGTAAATCCATGGATAGTAAAGTTAACATGAGTGCAATTAATTGTAAGTAACTTTGGTTGATTTGAGAAGTCCTTAATGAGATGAATTTCTTAGTAAAATAATATTTAATTTATTTTGTGAAAAAGATAGCTTATGTTATGAATTATTGGATATGAATGTCAAAGTCTTGAATAAGAAATAACTCAGTCCGAAATATGGTAAATTTATTATGTTTAAATTTAAAAGATCTCATATTTATAGGAAGAAAATGAGGGAGTCAATTTCAGTTAGCAAACTTTTATTGCTTATGATATGGTAGATATTTAAAGTAAATAAAAATATATATATTTCAAAAAGGTTCTTTTTTTCCTAATTGTTCTTCTTTTCTTCAGTGGAATTATCTTTATAGAAGACAGATGTTTCTATCATCTTTGTTCTTTTTCCTCTTTGCTTAGAGTGGGGGTTCTTTTAATTGAAATGTGGGTTGACATAAAACAACAGAATGACTGAACAGTAATTGGAGGGATGAATTTATCAGATGCACAAGTTTACTTTGAGGATTTTGGGTGGTGGCTTGGAGAGAGAGAGAGAGAGAGAGAGAGAGACATATCAGGAATCTTAAGGGATGGGTCCTATGGGTTGCAAGGCTTGCTACCTAACCCACAAACATCTATCATGCAATCTTGTTTGTTTCTCAGTGTCACCAATCTCTCTCTCTCTCTCTCTCTCTCTAGCAGCAAACCTAGCTCCAAAAGTAGGGATGAGTATTTATTTTTGTTCTCTTTTTATTTCTTTTAGTTTATTTTTCCTTGGGCCCTCTGCGGCCAGCTATATGCCATTGCCAACTCCCACCCTGCCAAAACCCAATCATCATGTTCCTGTCCTTGCCTTCTCCTTCTTCTGCCCTCACCACATATCCCTCTCTCTCTCTCTCTCTCTCTCTCTCTCTCTCTGTCACTCTGTCACCCATGGAAGTCCATCTCCCAACATTCCCAGGGCCACTCCATTCACAACCATCCTCTCAGGGTAATGGTAATAGCATGACTTGACATCCTAGCTAACTCTACCTCACTGTTCCTTACCCAGGAAGTCATGTCATATCAATGATTAGAGGGTGTTACTGAATCCAAATTCTTCCATACGTCTCGAAGAAAATAAATGTAAACGGTAAGTAAAAAAAGATGAATTTTGCTATCAAAAGTCGTAAATCTTTATTTTCTAATATAACTAACATCTTTAATAAAAATTTATCATTTTAAAAATCAAAACCTTAACATTTAGTAAGTCGAATACATCATCGTTAAGATTAATAATTTTGATAAAATACTCGTAAATACTATCGAACCTTATAGTGGTTGGGTGGAAATTACACGACTAATTAGTTCTCTAATAACGTCGTATTAAGATATATTTTGTGAAACTTATTATTACGGATCAAATTTCTAAAGCACTGATCAATCTGTTGATGATGTATTAAAATGTACTGATCAAAGGTGAAGGATTTAAAATATTATTTAATAATTTTTTAATATAAAATATCAATTGGCCAATGATATATTAAATCGGGTTATATATATTATACTTTCTTATCGAAGAATTAGGGTTTTGAAATCTCATCCAACAATTTTTTTAGGAGTTTCTAAAGTTTTAATCTTGAGATAAAATCTCATCCTCCCACATACCCTTTGCAAAAGATGATGAAAATTCTGGGCACATATGAAGCATAAATTGACCAATATCACTTTTCTTGAATCACAATGTTAATGGGCTTTTGGGCCTCTAATGCATGGTCTAATTGGCCCATGTATGCTTTTAAATGGGCCATGTGTGTGGCCCATTATCCGCCATGGCTTGATCTGCCATCCCAAGGAAGCATGTCGAGCGAGAGGCAATACCATTGCTCTCGCTCGATTCATTTGTTGGGAAGAGGTTTTGCCACAATACATACTGATACAGTAAGTAAGAAGAAAAGTTATCTTTAGAAAAATCTTTATGTTTCATTAATTCTTGATTTTGTCTTTCCAATTGTGTTCATGGCCCAAACTTTCTCTTCACTGTTCAAAATCCTTTCTCAGGAACAGATTGATAGGTTGAACAA
The DNA here is from genome assembly GCF_036884655.1 of Musa acuminata AAA Group. Classification (NCBI taxonomy): domain Eukaryota; kingdom Viridiplantae; phylum Streptophyta; class Magnoliopsida; order Zingiberales; family Musaceae; genus Musa; species Musa acuminata. Next base: position 8,525,210 of record NC_088355.1, on the reverse strand, counting down.
ACAGAGAATCGACTCTCTTTCTCTTGATAAAAACACAACATCTATTTGTAGGACTTATCACAAACTCTCTTGGCCTTTAATGCAAAGTATTATCGTTAGATTTTGTAGCTCTTTATACTTAAATAAGATATATAATCGAACTAAATGAATTCTGATGATAGATATTGACTAGTAGAAAAGAAGTCTATATTATAATAGGATTCCTTAAGGGATGCGCTTGATGGGAAAAACTTTCATAATAACTTATCATAGACCCTCTACTTATGCATCTCATAGACAGGTGCCTTTGCAGAATGTCTAATTCTTTTTGCAGATTGACAGTGGTGTTAGATATAAAGACGGTGCCTTTATAGATTACACAGTGATCCCTTTCAAATGACATCAAAAAATACGTATTATAAAATAACTAATCTAATATTATTTGATTTCAATCAGAACATACAAATTTTTTCGTATTATATATAGTATATAACAGTTTTTATGCTTATAATTACTTTATAGACACAAGAGTGATGCTTTCACCGTTGTTCCTAAATGGCCAGCATAAGAAAGCTCATAATGATCTCAGCTACTAAAGTCTGTGTTGGCGAGCAACTAAGAGAGAGTAGTTGCCATCTTCTTGGACTAATTATATTCTATTTTGTCTTCTGCTTTCCGACATAAATTAATCAATAAGAGTTTGATGAGTCCATTAACTTATATCAAAGCATTTTAGGTAAGGTCTTAATATGTACTAATGCTCGATCATTATATATATATATATATATATATATATATATATATATATATATATATATATATATATATATATATATATATATATATATATATATATATATATATATATATATATATATATTATATATATATATATATATATATATATATATATATAGAGAGAGAGAGAGAGAGAGAGAGAGAGAGAGAACTTTGGTTCATTCAATAAAAATGGGTCAAAAATGCAGAAAAATGAAGTGATTGTTGATTAATAGGTACATTAAAAGTTTTATTAGCTATAAGTTTTCACTGATCCAACTAGAAATTAAAGTTTAATTATAACCATACGACATGTCTGTCACTCACTCATTTTTTAAAGAGTTTTTTTTTATCCAAAAGAAAATTTATGACTATAGTAATTTCTTATGGTATAATTTATGCCCCTCGAAGCACAAAATAAATAGATAGACATGACAGACTTGCCTAAAATAGTCTCTAGTGTACATCCTTGAACCATTTAGGGTTTCACTATCAAGATGTTCATGCAAGGAGGAAGAAGTAAATCCAAGCAGGAGATAAGTTCCATTCAACATGCTATTAAATCATATTTATAATGGTGGAGGCGTATATCATTGCATGCATGCACTGATTCAGATCGAAGTAGTAGATGCAGGCCATTAAATGGTTCATCTAACCCTCACCCTGCACTTCAATTCTCATCTGCATTTGCCTGTGCAATCATGTCAGTTTCTTTTCCATTCTCATATAATGTGTGTACCAATTTTCCATCTTTTAATGCGTAGTCTATCTCGCCATGAATCCATTGTCTCTCCCATTTATTAAACCTTGTACTTCCATCTCATGTTCACCAGCAACCCAAGCCATGCCATGCAATGCGATGTGTGTACATGGAGAAGATGAAAGAGGGTGGATGGTCAGACCTAACAGCCGCATGTTGACGAAGCTTCGCTGAAGGCCCCCCGTGGCTTGATGTAAGGCCGCCTGCCTGCATGCATGATTGATGCCGCAGGCCGATCGAGTCCGCTCGCTCTCTCCCTTGTTGCCATCGAGGGCCACTCCCATGTCTCCCTTCCTCTTGTCTTCTAGAGTTGGAATGCCGTCCATCTGTATCAGCTAAACAACAAGCGTGGTCTCCTTCTCCAACCCTGGGGCTCGAGCTGCAGGTTAACTCCCGCCTGATGTCTATCTACCTCTGAGCTTTAACTTCGATGGAAGGGCGCAACCGGACCTAATAATTAGGCTGTGGGCCTCCCGACCAAGCCCCGTGATTCACCCTACCGCCATGCACCACCGCGATGTGGACGCACCGATGGTCTCCAGATGCCCCGGTCGCCGTCGGCAGCGCCTCCGGAGAACGACCGAGCTGCCGCCGTCCTGTCACCCAATCTCATGTCCCGCTCTGCAAGGGCCGCCGCACGTCGCCATCTCGGCCGATCGGGCTCGCGTGATGCGTGGGCGCTTCGTGCCCTACTCCATCCGAAGCCGCAAGCCGCAAGGTTAAAGCAGCAAGAGAGACACGAGGCATCTTTCGGGTACATGGTGAAATGGTTAAACCATGCATCACCCAGCCGAGGCGTCATCAATGCTTCAGTCCCTCTTGGTTACACTGACATGCAAGGAAGGTAGCCACACTTGCTGCCGCCGTTGGTCCATTGGCCATGGGCAACAAGAAGGACCCACCGTCGGTGGCACGGTGAGACATGTAGGCCATGGAGTCTCCTCTCCATACCATTACGTTTGCTGAAACGTTGCCTTCCGAAGACGCTTCTACATTTCTCCCCTTCCCTTTCTCCTCTCCGCGCTCTATAAGTCCTGTACTTGACTCCCCCCCGACGGAGGAGAGAGAAAGAAGAAGGTTTATGCCCGTGGAGATGTCGAGCCGGAGGTCGTCGTCGAGGATCAGCGACGAGGAGATCAGTGAGCTCATCTCCAAGTTGCAGTCTCTGCTCCCGGAGTCTCGCCGCAGGAGCATGAGCAGGGTAAGCAATCCAGCAGCCATAACGCTACCGCGTCAGTCTCTTTTATCCGCCACCATTTGCGACTGCCTGCCTCACGTCGCCCTCTGTGTTTGATCCGTGGACGCATATACATATATATGCATGCAGGCGTCGGCGGCTAAGTTGCTGAAGGAGACGTGCAGCTACATCAAGAGCTTGCACCGCGAGGTGGACGACCTCAGCGACCGGCTCTCCGACCTGATGTCGACTATGGACTCCGGCAGCCCTCAGGCCGAGATCATCAGGAGCATCCTCAGGTCCTAGGTTGATCTGTAGTCCACTAGTATTCTCGTACCATTCCACGGACGAGACCCTCTCGCAGAAGGCTCGGTTATTTGCATCAGCATATGTTACATGTATTATTAGCAAGAGAAATCCTACTACTGCTTGATGATGCCAAAAACCCTGCAAGCCATCTCCTTTCTCTTCTCTTCTCCATCGTAACCTGCCCAAACCTGACATGACAGACACCAGGACACGAATCTTATTTCTGTGCGCAGACTCAAAGCTCAAGTATTCTGACACTTCAACTAATCATTCCATTGTCTCGATCTGAAGGAGGAAGGAGATGCAGCCCATCATAATCAATTAGCCATGCCGATCTTAATGATATATAGAGACTTAGTGATAGAGACCAAATCTTGGACGATTCACACTTCACAGTACTGCTCACAGTATCAAACTGTAGATAGATGTTTTACATAGTTAGTGTGCACCGAGACAAGAAATTCTAGCAAAAGAAAAAAGTCGGTATGTATCCGTAGGATTCGATAGAGGAGAACAAGACATTAAAAATGCTTTTAGAATATTTCTTGATAGAATGAGAGAAACATATGAATTCTGAGGTTTATGTTATAGGATGTTCAAAGCGAGCCATGCTAAAGATATAACTCAAGAATGTTTGATCTCATTCATGTGGACTGTTCGATATTCCGAAGAAAAATATTCATCAGATGCTACCTGCAATGCGTTCCGCACCGAGGAATTTTGCTGAGATTACCGATGGTGACGATGGTGATGAGGATGGATGATAAGGTTGGCTCCCAGCTCGGAGCAGAGACAAGGAAGCAATTTGGTGAGGACAGGTCGACAGGGGCGGCCCCGCCGAGCTTCACAATCATGGCGCCCAAATTTAACGGCTGTCGCCCGCAGAGGACGGCGAACGGCTCGACGAGTCAGCGTCCAGCGGGGGACACCGGCATTAAAGGCGGCAGCCGACTCGTTGTCGGATCACTGCACATGGATTTTTCGCACACCCCATCCTCATCCCTCGCCGGTTTACCGTTCCCTATCATTCCTGATCTGTACTGTGTTCCATCGCCTGCTTCTCCAAGAACTCTGCCGCCCGTAAATCCCGCCACCAACGTGTCTCAATCGCCTTCTGCCACAGTGTCCTCTGAGTACTGCACCTTGTAAAAGTGACTAAGATGTGTTCCTTTGAGATCCTTTTGGCCTTCGGTAAGGGGGAGGGGGAAGGCAAGAAGCAGTAACAGCAAAGCTCGAGAGATCGAACGCTATGAAGCATTGGAGAGTGGATGATTAGATGTCGTTGTTGATAGCTTTGGATGTAACATAGAAAGCAGCAGATACCTGACTGTTGATGGGAATATAAATAGAAATAACCTTTGTATATGAACAAATATTAGCAGCCCATGCAGCGGAATTAAATGGAATCATAATCAAATAGAATATCAAGATATACGTGGAAAACCTCTTCAACGTGAAAGTTAAAAACCATGAGGTAAACGAGATAATCCATTATGAAAATAATGAATATACAAATCTCAATCTCTTGTCCTAAACTCTAGCAATAATCACAAGAGAATAAATGTGATACAAGGATCACGTCACTGCCAACAATATCTAAAACCTCCCCAAGTAATCACAACAAGAGTCTACTGTAGATTTGATCTAACCTGAGATGAGAACACTACTAGATGATTGATAACAACCTCTCTGCGTTGTTCTTGTTCTTCCCTTTCTTTCTCTTCCTGTCTTGTTTTCCTCTTTTTCTTTGGAATCCTGTGACTATTTTCTTCTCCAGTCTTATTTATGACTTTTCTGCTTCCAAAAACAGCCACCACACCCCCTAATATTAATTAGGGTTAGATTAAGAGAGGATGAGCTGTGGGCTAACTAAGCCCATTATGGACTGAATTTATGAGTTGCCAGCCCAACAACTGTGTGCCAACAGGAGATTCATTTGCTTTGATTTTAATCCTTGTGCACAAAGAATTTTACTGTGGTAATTGGTAATTTTACTTTGGTTTGAATCACAGCCCAAACAAATATATAAAGGAAAAGGATGTCAAAGTTGAGAAAAGATTGATTCAACATAAAAGTTCAGGGGATAAGTATGGAGTTTTCATCACAACAAGACTCAATAATAGAGAGAAGAGGATTCCTGAGAACAGTAAGAAGCAGTCAATGAGCAAGACAGATGTTAAGCGGCTTATCGCTTTCACATAATAGATAATGCTGATAGGACAAGAGAACAAAACCCAATTGATCATAGCCTATCCAAAAACACAAAAACCAAAACAAGATTAGTGGATTGGGCTTTTTGATTCACTGAGCCCCATATGGGGCTTCACTGATTCTTTCTAATCATAAGATGCATTTAACTTTGTTCTGGTTTTGGATCAATATATTCTAGGAATTCCAAATATTGTAATGAGCTTTAGATGTCCAGTGAATCCAGTTCACAAAAAATCATGCATATCAGCATCTTGTTAAGGTCAGTATTTTCATCAAGCTTTTCTCCTGCAAGAAGAAATGTTTCTTTTTCTCTTTGAATCATTGCTTGCTGTAGAGATTTTCAACCAATTCATCTGCCTTTTCTTCATTATTATTAATCATTTCTGGATTTGTGTGGAGTGCTGTAATGAAGTCAGGACACCTCCACTCTTGAATACATCAAGCAATCAAGAAGAAGGTGTTCAGAGAACCTAATTTCTTGTGCTTGGCTATCTTCATGACAGCATTGATAGAACTGTACAATGGCTTCGATTAGACTTGCAACACTGTTCCATGTGTCATCAGTCATACACTTGCCAAGTTTCAGTTCAGTGTCAAGTCTGATGAGCTTTTAGAATGCTTGCCAAGTGTTTGGCTCTGAAATCTCTTTCTTATTTGCTCACCATTCTGAAACTGGTCTTACGCTGTGTTGTTTTCCCTCATCCAAAGTTGCCATATGTTGTCCATCATGATGGGGAGCATAACCAGAGGTAGAAATATTCTTGAGGGAGTCTCCGCCATGGAGATGAAGTGGTCCTTCACATGGCGCCGAGCTCAGCTCACACAGATGTCTCTTTTGCATGACTCTGCAGGTTTGGCAGTCTGATGTGAAAGTATTCAAAGCCAACTTACCCATTCATGGCCTAATGAATTGGATGGGAATGTCATGATTTGGACATTGGCATTGACAACTCGCCCAACATTCTGCTGATAAATGCCCAGAGTATGCATGCAATCACAAAGCCATCCTGTTTTCCCACCCCAGCTGCCTCCTTCAGTGGTGGATTGGCATCTGTTGTTTGAGAAAGAGATCATCTGAGTCTCCACACACTACCAATCTCCAGTCATCCCATCATTCATGGATCACACAAAAGTAATGGAACAGATGTGTCTCAGAATGATGTGAAAATGCAGTCGGCCTAAGCTCCATGTCAGCTCAGATTTGGAGTTGGGTGATCATCACTTGGGGCATCAGCTCTTCAATCTTACAACTAGATTGGGAACATATCCATGTCAACCACATGTTTTCTTGTGGTTCAATTGATCTGCCACATGCTGTTGATTTTTCCAGCTACAAATGCATCATCTCTTTAGTTGAAATGGCACTATTTCCTGTCACCTGGCTGTAGGTAGTGAAGCTCCAAGCTTCATCGCCTATTGATGAGTTAATGTATCGATTGTTTTCAGGTTCTCTTCTTGATGGGCCTCCGTGCTCCATGATTAGACCTCGGTATCACTAATTATTTAGAACTCAACGTCATTTATGGTCCATGTTCTTCATCTATTGAGGAAGCAGAAGTTGGAGATGAGAGGACAGAAGAAATTTCATGACCTTGCAACCAATACATCAGTTCAAAGTAATCCGAGGTCCATTGCATGAGCTATAATGTCGCTCTGAACACAATGAACTGAGCTGCTGTGTTCTGTGGTTGTGGAAGAACAGAGGCAAATGATTGAACCAGCACAAATGCTCTTCATTGTGTTATCCATCCACCAGTATATATCTACTTGATTCTTGTAGAGGCTAAAGGTGATATCAAACAGGAGATATATATATCAGCATTATGATCAGGAAAGATAGGTAAATGAGAACTCTCTACTTCATGTTTTGTGATGGAACATTCATCAAGTTCCTGAAATTATTTGACCCGTAAACCCTTCTACAGTAACTATTTGGCAATATGTCACATTGAACACTAAGTCTCATCCACCTCGAAGCCTATATAAAGCACCACCCGGGCATGCCAAATGCATCATATCCTGGTTTCAGATAAAGATTCTTCCTCTCTCCCTGCTAGCTTCTCTTTGAGTGGAGGTCCAAACGGATGCAGGTTTCTCCTTCTGGAGCTATTCCTTCCCTGCTCAACTATTTAATGATGCTTTTGCCTTTAGAGAATGATGCATAATTAATCTTTGATTTAGAGTTGTCTTCCTTTTGGATACATCTCAATAATTTCTTTCGATCATTAATCTTAGATTCTGTAAATTAGCATCGAACATACTTCTTCGTTTGTGTCCTTTCTGTTGAGGTTTCTTGACGCTGCTCTTTGTAAGGTTGAATAGAGACCACATGGCCTCTGTAAAGGTAGCTCCAAAGACTCCCTTTGCTTTCGAGAACAGCACAAGCAGTGCCCGAGATGATTCCTTCTCCACGTATCTGGCGCTTGTTAGAGAGAGCTTCCCACCGGAGATCGGTAGTCCCACGCCAGAAAGCTTGTCGTGTCAAGTCATCCTAAATAGGAGGAGAACTGCCGACGGGGAGATCGAAATCTTTGATGCGGAGAAGTACTTCAGCGGAGTCATGGACGGCGATGCGCCACCCGCGCCGGAGAACGGTCTCGGGACGCCGAGTAAGAAGGAAGTGAAGGTGAGGGTGAGGTCTAGGTCGAGGGCCGGCAGCACCAGCTCGGAGACGAGCTGCAACAGCCGGAGTCAGCTGCTTCGTGACTCCCGCAAGCACCCGATCCCCTGCGGGCAGAGAGACGCGAACAGCAAGAGGTTCCTCAGCGTTTTCCCGTGCCCGTGCTCCCGGAAGAACGCCACCGACGTCGACAAAGAAGCCTTATCCGATGCTAGATCGGACAACCTCAAGAAGCAGCTCGTGCAACATGGAGAGAGGTGTGGTGGAGATGACCACCTCGTGAGCGAGCTGACACTGAAAAGAATCAGTCCCGGTTTGATCAAGCAGGAGGTGTTTGCCTTCCCTCCATGTTTGAGCTCCGCGGCAGGAGAGGGAACGGTAGGGAAAGAGGTCAAAGAAGAGGAGAAGGTCGGGCGAGGTCCCAAGGCGGTGGTGGGTCAAAGGAGAAGCTTCACCATGTTAACGTCGGCCAAGATTGTCGTTGGTGACGATGGCGGACGAGACGACGATGTCCGAAGCGAGGCGAGTTCGGACTTGTTCGAGATCGAGAGCTTGTCGATGACTTCACACCCTTTCATCTCCCACGGGGGAACCGAGTCGGCACCAAGCGAAGCGAGCATCGAGTGGAGCGTGGTCACCGCCAGCGTCGCCAACTTCTCCATCGCATCGGAGTCCGAGGACCAGATGGCGAGCCTCCGCAGGCCGAGGCGAGCGTCAGGGTCAGGACTTCTACTGGGCTGCGTCAGCGACAAGGCAGTGAACGTGACAGCCGGCACCGCAAAGATGCCAGAAAGGATCAGCTTCGACCGGCGGGACAGCGCCGGTGTCGACGGTTCGGTGACAGCCGCGGCGAGGTACCGCGCGGAGAGCTGCGGCGTGGACTTAGGCTTCGGCCGCGCCGGACGTGTCCTTCCCCCGACTTCCTTTGGCTCCAGCCGTCCCTCCCAAGATTAGCGACTTCTTCTTCTTCATTCATCGTGCCATGTTGTGTGTGTTCATAGAAAGATGGAGCAAAGCTGCACGTTAATGTAAAGGCGATGGTAACTTATGTTCCACGCTGTCAAATCTATATGATGAATACTGGTTGTGCATCATCTTCCTTGCTTGGAAGAAAGCAAACATGCATCCAAAAGGATAACACGAGTACTGCTACTTACTGAGACCGGTGCTGTGTTCTCCAAGTGTCCAAATTAAGGACTTCACACGAAGTTCGAGTACACGATGAACGATTAGTTGGGACATCAGCTTTCTACCTGAAAACAACTGACAGCCTTTCATACTGTCGATGCAACCCCAAACACAACTTCAATTCTTGGCGAGTAAAACCCTCAGTGCATGCGTTGTTCTTATTGATCAGATAATAAGCATGAATAAGAAGCAATTATTGCAGGCAATAATTATTAGATGTATCGATATGTTCATGTCGTCCTCACTCATCGATATATGGCTACTTAAACGCCTTTGGCCTCATCCAGCGGTGAGCACTACAACTCCTCACCCTTCTCTCTCATCAGCTTCAGCTGAAAGCTACGGAATCAACCCAGCATTTAATTTTTGTGTCCCATGCACGTCAAACCAATCAATCACAAGCACTCTATATATATATATATATATATATATATACACATATGTGACTGCAGGTATACCTTTTCTTCTTATGTACATCACTGCATATGCTTAGGGTTACATCACTATGAATTATTAAATTAAATTGATTAAAATAAAAAATGATAATCAATGGTTAAAATTAACTATAAAATTAATAATAATCAAAATCTTAAGATAAAAATATAAAATTATTATTTAAATAAATAAAATTGTTAGTTTAGAAAATCCTAATATGGGATTTGGAGGTGTCATAATCTTGCCTCTTAAATTCATATTGTCAGTATTCGGACACCATATATAGCCTAGATTTTTGGCTTTGGAATTATGATGTGGGACCGCCCAAAGGAAAACCAAATCACATTAGCCCGCGTTTGAGGTCCATATTTCCTTTGCTTAATTCCAACATGATTTTAATGAGAAGCAAAAGAACCTTGATATGTAGCTCGATAGAAGACTCATTGTGCTAATCCACTCGTTCCTTATCCTCAACATACGATCATTGGCATGCCACACCATTCCTAGTTGGATCTAAATCCATCAATCTATTTGTAGCGATTAGAGTAACATACATGTAAGGAAACCTTCGTCTAATTCAAACCCGCCACATCAACTTCGGCTGGTGGTGGCACCGGCGAGACAAGCAACGACATGCTCCTTCCTGCCCTCTGCTAGAGTCCATGGCTTCCATACTCTAGCCTTTGGAACTGCCGAGGTGAGAATGGACCGGCGTTCATGGTAGCTTCCAAGCTCCACAGTGCCAAACTTCCCTCTCTTTCCACTTGCGTCGATCGCCTCCAAGGCAGATGGAGACCATTTGGCATCTCTTCACCACTCACGGATCCATCATCCGCGGAGCAAAGCGACCTCCTTCGTCCTCATCCCGGCCATTGCTACAGTCCCCGGTCATGTCATCGATCAACCCCGACCCGGCCGAGTTAACGTCAAGGGGGCCGATACAGTGCTCACGGTCGATCGGGCCGCGCTGTGGACGTCGACCCATGCCGGATTTTGAGATATCTACGGGCGATGCCGTACGACGATGGCTTCTTCCGGCGACACCGATGTCTTTGCACCACCCATAAATTAGAATATTGGCCGGTAGCTGAGTGAGTGTTTTGGAGTGTGCTTGTTTCCTTATAGCAAAGATCATGTTGAGGCCCCATCTGTGTCCTCAGAGCATGACCTCCTCTATTGGTCGTCTCCCACGGCCATTGGATTCTCGTCAAGAAATCTGATGCAGTGCATCGATGGTAATGAGATGAATAAGAACATACAATTGTTGTTATGACAATGAATTAATTACTGCCCACTCTCCTTTCTTTTCTATCTTTATCCGAATCCTTCCCTCCCTCTACTCCTGCATTCTCTCACCTCTTTTCCACCATGATCCTTGTCATGTTCTCCTGTTGTGTTCTTCGGATCTTCCTTCACTTCACAAGACAACCACCTTCCGCATTAAGATCTGCAGTAGGCTTCCAATTTCGACCTGTCAATTGGACTCAAATTGGATCCCAATACTTTGGTTGGGTTTTCGGTCCACGCCAAGATCCATATAGAAATCTGAGAATGCCTCCAGATATAGTATCTCTTTTTAGTCATATACTTTGTTGTTGAGCTATTGTTATGGAGGGATTTAGATCCAGATGATGTCACTGAACATCCTAATGCACAGAACACATATCATGTTCTATGTAAACTGATGAGGGTAATAATGGCGACATGACGCGCCACGACGTGACCGAGGCAGAGGAGAATGCCGACGCGATGTGCGCTGACGTCAACCACTCTCAGACAACGACTTCATCGTTGTCTGACCCAACATGCTTGGCCGAGGCAGAGGAGAACGGCGACTGAGGCTCGCCCATACCCTGCGGCAGTTCGGTTCTCCAAGCAACGCCAACGGCAATGTCAGACGCCATCAGAGGTACGATCCTGCTCCTGCAGGCAGGCACATCAGGTAACACTAAACTTACCTATAAATACCCCCGAGTTCTAAGCGGGAGGGAGAGGGAAAAAAGACTTCTTCATCTGGAACCCCCTCCACATATGCTAACTTGATCGTTGGAGGGGTCGGGCCGAGCTTCCGACCCGACCTGTGTGCAGGTGCAAGGACAGGGTTGCTTCTTCCCGGCGCTACGGAAAAGCCTTCCTCTCGATGCAACAGCCCGACCGGACCACCGTAATCGGCCACATGGACGATCTCGAGAGGGGTCGTGCCAGATCCCCGTCATTCGGACCCCAACCAAGCCGCGTCGTGGCCCCGAGGCCACGGCATAAAGTTGTTTATACTAACAGATTCGCGCTAGAAGGAGGGCCCTCTGAATATCGAGCGATCAGCAGATCCACTCTGGCGAACCCGCAGCTGTGGGGTTGCGTCCGGTCGGCACCCCGGAACAACATCCCCCGCGAGATGAACCCCGAGACGAACGCCCCGTCACGACCTCAGAGCGCTATTAGCGGATATTCAACGACCCGGGCTTGTCGCCACCCGACGGCGCCCCCGTCGATCCATCGCCCGTGTCATCCGAGGCCTTTCACAACCTCACCCACCAAGTTAGAACTCTGACCGATATAGTGCAATCTATTATTCCACTCGTCGCTCGTCCGTTGCATCCGCCGGCCGTCCGACCACTGCGGCAACAGGAGCCACCCGTTCAAGCCCGCACACCACCTCGGGAGCTTCCCGCTTCGCCTCGGGTCCCATTGGCCCCACTCGGGGATCGAGTGACGGCGAACCCGAGGGGCCACCCAAAACCTGATGCACTATAGTTAGAGCCTACCGACTCTCTTAGAGTCCAATTGCACTTCATCAGCTAGCGACTAGACGAGGTGCAGAAGGAGGTTCGCAGGTCGAGGGGAGAGCTCGGGAAGGACGCACACCAAGGATCTCCGTTCACACCCGAGATACAGGATTAGACAGTCCCCCCGAACTTTCGGCTCCTCTCCCTAGACGCTTACGATGGCTCCACCGACCCAGCGGACCATGTAGCTGCTTTTCGCGCCCAGATGATGCTATACGAAACCTCTAATGCTCTGATGTGCAGAACGTTTCCTACCACTCTGAGAGGGCCAACACACGCATGGAATGGCGTCTTGAAGACCGGAACGATGGCTTCCTTCGACCAGCTCGTCAAGGACTTTGAGCTCCACTTCGTGGCCTATGCATGGTCGAAGCCTTCCGTTGCACTACTCGGACTCAACCAAAGGAAGGACGAGCCCCTCCCTCATTTTGTGAATCGCTTTACAACACAAATCCGGGGGTCGCCGGACGCTCATCCCTCTCTGTTAGTGTAGCCGTTTATGACAGGCCTGCGACCTTCCAGATTCTTCTGGTCCCTCGTGGAGCGACCCCCCACCACAGTACCAGATATGCTCCAGCGGGCTAACCAGTACATCGCGGCAGAGGCCTGGGTGGCCGAGAGGAGCGACTTTTGGCAGCGGGCTCCATAGAAGAAGTCAAGCACCCGCGGTGGCTATCCGATGTAGTCCTCGTAAAAGGAATCTAGGCCCTGCCTCAGTCTCTTCCGAGCGAAGGCTCAGTATCTACCTGACTGCCTCCCGGCTCGCGGTTAGCTCCGGCATAATCGCCTTATGTATCTACACGGCTCAGCCGTAGACTGCCCGAGTCCACCTCAGCACGGCCTGCCCGCCTGAGCCGTGTCCCTCGGTCGCAGTCTGTCCGAGACCACCTCTGCGCGGCTTGCCCGCCTGCGTTGTGCTCCTCGGCTGCATGTTGCCCGAGACCACACCTGCGCGGCCTGCCCGCCTGTGTCGTGCTCCTCGGTCGCATGTTGCCCGAGGCCACACCTGCATGGCCAGCCTGCTTGTGTCGTGCTCCTCGGCTCCATGCTCCCTAAGACCACGCCTGCGCGACCAGCTCACCTGCGTCGTGCTCCTCGGCTCCATGCTCCCCGAGACCACACCTGCGCGGCCAGCTCGCCTGAGTCGTGCTCCTCGGCTCCATGCTCCCCGAGACCACACCTGCGCGGCCAGCCCGCCTGCGTCGTGCTCCTCGGCTCCATGCTCCCCGAGGCGTGCTCCTCGACCCCATGTCGCCCGGGACGCGATCAACCTCATATCGCCTGAAACTACCGTGGTACTAGAGGCTGAAGCCATGCCTCGGACTCCCCCTTTTTGCAACAACCGACGCATAGCTTCTTTCGGGGGGGGGGGGGGGGGGGATATGATGAGGGTAATAATGGCGATATGACGCGCCACGACGTCAGCCACGCCTGGATGACACTCTGCCCCAAAGAGGGTGATAATGCTGACGCGATGTGCGCTGACGTCACCCGCTCTCAGACAACGACTTCATCGTTGTCTGACCCAACATGCTTGGCCGAGGCAGAGGAGAACGACGATCGAGGCTCGCCCATACCCTGCGGCAGTTCGGTTCTCCACGCAACGCCAACGGCAATGTCAGACGCCATCAGAGGTACGATCCTGCTCCTGCAAGCAGGCACATCAGATAACACTAAACTTACCTATAAATACCCCCGAGTTCTAAGCGGGAGGGAGAGGGAAAAAAGACTTCTTCATCTAGAACCCCCTCCACATCTGCTAACTTGATCGTCGGAGGGGTCGGGCCGAGCTTCCAACCCGACCTGTGTGCAAGTGCAAGGATGGGGTTGCTTCTTCCCGACGCTGCGGAAAAGCCTTCCTCTCGACGCAACGGCCCGACCGGACCACCGTAATCGGCTACCTGAACGATCTCGAGGGGGGCCGTGCCAGATCCCCGTCATTCGGATCCCAACCAAGTCGTGTCGACCCCGAGGCCACAGCATAAAGTTGTTTACACTAACGTAAACTATCATGTCGTGCTGCCTAATATATGGTGGACGAAGCAATCTATCATCTTCCTTTGTCGGAACATATTCATGTTTGAGCGATGGGACATCGATCATTGTAGCTCCCATTGTGATTTACCGGGCCTACTCTGGGATGTACACCATGCTCGCCTCCCCTCGACCACTATCGCCTGCAATCGAGAGAAGACGAGGACATCCAGAACTCACTCTTCGTGGCACCACCGCCTCGTCGTCACCTACTCCTTAGGCGGCCAGTACAACCACCCCGTGAGAGGGTTTCTTGGGGAAACATCTTCCACATCCTGTTCTTCTGGAACAACACCGCCTACCACGACGTCCACCATCAGTTCCACGGGAACAAGTACAACTCCTCGCTGCCATTCTTCGTTACTCGGGACAGGATCTTGGGAACCCACATCCCGTACATACCGCTGAAAAGAGCAGGCGGTGGCCTTGAAGCCCGACCAGCGAAGGACTAGAGAATCTTTCCCTCTCTCTCTAGAAGCCCGACCAGCAAAGCACGAGAGTATCTTCCCCACCCCTCCCCCCTCTCCTCATGTTTCTCCATACTATTCACTGTTAGATCATCTTGACAGGCTGATATCACATCAATCGTTCGACCAAACTTTCGGGCAATTGTATGAATTGTGCATTATACCCATGTATATATACATATATGTTCATGCAAGATCATAAGATCTTGGTATCCAAACCTGTGATCTTGGAGATCATGTTATGCATTGAATTGACCCCTAACATCGATCGTAGGAGAACAGTTCCACAACTCCGTGTGGAACTAATCTGACCCTGCAAGTCCAACACTTTGGTCCGCCATACCACAGCTTGTCTAGACGTCTGACCATTTGCATCCACTTATCTCAAGACATCACGGTCAACCTGATACTGAAGCACACTTTTCAAGCATTCCACAACTCTTTTCCAACCATTGACCATCGGATTCTGGAACTCGTGAAACCAAATTAGAACAAGCAACCTTCGGAAATAGACCAGCTAAATGACCCAAGTGGTTCCACCCATCAGCACATATCTGAGTCGAGTTTGCGTGTTATCATGTTTGCAAGCGTATAATCCAATAGGATTACTCGTACTTGATGCATCTTATTGTCATTATGTGGCATGCAATTGGAATCTTCGTATGAGCATCATCGGTGACGTAGAACACCATGCCGTGTGGCCAATTTAGTATGTGGCTACAGAACTTGTTTATGTTTAGTGTGTGGGCGTCATTTGACTTAATTATAATGCATATCTAATTATGTGTTGGTTATCTAATTTGGATCTAAGCTTTCCTAAGTACGATGACGGCAATACCAAGAACCACCTTATTCTACCAGCCCATATCGTACGCGACTCAGCGCTCACCGATTCGATTGGTCAAGCTTTGTGGGGCCCGCTCATGAGTTCCCCGATGGCTATCGAGGTAATTGGTGGGGACGGTGGAAAGGTGCAGAACGTACTCTTGCGACTCTGGGGGTAAGCATACCCGCGAAAGATTCCAACCGTAGAGAGACTGGTGGTGGTGGGTTCCGCTGACCGCTCGGTCAATAAAAGCACGCCTCTCTCCTTCCTTCCCTCCTCGTGTTTTAAACCGGGGGAAGAAACAACGCGACGGCTTCTTGGAATTGTGGCGGTGGCGGAGAAAGTAGAGCAAACCCACGTTGTAATTCCCCTCGATCGATCAGAGTTCTTCTTCGATTACGCTCAGGTGAGGCGGTTCTTTTCTTTCTTCTAGTTCTTCTCCATCTGAATGGGTAGCCGGAGGGTCTTCTTGATGATTAGGTAAAAGAAGGTGGCTCCAATTTTTTTGGAAGCGGCCTTGTCTCGAGACGTAGGGGTTTAGTTGGCCTTTCGATTGAGATGCCAAGATTGGAGCTTTTGTTGACCTCCAATGGCAATTGATCGTTGTTGATATCAGTAATCGATCCCTGTCGAGCAAAAGATCAACTACCATCACTCGTTTGCATGTGGAGCTGTCTTATATGTGGACGTCTAAGGGGCAGGAGTAGTTATGTTTCTCTATTGTCGCTGCAGCTTGCAATTGTTGTTGTCGTATACGTATCTTGTGAACTGATGGATTGGTTACTAGAAAAAAAGGGCTGATGTTTTTGCTTTTTCTTTTAATTAGAAAGAGTAAATAAGTGGCTGGAATGAGTGAAGCAAGAACATCGATGGTGCCACAGGTGGTGTGCCATCAGTCTCTGACCGTGGAATGAAGTTGCAACCTTTAATGGAGTTTCATGCATAAATTAGTCTACTGGAAGCTCCATATTTTGGGTTTCTTGACAAGTTGAACACTTTGGGATAACTAAATGGAGATTACTAAGATGTGTACAATTCATCTCGCTTGAAGTTTTGGATCCACCAGAAGACAACCATGTGCTTGTTTCATGTACTGGGATGACCCTTGCTGAATAGGTGATAGATGACTGTCCCAAGTTAGGGCTTTGCTTTAGGCTGGATGATCTAGTACTAGATATGAGGGTAATAACTTGAAATTACTTGAGTAGAACAGTCAGAAGAACAGTTAACTGCTTGTTGCACAGATTCTAAAAAAGATGCTCTGATACATCAAAATAATAATAAAAAAAGGTATGTTGCCAGGCGAAGTACTAATCAAATGTTATAATGTAAATTGTCGCTTTCAATTTCCTTGCGTTCATAGGACATTTGAAGTTACAAGCCAGTGGTGTTTTGACGATGTGGACAACTCCAATCTCATTTTACCTTTGTTGTCTTTGTCCGACAGATTCTTGTCTTTTGAATTTCCATTCAGGAAGCTGCCCATCTATTTGGCAAACGTATAATGGCTATTACTTCATCAACTAATACCATTGGTTTGCTTAATTTACAAAAGAATGGCAAACATTCGAACATGGACCTGCCTTTGTTCCGCTCAAGTCATTTGAAGGTTAGAAGATTCAAAAGAATATTCAAATGTGCATCCCAGGTGAATGATATCAGTGTTGAAGTTGTAAAGCCTGAAATTGACTTTAAAGATCCAGATTGGAAAAAGCACTTCCAAGAGGATTTTGATAATCGGTTCAGGTTGCCACATCTTACGGATATTCTTGATGTGAAGCCAAGACCAACAACGTTTTCTCTTAAGAGCAGGTAATTTTTCAATATTCTTTTTCTGACATCATCATGCTTCAGATTTTCTACTTATTCTCAACTCATAATAGATCTTCTTGTGAAATCATTTCCTCAATGAAATTTGAGTTTAAGTCCATTGACATCCTTGGCTTTTTTTGTGTTTGAGATTAACGTCATGCCTTTTTCATATTGCATATAATTTTGGTTACTTTTAGTTGTATGATCTTAAGCTACAACCAAGTTAGTAGACCTTCCTACAGCCAAAGAATCGTCTAGGTCTTTCGAAATGCTTTTCTTATCTAAATTTGCCCTGCATAAAATTATCTTGCACTAATTTGAAACGGCCAATAGTAGGTTCACAAGTCTTTTAAATTGACACAGATGACGATCACAAGCTAATTAATACTATTTTTTTCTATTAATGCTTCTTATGCTAGTTATTCCTTAAGAGCTTCAGTCTATGTAAATTGGTTTTCTTTTGACTTTGACAGAGGTCCTCTAGGTGATGGTAATGGTGCACCAATGGATACATGGTACGGCTATGTGAATGATGACGATAGAGCACTTTTGAAGGTCTTGTTTCTTTTCATGAGAGATGTTTTAGAGTTTTCTCCTTGTATCGTATAAAATTTCTAGAATGGTGTGTTGTTTTATTTCTTGTATGGATTAAGTTCTAAACATCATAAAGGCACATATTTCATATTACTATGTTGATAAAAAATTATAAATGCAGAAGACAATTATTTATATGTTGCATCATTAAATCCAACTATATAATGTGATTACTTTCTTGAATAAGTTTGTTTGCTCTGACTGACTTGATACTAACATTTGCAAATGGATAGCATAGTAGTGGATATTGGACTGACATTACTTGATACTAACATGTGCAAATGTCTATGGGCCTATTTTTAGAAAGGTAGGAAAGAGCATGGCATGGATGCATCATTTTGCTGGTAACCTTGCAATTGACAAGAGCTATTAAGGGATGAATTCAAGATATATGTTTTCCAAGCAATGCCATCTTAATTTGCAGAAAATGTATGAAATGAAGCTTTTCAAAAGAATGTACAAATGAGTTGAACGGAGTCCTTTCAAAAGAGGAGGCACTCTATCAAGTCATTTCAGTGAGATGAGTTCAGTACAAATAGATCTGTTGGGGGACAAGATATGAAAAATACTTACGTATATGGGCCAGCATATGGACCTGGTGGTCCATCTCATGGTGAGAGTGTGCTAACATATCCTTGCTTTTTTGACCTTGTGTCAGTCAGCTATGAAATTTAAATATTTGCTTTTGATGATCTTTTCAAACTATGAAATCCCGAAGTGTTCAATTTGTTTGTCGTTATTTGGTGTAAATTGTGAATTTTGTCTTGTCCTTCTTTTTCAGGTTATAAAGTTTGCTTCACCAAATTCTGCAGGAGCTGAGTGCATTGATCCAGATTGTAGCTGGGTGGAGCAATGGTATTGCTTTAAACAATAGATTCTTTTTGCCACTAATACAATATATTGATAAGATTTCCCATGCCATATATTGTGTCTAACTTACCTCCCATGGGTACCACATATAACATATAGAAACTTGGTGATTCTTGTTTTCTCTTTTTCCATCTTCTTCTTCTTTCTTTAAATTCCTTGTGTCATTTCTCTATACTTTAACTTGGAAAGTTCTAAGATGGTAAGACATTTCAATCCTGTCATACACTGATGATAGAGCTAAAAAGTTTTGAACGGATTGTGGTTGTCCTAAGATTCAAACTCTATGGAACAACAATTGTCTAGTCCTAGATTTTCATCAGACAACAAAAAAATCTTATATTTCTTCTACGTTATGTGATTATTTTACTTTGTTTGTTCAGGAAACAGTTTCTTGTTTCTTTGAGCATCCAACCAACTCAAGGATACACCAAAAGAAAATAGAATTCAAATCATTTTCAAGTTAATGAAAATCTTAATAATTTTATTTGGTCTTTTACCTTATCCTAATTGCTTCAGTAGTTTTGGGTTTTTGTACTTTTCTCGCAGATTATGATGGCTGTTGGGCCTATTCTAGTAAACTTAACCAACTGAGATTGAAAACATTTTAGTTATGGTCCATCGGCAAGTCTAAGGCAGTTAGGAGGGTTTGAGATTAACAAATCCAAAGTCTCAGAATTCTTTTGATTATAAATGCTTAATTGATAATTTAAATGACTCCTAAGGATTTGAGCCTAGAACCTCTTCAAGATGGAGAGGGGTGCCAACCACTAGGCCTGAGGCCTGGTTGGTTCAATTTATTCTGCAAGTTGATGATGCCTTTCTTCATTGCCTCCTCTTTTCCTCTGCATTATTATTATTTTTATTTTGATGTAGGGTTCACCGTGCTGGTCCTCGTAAACAAATATACTATGAACCTAAAGAAGTAAAAGCTGCAATTGTCACTTGTGGAGGGCTTTGTCCTGGTCTTAATGATGTCATTAGACAGGTAAGTCATCCTACTAGCTTTGATTTAACTGCAGTTTGTTGATTTAACTGCAAAGCTTGCCTTGATAATCAGCTTTTGCACTTTATCCTTCTTTAGTTAACTCAGGTATAGTAACTACAGATGTATATTTTCTTTTGTATTTTGTGGATAAAAGTTGGGAGGAGCAACTTACTCGATTTCTTTGTGGTTCCAGATAGTTTTCACACTTGAAAAGTATGGTGTTAAAAACATTGTTGGCATCCAATTTGGATACCGTGGATTTTGTGATGAGAATTTACGAGAAGTGCCGGTATGAACTGTTTTCCTAACTTGAAAAGTAGAATAATCATGTCATGTCATTAGCTAAATTCTAGCCTATTCTTCACCTGCAGCTTTCACATCAAGTGGTTCAAAACATTAACCTTGCTGGTGGAAGTCTATTGGGAGTATCTCGTGGAGGGCCTAGTATAAGTGATATTGTGGACAGTATTCAGGTATAGTTAGTTTGTGGCTTGTTAGCATATCACCTGTTGGCTCTACCATTTTACTTTCTAACTTTTTAGAAGCATGGAATATAGCTAATTTGTGACAAGCAAACATTTCAGGCGAAGGCCATAGACATGCTCTTTGTACTGGGTGGAAACGGTACACATGCAGGGGCAAATGCCATACATGATGAGGTATCGTTGGCTGCTTATTTTCTAGAGATTAAATTGCATTTATGCTTCTAGCTCATACATCGCCACCTGGTAGTTTTATGTGATCGAACAGACAACGTGATGAATCACGTAAACTACTGAAATGTTCTTTGATATACTTACACAAAGTTATTTTTTATTTCTTTTTGCTACTTTTTGATATTGTTGATCTTATGCTTTTCTTCACTAGTGTCGCAAGAGAAAAATGAAAGTGTCAGTTGTCGGTGTCCCCAAAACCATTGATAATGATATACAACTAATGGACAAAACATTTGGTTTTGATACTGCGGTAGAAGAAGCTCAACGAGCAATTAATTCTGCATATATTGAGGTAAATAATCTATTTATTATTTGGTCATTGCTCCTTGACAATTATTATCAATTAATAGTACCTTTTGCCTTTTCTTGTCACTTTGTTTCCTATGCTTAGGCTCAGAGTGCATACCATGGCATTGGACTGGTTAAATTGATGGGAAGAAGCAGTGGGTTCATAGCCATGCATGCATCACTTTCTAGTGGTCAGATAGATATCTGTTTAATCCCAGAGGTACACTATTTACATGATCGGTATTAATGTTCTCATGATAAGTTCATGATTCAATTGTGTCTGCTGTAGGTTCCCTTCAAGCTAGAGGGGCCAAATGGCTTATTGCAACACCTTGAGCATCTGATAAAAACAAAAGGAAAAGCTGTGGTTTGTGTTGCTGAAGGAGCAGGACAGGTAAGCTGATGACACCATTTACTGTTAGGTTTCTTATAATTTCTTAATATGAATTCTTGAGAGAAATTATCAGTGAGTATCGAACTATGGTATAAGTTGTATGTTAACATGATTCTAGTTTTTGGAGAAGCAATTCATGTTTAGAGTAACTAAGAGGTTCAAATATTCTTAGCTTGATAGTAGTCTAAACTCTAAAGTTTAACATTCTGAATTTGCTAGTTGTGTGCACAAAACAAGCGCCAATCGTCAGAATATTAAACAGAGTTCTATCATAAACATAGTGCTGCTAATGCTTCTGGTTGCATTAAGAAGAATTTTCTGGATTTCTACTTGTTTCATTTTAAAATGCTAGCAGCTAGGTTGAAGAATAAGCAGTGTTTCTATCTAGTTAAGTGCATGTTTCTTGAATCATCCTGTTGTCTATGACATGCATGCCTATCAGAACTGGTTTCTGTGATGATTTACATCGAATAAAATGTAGAGTTTTTCTGATATACTGGAACATAGCTAAAGAGGATTAAACAAATTTTACTGTATCTATTATAATCAACATTTATTAATCATCTTTCAGGAACTGCTACAGAAGTCAGCTGCATTAGATGCATCAGGAAATGTGGTACTTGGAGATATTGGAGTTCACATTCAGCAACAGGTTTAAATCGCATAGTCTATGTTCATTTATCTCTTTAACCTTTTTTTGTACAAAATTTGATAGATAAATACACTTCATACCTTTTGCGAGAAGGGCTTAAAAGAATGCTGCTAGGATGAATACACTAATAAAAAATGTTTGAACTAAATTAATATAAGTGACATAAAATGTGCCCAGAGTGAAAAATGAAGTTGGAAAATATCTATCATCTTTCTCATCCACTAAGAAACCAATTTTCTCCTGTACTACACCTTATCCGGAATGGCCCATGTTTTGCTGCTTTTATATGTTTCCCCTGCCTAATTTTGCCTAAGAGGAAATCATGTCTTGTGTGTCACATATATCTCTTTGTGCAGGATACACATTTTGATGAAAAAATGATTCATTAGTCACATGTTTTTGTTTATGACATACTTCTAACTTTGATCTGTTTGCTACGCTATGTCAAAACTTTGATGTAAAAATTCCACAACAATTATATAACTTTTTTCTTCTTTAACTCATGTTGAAATGGAAAAGAGATTCTGAATAATCCTCTTTTAGTTTGATAATGCCTTTTGTTCCTGTAAAATTATCTTGCTTGCGGCTTATACCATGAGTAGACTTGTGCAGTTGTGCTATCTTTTTTCATAATTACCATCGTAATATTTCAGTGAAATATCCAGTGTTTTACAGTGCAGACATCCCAAGCCGCAAATTACCTATGATATTACCATTAGTTTTAAATACACATGCTTTAAATATGTTGTCACAAAAAATGTTATCTTTTACAGATAAAAAGACATTTCAAGAATATAGGTGTCCCCGCAGATGTGAAGTACATAGACCCAACATATATGGTTCGAGCATGCCGTGCTAATGCATCTGATGCTATCCTATGCACTGTGCTTGGCCAGAATGCTGTAAGCATCACTTTACCTCTTTTTTGTCATATTAATGTTTCTCACAGACGACTAGCAACATCTAAATGCATTCATTGAGAAATTATACAGTGGATTATCTAATATTGAACCTACACTAACAGTGCACTTTTGCTATAAGCAGTTAAAGTCAACAAGGCTTGTTTCTATATTGCAAAAACCATTTTAATAAACAATTATGAAAGAGGTTGCAGGCCTACTTCATTCCCTGTTTCATCATACTCTTATTTTCTTTTTCATTTTTTTTCTCCTCTACATACCTCTTATTTCTTTACTTTTTTTGTTATAAGAACTGCTGCTAATTTCTGAATGGAATGAGACTGAACAACCCTTATATTATTTGGTATTGTTTAGAAGCATTGAAGTGTTAGCAATACCACTGAGGATATGATGATATGCATGCATAACTACATTCTTCCCAGATTACATTACTGAAATTTGGGAACTGCCTTCCGCAATGGCCTCCAATTATTCTTTAAATAACCTTGTACCCTGCAAATCCCAACTGTTCAGAAATGTTTGATCAGATATGACACCAGGCTCCATAAATTCCCTCATGATCTTCTTTCAACCTCCCATCACTGAACAACTAAACATTTTCCCTCTTCCAACAGATTTTCTTTTCTTCTTTTGCCACTTGATGAATGACTTTGCTAGATCCTTTTTATTACATAAGGTTTGCTTATGCTCTCTTTGATGCAATCCAGCAATTAATATATTGTGTTGTTTACAAAAATATATTGTGACATGAAACAAATCCATTTTGCTTCGTTTGGTTGCTAACAGTGCACTTCATATTGCTAGACATCACTCTGCTGTGCAATTGCATCATAGAAGTTCATAGACCACTTTCCCTTGTGAGAGAATTAGTCACTATTTCTTTTAGATCCATTCCTAGCATATCTGATTGATAGTTTCAGCAGTACAGCTTGCACCTACGTGTCATAAATGCATGACACTACATTGTTGCCCATCCATATGCTCCTCTTTAATGTGGTTGCATTTGTTAGGTACATGGTGCATTTGCTGGATTCAGTGGCATCACAACAGGCATATGCAATATCCATTATGTCTACCTTCCCATTCCAGAAGTAATTAGATCTCCGAGGCGTGTCGACCCCAACAGTAGAATGTGGCACCGATGTCTGACATCAACAGGCCAGCCTGATTTCCGCTGATATTAATTAGGGAGCAGCAGCTTATTCAGATTGCTTCTTGCTTCCTCCAAAGTGTGCATGTTTGGGGTATAGAAGGCTTTAAATAAGGATCATTTTCCAATTTTCTTTTACACAATGATCATGTAAATTATCAGTTTTGTGATTAATAAAGTTGAAAGGAGGATGACAGACATCATTTGAGGATGCCCACATCAGATGTAATAAACTGCGATGTAATTGTAGAAAAATACAACCAAATAATGGTTCTTGCATATGTATTGTAACTATTTTTTGAAAAGTTCGAGGCTTTTAAAGGTTGCAACTACTAATTTATCAGGGTTTCCATGTACATCACATTAAGTTCCAATAAGGATTCAATTATAGTATATTTTGTTTGACTCGCTGGATTTGTTTTATCCTCATCATCACTTTAGTAATCACTGTAATCATAGAAAACAACTACTTTGCTAACAACAACCAGCCAGGTTTTGATGCTGTAGCTAACAAGTTAGCAATGAAACAAAGATAGAAGACAAGATTCAAGAGCCAGCCACAACAGACACATCAATGGATTCAAAAGTCCACACCCATAGAGAACAGCTACTTTGTTCGATCATTCTTGTCATCTAATAAAAAAAAGACTTGGCACAAGACCAATCAAAACCGTAAATTTCTGCAAAATTGGAACACCTGAATATAAATTGGTCACTTTCATCCGGTAACTCGTGGGTTGGAGCAAGCAATCAGCCTCAGACAGATGCTACAGCAGCCATCCGCTTATGAACAAATGCCATGCCCTTCTCAATGCTTGCCTTCAGTTCTGGCTTCAAAGCGTCCAGTGCCTTCGCCTCATAGTTGGTCAGTCCCTGAAGGTCAGATGAGATCACAGCTTCGACGCCTTTCCTGCTGAGTTTAACTCTTGATGCAAAGAACGGTAACTCGGTGATATCAGATTGCACAAAGGAGCACTCGTAAACATCCCCATCCCCGTCCAAAGCACGAAGAGAGGACTCCACGAATCTGGCTGCCGCATAGGCCATTGACAGAGTTGCTGATCCAGCACCAGCTTTTGCCTCTACTACCTCCGTCCCTGCGTTCTGAATCCTCACTGTAAGCTCTTCAGCTTCTTCATCTGTGAAGGTCACAGATGGTCTCGTCTTTGACAACAGTGGTAGTATGGTAATTCCAGCATGCCCACCTACAACTGGGACATCCACGTCAATAAGCTTAAGGTTCTTCTTTTGGGCCACGAAGGTGTTGGCTCTCACGACATCAAGTGTGGTAACACCAAAAAGTTTCTTTGGATCATAGACACCCTTCTGCTTGAGGACCTCTGCAGCTAAGGGGACAGTAGAATTCACGGGGTTGCTAATGATATGGATAAAAGCATCTGGAGCATTATCAGCAACAGCCTCCACCAGTGTCTTCACAATGTTGGCATTGACATTGAATAGATCATCACGGGTCATGCCAGACTTTCGTGGAACCCCTGCAGGTATTACAACCACATCCACGTCCTTCAAACTGTTGGCTAGCTCTGATTCTCCTGTGAAACCCAGACTCTGCGAGGGAGTGTTACAATGACTGAGATCAGCAGCTACCCCCTTTACATTTGCAACATCATAGAGATGCACAGCTGAGACCAGCGGGGACATCTTAATCAGGAGAGATAATGGTTGCCCAATACCACCCGCAGCTCCAAGAACAGCCACCTTAAAAGATGAAGCCTGTGGCACCAGTTGACTTTTTGTTCTCAGGTTCGATCTCCCCAATTTTGGCTTAAATGACTCCCAGACAGAAGCATGTCTCCCATTTCCCATAAAAGAGGTCTCTGATTCACAGAAAACTGATGATGATGCTTTCAGACCACTGAAACCCTTGAAAAGCTTTGGGGCATTGTGATTAACATGAAGAGGCTTCGGTTTTGCTCCGAAGCCAATCTGAGTTCCATAAGAAGCAACTGAGCCAACGGACAGAACTGAGCCAGCTACCGATGCCATCCCCTTTGTGATATGGAATAAGCAAGAAGTGCTACATAATTAGATTGAAACATATACATGTTAACAGAAATAAGTAGCTGGTCAGCAACTTGCAACTAGACTTTCAAGTAAATTATATCCATCTAAACCCCGTAACAGAAGACTTGGCAGCGAGAAGAGTTTTCACCTTTTTAATCTTAGAAGACTAATTATATCATTTTTATCACATCAACTATAGCAAGATTAGAATGAAATAACTTAGATAGATGATACAAAATTCAACTTATCCTAGAGATCAATCATTACCTTGTCAACTGTTTGCAACTAAACTCTCAATGACGTCAAAGTTACAGTAAATCGGACATCAAAGAAGGCCTGTTATTCATCATTTAGATCTAGCAAGGGTAGGCGATGACCGTCTTATCAACTTATAACATGATTTCAATGGGGTTAAATTCTTATACCAAATGACCCTTTTCAAATCTTATGCTCACGGAAAGTGGTTTAAGATCGTTGAGTATGAAATAACTTATGGATTGTTATAGGCTTAGAAAATGAAGTAATATGTCCTTGACATCTGAAGTGAAAGCAATGCAAAGAACATCATTTTCTTCAAAGAAGCTTTAAACAAAAAGATTGACTGGGGTTAGACACAAAATATATTAATATAAAAAGTTCAGAGCAAACATATCAGGAACCAAGGCGGCTGCACAAACGATATCTACATGCTAAAGATGCTCAAGTTAAAGTGGAACATGCTTTAGAGTGCATTACAGATGCTTTGGCCAACCAAAAAGCATAAACTGTTCACACTAAAACAAATATATCAGCAGAAAACTGAAGAAATAATATATCAAATTTGTATGGATCCAAATCCTTAATTCAAATCCAATCGAAAAAGCTTTTACCGTCTGTTAGACTAGTTAAAACGAACTTTCCTAACCCAAATAAAGTCCTGGACATGCTACAGTTCATAAATATGACGGAAAAAGAATGCCAAAAAAATACAAAGATCATAAAATTCAGCTTCTGCCCTATATACAAAAGAAATTGGACACGAGATGTCCAAAGAACGAGTCCAGATTTTAGGATTCCTCATATCTGTAATGCGGTTGTGATAAAAAATGAATCTTGCCAAGAAAAAAAATTAAAAATGTTAAGGCGTTTCGTTAAACTTCCCTCAGACTCCATTTCTGCCTCTGCGACCACCCAGAATCGACACCATTACCCCATTCACCCGATCCAAGTACCAAAACCAAAGGCCAAGAATAGATCTTGAAAGGAAACTCGAAACTAATATACCACCTACTCAGAAGTCAAGATCATCTCATTCACACTATCCAGATACCAAGAACAAGACTAGATCTTGACAACCAATTCGAGACCATCAATATGTGCTGGACACATCCCCGGGGTCGAAACATAAGACAGCTCAAGCAACCAAACAAGTAAAATGAAATCCAAATCCATCTCTGGAAACCACTAGCATCTCCAACAACGACAATGAATCACCGGCATCATTTGAATCTATTCCAAAGCCATCAACACGAAACATCAATTCCTAACCTAGACACAGAGCCACAGACGGAGATCCAAGAATGCGCAGCGAGAAGCAAGGTCGGGAAAGAGAAAGCGGGAGAGAAGGAAGGATACCTCGGACGGATAGGAGTTTGCTTGCTCGCTCGCTCGCTCGGTCGCTGGCTCGCTCTGTGGATTGGTGGCGGTGGGCGGAGATTGTTGAGCGATTAAATCAATAGCGGCGGCAGAAAAGCGAAAAGCGTGGCCGAATGATCGGCCAATTGTACGTTTACGCTATGACCGGTCCGAGTGAACCGGTAGAGAAGCCACTGTGTCTCCACCAAGATACCAAACACAGGAAAACGCGTTTCGCGCTTTCCCTTCAGTGGTCGCATCGTGGGGCCCATGACTATCAACCCAATCTGTTTCATAATTGGACCCGAATTCTGCCTATACCCATACATCTGATAAGCGACCAACTGTTCGCATCTTGACTCGGCGGTTCAGATTTAAGGCATGCCATGTCCCACTGAACCGGAAGAGGCAGCTGCTCTGTCTCCACCAAGAGACCAATCACCGCGCCTCGGTGAGATACGTAGTTGGCCCCGCAGCTCCCATCCAATGCCTCTGATACGAAAACCTGAAGCCTGGCTGTTATATGGAGCTAATCCACTTCTCTCCTCTCCGTATCTCGATTCGACCGGCCAAAAGCAAAGACCAGAGATGGCTCGAGGAACGTTGCTTTCTTGTTCCATGGAAAGCGGCCCGAAGAATGAGAACCGTTGATACTTCAAACAACAACATTTTCCTCACGTTTTAATTAGGAAGTAGTCATTTTCCTCTTTATATATATATATATATATATATATATATATATATATATATATATATATATATATATATATATATATATATAATGAGAAAACTTTGAGTTTTTTCTATAACGCGTTCCAAATTAAAAAAAAAATTTATAATCCACTCGTAATTACGTGAAAAAATTATTTTATTTTTATAATTTTTTTATCTTATTACAATCTCAGCTCTAATTTGTACTTCCATTTGACTTATCGACCCTTAGAACGAGAGAGGACGATCGACCATAATACGACGAGTAAGATTGTAAGTTCAAATGGAGGGGGTGACTAACGAAATAAAAATATAGTTTCACTCGTTTGCAAAAAAAAAAAAGAAAAAATTAGGATGATTATATTGGTAAAATAATTATTTTTGAAAAAAAGATTATCGGTAGTAATTTTTTAAACTTGCGGTGCTGTGAAAAAAATATAAAACTTTTTTCAGAAATTCATCTAATTTTTAATAAAAATATTTGTATTAATATAAATTAGTGATTCTAACAACTTTGATCTCAATTCTTACGTTAGATTTCAAGAATCAAACACACAAAAGGACTTCAATTCAATCAATCATAACTAAGACAACAGATTCCGATAAACATACACCAATCGAAGTAGATTTTGTTGGGAAGTTTCCTTCACTTGGCATTCTTCTTTGTTTGCACGTGTTGCATTCGGTGAGGTCGGTCTTGATTTTTGTCTCTCTTTAGCTATTGCTTTCGTTACTCTCCTTAGCTCATCTCTTCCCTTCATCGTGTCGAGGTCACTCACAAGCAAGCTGTTGTTCTCCGGAGCTTCCTCCGCCCCAGTTGACTTCCAAGAAGGTAAATGGATTCCATAAGAATGTGTTCCAAGTTTACAAGTTGCATGATTGCGACAAATAATAAACAATAATAAACTTTAACCCATTTTTTTATGATTGGATGGAAATGAATCGAAATTATTCTACCATATCAATCTAGAATCTTGATTTTTTTCATAATTTATATTATCTTTTGATGCATATAAGATTAAACTGTAAATTATATTAATCAAATTATTTTTTAATATTTATTATGAAAATAATATTAGTCAAAATCAATATATATAATTAACTCATTAAGAAATAGTATGTGAGAAAGTTGGTTTATGGTCACACCCCAAACTCGCTCCTCAAGTCTTTATTGGATGTCTACCTGTTTCCACTAATGCCTATGAACCTAACTGAAGTCCAATCTCCAACCCACTTTCCACAAACAGCACAGAAGAATCAATCTCACCTCAGTTCCCTGTGAAGAACAGGTTTCTCTCACGTCACAAACGGAAGCAATAGCAGTGTTATTTAGATAGAGAAATTGGGAAAGGCTAGCATCTCTGACAAGGGAAACAATGGCTTCTTCTCGCTTCTTGTCACTGTTTCTGGTCACAGCACTCGTCTCTCTCTCCTTCTGTGAAGGTGTCTGTCTGTCTACCTCGAGTTCTTGTTCCTGTCATATTCTTCCTACCGAAGTATTGCTTGTGCTGAATCTTGGTCATCCTCTGTGCAGGACATGGAAGAAAGCTTATCATGAGAGGTCTCCTCTCTGAGACTGAGGTGTGCTTTCTTTGTTTTGCTTCAGATTTGTGCTGTTAAGTGCATGATAAATCTCCTCTTGATGGATCTGTTAGTGAAGTGCTTCAAATTTGGTACTCGTGTTAGAATGGGCTGTGGACCGGAAGGGACATGGAGGAGACGGTGATGGACTACAAGGAACCTGGAGCTAACACCAACCCAAGGAGTGGTGTCTTCTTCAGCACCCCACCCTCACCTCCCAGACCTTGACTTTGCTGTAACTCACATAGAGTTACTATACCTCAGAAGAGGAACCTAAGATGTGCATGTGTATTAATGCAAATAAAGGAGTTCTCCAGGAGAAGTCCTCTACCGCATATGAAGCTTTATATTCTGATGTTGTTGTAATTGTCAGAAACTATTGCTTTCCTGTGAAATTTGAACTGGTTTTTGCTCTGAATTCTGTCCTGTGAGATCTCATTCTCCTATAGAGGCATCGACTCTATCAATTTTCTCCGACTCTCAGTCTTCTTCCAACCACCAAAATGGAGGATTCAGTCTCTTTGGCTGAACCGATCAAAGACCTTTTCCTTCACACAATTCTCCAGGACTTCAACCGGGACATCATGAAGCTAGAGAAGTTCTCACTGGCATCCATGTCCTTTCTCCACTCATACTTCCAGTTCTGCACATGCCTGATGCATCACAGAAGCAATCACCTTACAGGAGACGCAGACCTAAGCGGGGAAGACATGGAGATGGTCACGGCGTCGACCACCTCAAGGAGGACATGGAGTCTGATGAGCTCTCTACTTTGTTCGAATAGAAAGAACCGGACCCAGGAGAAGTGGGAGGCAGCCTGAGAACGACGATGGGTTCATCGATGCTGTGGAGTTGCAGAGACTTCTTCTCCTTCAGCTTGTCTTCATTCACGGAAGGGTTGGAGTTCGATTTGGTTCATCTAGAGAACGCAAGACGGTGATTGGGTTCGGTTTGGGTTGGATTTTGGCCTGGTCTATGGACCCAATGTTGTGATGGTCGAGCCAAACCACATCGATTCGGAACCAAATTGCCGGGGTGGACCCCACCTTTATGCCTTCGTAATCGGAATGGACCCACCGATTTATGTTGATCTGCCATCAACACGACTAAATCATCACGACCCGACTAAATCATAATTCGTCGAGCAATCCTACCGATCACAATAGCAGCGGACGGCTCTGATGTTGGAACTGCAGGGTTCCAAGCAAAGCATCACAGGGAGAGAATCCACATACAAAAAAGATGATTCGGCTTCTTCATCTTGACCGAGAGAGGAGACACAGAACACCGTGCTGCTACTGGGAAAAAGATGTGGGTTCCAGTCATAGGTCCCGTGGACCCCACTCGGGTATCCAATATAATGAGATCTTCTCGTGTTTGGTCCCTCGGTTATATGTCTGGAACAGCGAAACGAAGCGAGAAGCGGATATAGATACCTATCCCAACCCCTTCCTTGTTCATCCAGTCTAAATAATTCGCTTTTCCCTGGAAAGGTCTTCTCCTCGTGCTCCCCCGTGCTAGGGTTTGCGGCGGACCCCAAGGGTTTTCACGGAAGCGAGCGAGATCTCGAGGTATGAGGCTTTCCTGTCTTGCGAGTCTTCTCACCAAGCTTAGGGTTTGCCCGCTACTCATTTGTTGCATCTTCCTGGTTTCGCTTTCTTGCACGATCTTGGAATGCATCCTATGCTAGATTTGGGGTTTGTTAGGTTGACGACTTCAAGGATGTAGTTGAGGCGATTTGACATGCGAAGGATCTCATCTTGAAGTTTTTCTTTATTGAATTAATTCGTAGAGGAACGAATTGTGCAATAGCTGCGGCATTGCCTAGTTCCTGAATAGATGGATTGTGTTGCGTAGTTGGTTGTCTTCAATATGCCAGGAAAGATGGCATTTTCTTTTGTGATTTTATCCCTTCGTTACCATGCAGAATAATAGTTTTTTTTTTAATCATGCCTGTATGAATTAGATCTATCTCTATGCTGCCGAAGTGTTCCATTTCTGCGTAATGGAAACTTTGTTCATAGTTTTTTTTTGTTTTTACCATGCCTGTATGAATTAGATCTATCTCTATGCCCGTATTTATGGAGTGCGATGAGCCCATACTTTATAGAAGCTTTCTGAAGAAAGATCATACATAAGGTACCGAAGGTTGACATAGATTGATCATTTGCCTTGTTTCCTCTAGTGTAGGAGTATTTTTAGATATTTAGTGCTTGGTTTAGGATTTTGTTTTCCTAATTTGTGTTTTGGTGATACAGAGTGGACTCTCTCCTAAGTTTTTAAATTTTAACAATGTTTTTCTTATGATTTATCTTTAATATGTAACATTATTTCTATGTGCACCTTGTAGCAGTGATCTTCCATCCAAATATGCATAGTACTTGAACGCATGCTGGGTTTTTTTTTGCTTTAGTTTCATTGTGTAGCTTGTATTTATATATGAATATCAGCTTTTGTCTTACTGTCATAAGTTGCTATTAGGATTTAGAGTTACGACCACCTTGTGTCTTGGCCTGGTGGTTCAGGGGCTGATGGGCCATATCGCAACAGTTGCTGCCATTGGATTCCCAAAATTCTACAACGTTATTTTTTATCCATTTAGCTTTTTTTCTTTTGTCCGGGTGCCTTGGTTATCGCACAGATTGGGTCAACACCCTTGGAAAAAACCATTTGGCATTTCATGGGATGTCATGTGATCAGCTAGCTGATGGAACTACAGTTTGAATGATAGTATTGTTGCAAAATAATTCCAGTTATTTTATTTTTGCCCTTTCAGGTTTAAATGGCATATCCTATGTTGATTTGTTTGAATTGTTTGTTAAATTGTCATGAATAGTGTCAGAAAATTTTGCTTTTTAGAATGGTAGAGAAACTTTTTGTTCTTCTTTTACTGTCTTGGTATTCAAACCAAATACCTTAATTTTGCAGTGGGAATTTGTTGTAGACGGTGAATATCAAGCCTTTGGCAACAATGGCTGGACGGAGAAACAATAATGGGAAAAGATCTTATTCACAGTCTGACTACTCCGACAATGGAGGAAGCAAGAGAAGAAATCCTGGTGAAGAAAGAGACACCTATGCTCCTGGGCCTGAAGATACTGTTTTTCGTTATTTATGTCCTGGAAGGAAGATAGGAAGTATCATTGGGAGGGGTGGAGAGATTGTGAAGCAATTAAGATCTGACACGCAAGCAAAGATCAGAATTGGGGAGACTATACCTGGTTGTGAGGAGCGGGTCATAACCATTTTTAGCACAAGGAGAGAAACCAATACACTTGAAGATGTTGGTGATATAGTTTGTCCTGCACAAGATGCTCTCTTTAAGGTGCATGAGCGGCTAGTTACTGATGAGGCAGTTGACGAGGACATTGATGGAGACAACCCTCAAGTAACTGTTCGTCTGCTTGTGCCATCTGATCAGATTGGATGTATTATTGGGAAAGGAGGACAAATCATTCAAGGTATTCGTAGTGACACTGGTGCACAAGTACGCATTCTTAAGAATGAGCACCTCCCTGCTTGTGCTATTAGCAGTGATGAGCTACTCCAGGTATGTTGGATCATGTTATCTCTTCCTCTTTTCACTCATAAAAATGTGGTTGAAAGTCTTCTAGTCATGAAATATATGGGGAGGAATTGTTGCTTGTGCATTTACAAAGTTTTTGTTTATTTTATAAAATTGAATGTTGATTCTGATGTTGGCAATTCTTGCTGTTGGCTGTCTTCTAAAATCTGTCAGTGTCAGTGAGCTTTTTATTCTGTATTATTAGTCTGCTTTCAATTTTCCTCCGGATAATTTTTTCTTCTGCATTTTTTTTTGTACTGGTCATACTTCACAAGCATATTATGATTATTTAATACTATTTGGAGCTGTTCGTTTTTTAACTTCCCTGTTAAAATGAAGCATCTAATTCAAAGTCATGGAATAATCTTTTTGTTATTTTTTGATGAAGTTACGCTTACTGTACTTCAACTTGAATGGAATCAGATCGGTGGGGAAGCATCAGTTGTAAAGAAGGCTCTTCTTCAAGTTTCATCACGCCTTCATGATAATCCATCTCGTTCCCAGCACCTGCTTTCTTCTGGCACACCTCAAATGTTACCAGTTGGTGGTCAGTTTGGGGTTCCAGGCACCACTGCACCAGTCATTGGCATTGGTCAACTGATAAGTTCTTATGGTGGTTACAAGGGAGATGCAACAGTGGATTGGCCATCCTTTTACCCAACTCCAAGAGATGAAACTGCTGGAAAAGAGTTTAGCTTGCGTCTTCTTTGCCCTTCTGCAAACATAGGAGGTGTGATAGGCAAGGGTGGTGTTATTATTAAGCAGATTAGGCAGGAATCTGGGGCATCTGTCAAAGTAGATAGTTCATCTGTGGAAGATGACTGCATAATCACAATTACTGCAAAAGAGGTAGGGGACTTGTTAGTTCTCGTTGGTGACGCCTTCATGTTGCTTTATGCCTGTCTAGTATATGTTACACATGAGCTTTTGTGCATGAGGTTACTTGCCTGAGTATGTTGTTCTTGTGGTAGAGCAATGGAGTTTTCATCCACTTATGACTGTTATTTTTGTTTAGTTCTTCGAGGACCCAATCTCTTCAACGATAGATGCAGCAGTACGCTTGCAGCCCCGGTGTAGTGAAAAAACTGAAAGAGAATCTGGTGAACCTTCTTACACCACCCGCCTTCTTGTTTCCACATCACGGATTGGTTGTCTAATTGGTAAAGGAGGATCAATTATTTCTGAGATGAGGAGGTCGACACAAGCAAATATTCGTATACTCTCAAAAGAAAATGTACCCAAAGTTGCTTCTGAAGATGATGAGATGGTTCAGGTAAGTAGTAAACAATGTTTCAGTTGTGCTGGTTGCATATATTTTGAGTATGCAGGTATATTAAAATCATACAGGGTTTGTTAATTGCTTGTGTGCCATTATGTTGATTCTGTATAGATTAGTGGAGACATTGACACTGCAAGAAATGCACTCGTACAAGTGACAACACGTCTGAAAGCCAATTTTTTTGAAAGAGAGAATGCACTATCTTCAGTTCCTGCTTCTATTCCATATCATCCTTTGCCAAATGATGCTTCTGAGGGGTCAAGATACGGGAGCAGGGATGCTAAGGCACATGGACGCGGGTTTTCTTACTCTGGTGGATATGGTTCTTCTAGTGATTTGGTAACCTCTGATACTTATGGAAGTTATGGTGGTTCTCAGGTATGATCAATTTCTGAAGTTAGTAGGGCAACATTTGTATGTTAGCTACTTGGAATTGCACTAAATTGTCTATGCATCCTTAGGGTGGTGGTAGCAGCTATGGAGCTTATGGTGGATACTCTTCTCGACATGGAAGTTCTGGGTAAAGGGTTCATTTTTTAACATAACATTTGATGTATTGTTGATTCATTAACAGAGTTTTCAAATGTTTGCTTCTTTACCAATTTAACTTTGCTAGGGATGTTACATATGATGGTTGAACCAAGTGTTCTGGGAGGGGCTGAGAATACTTTAGGGTCTTTTATATCAATTTAGAATTTGTTGGACATCTCTCTTTGTTAATTCTACTTGCATTTGGAGGGATCTTAAGGATGTTTATTTGTTGGGGGTAAAGACATAAGGATCTACAAATTAGGTGAATAACAGACTGAAATTTCAAAATATCACAGAAACAATGAAAACATTTTTAGATTGCCTAAGATTTAGGTTAGTAACATTCAGAGACCAAAAATTTCAGCTAAGATGTGTTCAGGACCTCAGGTAATGTTTAAGTTCGTAATTCAGGATACTTAATGAAAATTATGGAGGATAGTAATGCAAAGATAAAAGAAGCTTTTTCTGCTGTCCTGAATTACAGGTCATGGTTTGTACTGTCCTCAAATAGACCAGGAAGTTAACTGAAGAAATGAAAAACATCGATCAAGCTTGGTTTGGTTTAGGTTTCCATTGTATTGCACAACTTAGATCTGTGATTTCTCTTCTCAACTCGGTGTAGAAAGCAGTGATAGTTACTTAGCTAGTATATTAGATGTTATAATTTAGAATATGAAATGGTTGAAAGTTGAAACTCATCCAGTTCCTACTTGTCATACTTTTTACACCATAAGAAAATAGATTTTTAACCATTCATGTTCTTGTTGTGAGTTGTTAAGTATATCATTGGATGAGATCTTCTTGATGTTACCAAGAGTTGAGATTTGATCTTTAATCGTTTCTAGATACTTGTAATCTTGCATGTGGCCACTAGTTCATTGATGAATGGATTAGATTATTTTCATTCTGTTGTTGGAGAGTTCATAAGACAAGGCATTTGGTGATGTTCTCTCTACTGGTTAGATTATTTTCATTCTGCTGTTAGAGTTCATAACACGAGGCAATTGGTGATGTTCTATTTACTGGTTTTGAAAACACAAAATATTTTTGAAGTATCAGTATAAGTTCACTTGTGCTGATACACCTTTGCATTAGCTGGTCTTGTCAAACTCAGCATTATGTTCCTTCTTCTGAACAATAATTTTGGCTGAATGGTGGGTCTTCTCTGAAACTTGAATAAGTGATTATTTGAGATCTGCCCCCCTGGATTTCTCGATTTCGTGCCAGAGTGACCATAACTTGCTGTCTGATGATAGGCTCTGATCCATCTAATCATTGCTTAAGAATTTTATCACTTGTAGATTTGTCTCGAACAAAGCATCTACAATCTTCCAGAAGGAACATGGATTCATCTCTAATGGAGCCATATTCCTCGAGCAAGCAAGTTATTTAACACATCTTTTCACGTTCAGAAATAGTAAATAAACACCATTATCCTGCTGTCACTAAACCTATACATTTGTTAGCTGATCTATAATGCAAAAATGGTATTGATTATTCCCTGCTTCACCAAGTGTTCATTCATCAATTACTGTTGGTTACTTAATTGGACTTGATGTTCAACATTTGGGAGGTTCTTAGGACCTCCATGGGCCTCTGTTTTGTCCATTCTACAAATGCAATAGAAGACTTTGTTTCTGTCATTTGCTTCTGTTGACTAAAATATAATCACTGCTCAGTATATATGTAAGCTTCTCATGTCCTTCAACAGAAGATTGCATATCTATGTGACCCTAATTTGTAGCTTGCTTTACCAGGTTATCTGGTCAAAACACAGTTTCTCACGGGAAACATCGTGGTTATTAGAATCCCCAGTGACTAGGGCAAACAGGTAGAACACTCCTCTCAGTTTGTTTTAGATTTGGAATACATGTAATGAATCCGGATATGCTTTGAGAACTGTGTTGCTCTTTAATGAACCAACAACCTATACTAGAATTCTTATGCAGGCTAATCTTGTTGACCTTTGTTGCCTTGCTGTCCTATTAAAACAGTTGTCTGAGAAGCCTGGAGCCAGCCTATACGAAGCCTCAAGCCTAAACCAGAAGAACAGATGAACAGAGCCTGAGATAGTAATGCCCACATACAATGATGATACCATTTAGTTTCCTCCACGCCCTTCGCTTTATACCAGGCCATATTTGCATAACCATGGGCCCAGCTTAAAGCCCCACCTTCTCTCGAACAATGTTTTAAGGATTATAACTGTTTGTACTTTGAACCTCAAGCTCTTCCTCAAATTGTGAATGTGGAGTCATTTGCCTATATTATGGATGTTATCTTTGAAATGAAACCCTGTCGTGGAAGGTGCTTATCATGCTTGATCAATCTCCTTTTCTTTTTCACTTTCTACTCCATTGCTGTTGCAGCCTTTGTGTTTTTTTTCTTCCTCCTGCTGATCTTTTCTGGACATGATGTGATTGATAAACTTAAAATTTACCCTTTTTTTTTTTCGTATTGTTGGGTATTCGTCCTTTTGCAATCATAGGTGGAGGCCCTGTATCCAATTGGTCGACCTTTGGAGCTATCCCCCTTTGTAAAAACTTGGAATGAGGATTTGTTGGAAACCAATCTTGGATAATGGCCATATCCTAGCAAGGAATGGCTTTCACTGGATTGCACTTTAAAATACTTTGTTTCAAATCAACTTGGAGTATTTTAGCTCATCTATGTTGTTAGGTGGATAGAATGTTTTTTTAATATATTTGCTGATCAATCTCTACTGAAAGTTGTGCCACCTGATGATTTTGCTGAGATTTAGTTTGTTAAGGTTGCTATCCTGTTCTATGAGGATCTAATGAGGTTTGCATTAGAATGCTCTAAACGCAATTACAAGTTCTGCAGGTTTTCTGAGGTGTATAGCTTTTATAGCTTTACATGGCTTCTAAGTTTTGCAGTCAACTGCCAAGGCCACTTCATGACATTGTCATGTGGAGCCTAATATGCTTCTCATTTAATTCTGTCATTTATGAATTACTAACTTTCACAATGAGAGGTGCTACATGTCAAAGAAATGCGAGAAGTATAAAGGTATCATCTCCACCTTTGTCCTGTGACATTATTATACTTCAGTATCTGGTGGTGCAGTTGGTTGCCTGGATCCCCTCTTGAAGGTAAACTTAGATCTTATGTTGTATTTTTCTGATTAAACTATTATCCTCTCTCCTTTTTTTAATCGATAGTCAAGGTACAGGTAGACCGACAAACTTATCGAGACACCATTAGTGCCAATAGAATTCTTTGTAATGGCAATTACAAGATTATGTACGAGTACATATGTACTTGATGTTAAAGTCAGTAATCTTTAATATCTTGTTGTTGTTGTTGTTGTTGTTATTATATATATATATATATATGTATGTATATATATATATATATATATATATATATGTATATATATATATGTATATATGTATATATATATATATGTATATATATATATATATGTATATATATATATATGTATATATATTATATATATATATATATCTGTTTGTTTGTGTGTGTGTGTGTGTGTGCAGGGATTTTTGATCTGGAACAAAGCCGATCAGTCTATGGCCCAATTAATGTGTTCCTCTATCATTTGCGTTCATTGATGTGTTTATACTTTATGAGTGTTCTTCCTGAGAACAGAAGGGCATATAAAGATTGCACGCATCTGAAACTATGTCAAGTAATGGAGAGAACCATGTATGCTATACAGCACGAGTATTCTCTTTTGTGTCTGTATGTTATACAGCCAACCTTTTTAACAGACTCTGAAGAAACTCATGTTCTACGTGACTGTACTAAATGATGATACTTTGAATAATTACTATGGGGCTATAGCTCATCGTGGTTTAGGTTACGCTGCAAGTGTTTGATTGTATGCCTCAATGAGTGGCTGTCTGTGGCTGTCGTCAGGTGAACGAGACGTGACTCTCGTGGATGAGAAGCCAGTGCCCGTGAATCGTTGTGAGCATTCCTGTCCCTCTGCATCGATCTCTGAGAAGGCATCGCAGGTGTTCGACACAAGGCCGGCGCTTCACCCTTGCATGACGACGTGGATGATGCTTTGCTAGAAACCTCCTGCTGTGTATGAAGCGCAACGCAACATATGTCGAACTTAGTGGAAGTGGAATCAGAGGCTTGAATGCGACGAGAGTTCTCGATCCAGCGAAACAGATGCTGTGGCGTTGTGCGCCCTCAGAACTGCTCGACGGGGGGCCAGCGCCTGCAATGGGCCTCGTGACGAACAAGGCGGGGGCAGAGCATTGGGATGTCCACAAGCATACACATCCCTTTCTGTGCTGCTATCATTGTTGGGACAGAATGACATCATTGTTGCAGCCACAAATCCCAATTCAAGGTCAAGGAGTCCAAACTGCAGGTAAAACCGTAGCGGAGAAGGCAACATCAGGCATCCCAGTATCTGGTATCCTTCCTGTTCTCTCCATACCTGAATACTATTATTATATATGGAGTTGGTCGTCTCCCTGGCTTGATAAGTTTTTGCTCAGAGACTCGAGACCAGGGTATGTTGTTTCCTCCTGCCATATGCACAACTGATCTGATGTCGTTTGATTCCTCCTTCGTGATTCGGTTGCATGCTCAGGTTGATGATCGAGGCTGGGGAAATGTTTCTACCACCAGGTTTTCGCTTCCATCCAACTGATGAGGAGCTCATCACTCACTACCTTGCGCCGAAGGTTGCCGGTACCAGTTTCTGTGCCACTGTGATTGGGGAACTTGACCTCAACAAGAGAGAGCCATGGGACTTGCCATGTGAGTTTCTCCACCTCTCTTCTGCACTGCCTGCCTCATGTGATCCCACCAACCATGTTTGGTCCTGCAGTGAGCACAAAGGTAGGGGACGAGTGGTACTTCTTCTGCATGAAGGACAGGAAGTACCCAACTGGCTTGAGGACAAACAGAGCCACCGATTCCGGCCACTGGAAAGCAACAGGAAAAGATAAGGAGATACACAGAAGACGGAATCTGATCGGGTTGAAGAAGACTCTGGTCTTCTACAAAGGCAGGGCGCCCAAAGGTGAGAAGACTAATTGGGTCATGCATGAGTACAGACTGGAGGGGAATCAGTCAAACACGGTGCAAGTATTCTTCTTCCCATCTCCTCTGTTGGTTACTTTCTCTGTTCCGTTATGGCTTCTTTTGATGTATTCCTTCTTCTGCTCTTCTCCTCCTCCTCCTCCTCCTGCTTGGATAGAATGCTTGGGTGATCTGTAGAGTGTTCTGTAGAAGGTCAGGTGAGAAACAGGACATGGAATGGTTTGAAGATGAACTCAGATCTTCTGTTCCGGTCCTATCTGCGAATGATCACAACAAGAACAAGGACTGGTTCTCTTCTGCATCCAATTCGACCCATGTGACCTGCTTCTCCGATGGCTTGGTGGGCCTGAGGGGCTCTGAGGAGTTGGCAAAGCCTTCTCAGAACTCAATCATGGTGCCTCTATCACTGTCCTCGAACGCTACCAGCCCAGCAACCTCAAACCTCGTAGATTTGCATCACCGAGGAGACAGTTCGGTGCAGTTGTCCGAGAGCTATGGCCGTGGCAATGACAAGAACTTGAAGATGGAGGAGGAGGCTCTCAGCATTTCAGAGGTAACAGGTTTGATCACCAACATGGCGCCTGATATCTACACATCCATCAGAAGCAACTTCAATTACCAGGAGCTCCTGCATGATGCAGAGCGACTCGATGTGCTGTCATGGAACTACTAGAACAAAGAATTGAGCAGCAGAAGAACATAGTGACCACTGTACATGTTGATTTCAAGAATTACTCGATCTTACTAGAGATCAAATCTGTAGAGTGATGAGTAGCACATACCATAATTTTTGCATGGGGGTAAGAGCTGCATGATTGCATGATCAGTACCAAATAATGACGAAACAACTCATATAATTGATCCAGATGTGATCTCGTTGAGGTTGACCTCGGCAGTCACATCAGATTTGCTTTTAGCTTGCACGTTTGGAAGATGGAGGAGAGTGACAACCATATACATCACCTTTTGGTCCCTTCCCTTGACTCTGCAATTAACTTTGCCTAAAAATTTCTTGTGTGAGGTATCAATTAGGTCAACTAATCACTCTTCATCCCTGTCCAAGTTCAAGTTATCATGCCCTCTGTCACCAGAAGATCTTGTAAAATCTTTTCCAAGACACACAATTCTGCTTCACCTCATTACTCTATTGTAGCATTTTGGCATCTATCATCCACAATGTGGGATGTGATTGTGACATAGCAACTCCCACATCAGTTTACAGAACAGTAGCATGTGATCTGTTGCTAAATAACATTTGCTTGATGAAAATTTCTATTATTTAAAAAAAAGATTAAGAAAGAAGAAGATGGAAGGCATTGAAATAACAATACCAGATTAAGAAATCTGAAAATTTAGTAAAAATATCAATCAAATCGGAAACAGAATCACTTATCTTGGCCGCGACGTAGAAATAAACCATCTTCTGTATATAAATTGGCAATGTTCCTTTCATTAATGATTCATCCTGTATTATAAATAGTTATGGTCCCCAAATTAGATATTGATTAATAAAGCATGACCGTGACCCACAGATAAACATTATCACCTGCCATCAAAAAACCTCTTTGCAAGCATTTGTTGTTCATATAATCTTATAAATAAAACGGAGCAATGATCTACTTAGATACTACTGATTCTTTTTTAAGCAGCAATCATATCTTAAAAGGCCTAAACTGCAAGCTCAACAGTTCTCACAAGCAAAGTATTCTCTTCATTCAGTTCAAGTACTGCTGCTAGATTCTGTGTAGAAAGTGTATCGACATAATTACCAACTCATGGTTGTTGTCTCCTGATATCAGGTTTGCCACCACTCTGAGATTGGCAAGAAGTCACGGGGCATATAAATCTTGTCTCAGCTGAGACAAAACTGAGAGTTGTAATAGTTATCATGTGACTAGCTTCCAATCCAATCCTATGCATAATGATAAAGGTGATACCATCAGGTAACAGCAAGCAGAAAGAGACACCATGAAAGCTGCACAAACTGCCATGGCCACATATTTTGTGAACTCCTTAATGCCCACATGATGAATGTTGTTATGGATCATAGCCAGCTAATTGTCGTTGAGCTCGATCTCGTTACGTTAAGTCTGAAGTAGAAAAAGAAGAATGTAGTTAGGGAGTATACAAAGAATGATCTGTTATAATCAAGAACACCAAGTTGAATACCTGTGAAATCACAAAGCAACATGTGCATCGGTCTTCCTCAACAGATCTTGAGTATAGTCTTTCTCTATGTTGGACATGTATTCTTAAATCATATGAAATTTTATATTATATTTTTGGTTGTTAAATACAAGGCAATATTATACAGCATGCTCATGTACTATGTATGGTTTCACATAGGGTCCTGATCCTCCAGTGACCTCTTTCTAGCCTTTAGGTTCTGCTCAAGGCTTTTAGGTAATGGTGGTGTTCTCCCTCGACGGAACAGAACAGCAAGAGCCCTCATCCTACGACAAATATCAAAAACCTGCAGATAAACATGGAAATCCATCAGGGAAATGCCAAATAATGGTGAATTAAGTGCATTTCTCTTTCTAGTGAACTAGAGAAACTAGATTTATCTTACAGAGGATGCATCCAGCTCTGCAATGCCTTCACAACCTTGGCCTCCTCCCTGTAGTATGTCACAGTATTTTGCTGCTTCATCCTCATCTTCAAAGACCTAACACAAAGCCCATTTCAACACCTTAAACCAATCGCACTGGGGTAAACTGTATAAATTGTGGACAGTATATGAAAGAAAAAAAAAGCCCCAATTCTTTGGAAGTATTTTAATTACATCAGAGAATGCCATTACGCGCAAATGCCACATATGCATGCAAAATCATTCTAGATTAATACAATCAGCTGCCACATGCCAATATACTTAAATTAAAAGAAAGTCACCAGAAAAGCCTAGTGATAGCACACTAAAGGTTACGATTCTGGTAGTTAAATGAGCAGTTCTGGTAAGCAGAAAAACCGGGTATGAAGATATCTGATTCCAGAATCTCATAAAAAGATTAGAGATTCTAAAACAACCTATTAACTGGGCTTCCAGAAGGTTGGCCTCACTACATATCAACTGAGCTTTTCTCCAGACATATAGTTTGTAAAAGTCCAATCTTCTTGAAAATTTCAGCATAAAATCATTAGCAACATATCTATTGCAGTTCCCCCCCCCATAATCTTCTTCTGTCTCAGAGAAACTGTGTAAGTGCTGTGTACGCACATTGACAGAGCTAGTATGCTTGGCGAGCAGAAAAGTTCTCATTTCATATACTGCCATGGAGCTCAAACGATTTTAAGAACCAAAACAATAGTAACTCCAAAGGTATCATACGTCTTAGCCTATCTCTCATTTTTTTTTTGTTCACAAGATGCATATATTTCTAATAGTTAAGAAGACCAACTCAATCTTCTGCATGTTTAAAGTTCCATGTAAACTGACACATCCAAATTGTTGACAACTCAATACAAGGCATTGATAGTTTCTGTTAGCCGACTTCTGAACCACTGAGCATGATCTCTTCACCCAATATATCTATCAAGTTTTTCTTTCTCGATTATTGATGTCACTTCTAGCACACACTAACAGGGCCATTATCCATCCTAGTTTTTCCAAGGGTTTCATTTTTCAGGAACTGCACACTACTCTGTCATGAATTAACTTAGAGCTTTGAGCTAGTGGTATGGTTGGTAGCTGCATGTCTACATTCTCTACTGACATGAATACATTCTCTACTGACATGAATAAAGCAAATGGTATGGTTGTTGATAGCTCTCAACTGAAGCAAACTTATACAAATCAGAACATTTTGATGTCCTATGGGATGCACTATGTCCAACTGATGCTTATTAGTTAATGTGAAGACAAGTTCAGCAGCCAGAAGACAATAACAAAAAGATGTAGCTATAAGAAGACAATAATAAAGAGATCGAGTTTCCATAAGATAATTATTTGCAAGAAATAATTTTACAAAAAGATGTGGTAGAACTAATTGTCAAGACTTACAAGCACTCCCTCTCTGATATCTTCCACAAGCATGTGAAACTTTGTCCCAGTACTCTGTTTAGCTTTAGTGCCGACTTCTGATCCCCGTTTTCCCCCTTTAGAGAACAGCAGCCCAAGTTCCCTTTCCACTTCGCTGAATGTGAAAAAGATAATTAGCAGTAGTCACAACAAGGAGAACAACAAACTACAATACATGTAGCTCAAT
Organism: Musa acuminata AAA Group; assembly: GCF_036884655.1. NCBI lineage: Eukaryota > Viridiplantae > Streptophyta > Magnoliopsida > Zingiberales > Musaceae > Musa > Musa acuminata. The sequence goes on along the minus strand of NC_088355.1, from coordinate 8,480,700 downwards.
GAGACCTGCGGCTACGACGTGTTTTCATTGTCCATAATTGGTTATCTCTTTGTGCCAAAACATAAACCGGTTTGGAGTCTTCTCTCCATGGATTGGCCTCCAACACTGTAAAACGTTTTATATTACATAAGATGTCTCAGAAAAGTATTGTTGCCTATGGAGAGAGAACGTGAAAACCGAATCTAAACAAAATGTTTAAATTGACAGGTATGAGCCCAAAGAAATATATTTTGTAGTATGGATCTATACTCTTCCAATTAGATGAAAATGACAATGAAATGTCTTCTATTTGCTTTTGATCAAATGACTTTTCATAACCTTAGAACATCTCACTTACTCTCTTGAAGAATTCACATACACTATAGATGCAAGTGTGCAACAAGAACCTAGCGCAAATTGGGCATGAGAAGTTCTTCCAATGAATCCCGAGGATAACTATTTGACGGTGACGAGAAGACTTTCTTACTATAAAATCAAGCCCCTGCTACTTGTAAGCACCCACCTATAGCTACTTTCGAAAGAATTATCAGTACAAACAGCTGCAACTATCTCACGACTAATTAATAAGCAAATGTCCCATGTGGAAGAAGGCCTGACATAAGATAAGGCAAAATATTGAAACATAGAACATGGATGGCTCTACACATACAAGACAACAGTGCTTCAGATTTTAAATTATCCAGCTAAGATCATCTATAGTTGAATCTAACACCTGGATAGATGATGTATGAAAAAAAATAGCCAAAGTGATTCTCTTATATAACTTCTATACCACTTTAACCTAAGCCACTTTTATCATTGTCCTACCCTTTCCAGAGTGTATATAGTACATGTGTGTACATAATTAGGTCTTCTTCATCCCGCGATCAGAGTCCTCAGTTCTCCTAAGACATCATTCAGTTGTTAAACACGGTTTAAAATATTAGATCAATAAACATTTTGCTATTGGATTGAAGTCCAAAACAGATACAGATCAGAATATATGGGATTTCCCATTCTGATTCAGATGTAATACGGCACTGGAAATGAATAAGACCTGGAGATTGGTAGGTGATCTTCCTACCTATTATAAGAGTTTATCATCTCATTTTTCCTTTCCAATTGACCATCTAGCTATTTATGGAGAAATATTCAAATATTTTCAGATAAGCAGAAGTATAAGCTATTCATCAGTATCAGGAAGGACTTCGTAACAACGTAAAACCAATTGAATGAATTGAATCGACTGGATATCATCGCGATAAAAGAAAGAAAGCATTTCAAAGATGAATTTGAACAGCCGCCCGACGACGATCCATCACTATCTGGATCAAAACCAACGTAGCTTGTGGATAGAAGGAGAAGGGGAAGGGGGATTGGGGAATTTGTATACCATCGTAGCTGATGGAGTCGAGGGACTGCATGAGGTTGCGGCGCATGTCGTAGGCGCGGGAGGAGACCCGCCTGACGAACTCCTGCGAGCTCCGGGGGATGCTTCCGTCCATCCCCAGCGCCCTCTCCACCTCATCCTCCTCTCCCCCCTCCTCACCTCCACCAAATGAAGAGGACGACGAAGCCGAGGCGACCGCTCCTCCCCTCCGGTAGCATCGGCGAGACGACAGGAGAGGGACGGTAGAGAGATCAACCGAGCAGAGGGCGGCCAGGCGGTGACTCGCCGGGGAGGGAGGGCGGTGGTGTAGGAGAAGGGAGACAGCACGAGGAGGAAGGAGAGAAGAGGAAGGCTCTCTGCCGCTGCCGCCTCTCGTGGTGAGAGGAGGAGGAGCCGAGACGAAGGAAGGAAGCGCTTCCGAAGCCATCGAACGATCGCACGGAAAGAAAGGGGCGACAGAGGCGGGCAACTTATAAATATCTTGGGAGTCTGGAAGAGGGGTTGCAGCTACTGTGTGCTCGAGAAATCACCGTACACGTAACAACGACTGTCCAGTGGCTTTTACGTCCGGGCCAAGGCTATGGACCACATGGAATTCGCCTGGAGCTCAGTAGAAAATTGATCTTTCCTGAATTATGAATCCCTTGAAACAGATGATTCAGGAAGAGCGTCCGGTGGCATGCGCGGAGCGAAGACGCGAGTGGAGTCAATAAAAGAAATAATAAATAGGAAATAAAGGAGATACATATTCTTTCATAAACAAAAAGATACTTCTCGTACTCAATCTCGTTTCTTACCCACCACAGATGAGAAAGACCCCCACAATCTCAAGCAATACGTGTGAGTCGCACTCGGGTAGGTACAATTAGGAACGGCCGTCGTTTAAAACGGGGAAGCACGACATACGTACACGGCCGCCACACGCGTACGAGTTTGCGGGTACGATACTCAAACTCGATGGAGTAGCGGAGTCCCATACACATACACGTTTGAAGCGGTCAAAGCTGCAAATTCTCGTTTCTCTTTCTCTTTTATAAGAATCCAAGGAAAATAATTAAATTGATCGAAAGAAATAAGATAAAAGGCAATTATTTCAGGGAAAAATAATGTAGTCATGCATGACTTATCCAGTAATATTATTATTATTAAATAATTTTAATGAAAATATTAATGGATAAGATTGCATAAGTTGATCTCGAAAATTAGTACTAATCACAATGTAACATTTCAAATAATGTATTGTTTTTTTCATGTAACAAAACCCCACTGGATTGAGAATATAAACATTCCCCGCATCAGCGTTCACATGCATGCGTCGTTTGTCATGAAACCACGTGGATGTATAATAATAATAATAATAATACTTAATGTTCCTTTTACTGCCACTGCACGAGTTATGTCCGCAAGGCGACACACATCTCCATATGCCTAATGTTGTCTATTACGCTGGTAACTCTGCGACGTGAACAGGCGAATGAAAGAAAAAGAATAAAGGGACGCTTTTGCTCTCCTTGATTTAAGCTCATAAAGAGGCTCATTGCATATCCAGTCAGCTACAGTAGACTCCCCCCCATCTTCCATTGTCTCTGCTCCATCCCTAAGGAATTCGGCTCGAACATGGCTGCCTCGTCCTCGCTATTGCACAGCCTCAAGAAGAGTAGGCGCAAGCTGCTCATCCTCCTCCTCTCTTTTCTTCTCCTCCTTGCCCTCATCGCCACTGTCACCACCCTATCCTCCCGCCGTTCCTCCTCCGTTTCCACCTCTCATGTCATCCTTCACACATCCTGCGGTGCCACCCGCTACCCCTCCCTCTGCGTCTCGGCCATCTCGTCCTCCCCCTCGCTCCTCAGCTCCATCTCTTCTCACAGAGACGTAATCCTTGCCTCCCTCAACCTCACCGCCTCCGCCGTCCACCGCTCCATCCTCCATGTCCACAGCCTCTCCTCCGCCTATGCCAACCTCACGGACCGGGAGCGCACCGCCCTGGCTGACTGCCTCGACATGTTCCACGTGTCCCTTGACGAGCTCCGCCGCACCGCTAACGACCTCCGGGTCCTCCCCGTTGCCGCGAAGGACCACGCCCGCCCCCTCCCCGCCGACCCCGAGATCCTCGTCTCTGCCGCCATGACCAACCAGGAATCCTGCCTCGATGGCTTCTCCCACGACCAACTCGACCGCCGCCTCCGCGGCAGCCTCATCGCTGAACTCACCCACGTGATGCACATGTGCAGCAACGCGCTGAGCATGATCAAGGGCCTCCCCGGCAGGGGAGGCGTCCAGCGGAGGAAAACGACGGGATTCGGGGTGGACAAGGAGGGATGGCCGAAGTGGATGGGGGAGGAGGACAGGCGGCGAATGGCAGCAGAGGAGGTGGCGGCGGACGCGGTTGTTGCGGCGGACGGGACCGGAGACTACAGCACGGTGGGGGAGGCTGTGGCGGCGGCGCCATCGAAGAGCAAGAAGCGGTACGTGATCAGAATAAAAGCCGGGACGTACGCCGAGAACGTGGAGGTGCCCAAGAAGAAGACCAACATCATGTTCGTCGGCGACGGGAGGGAGACGACGGTGATCACCGGCAGCCGCAACGTCGTCGACGGCAGCACCACCTTCAGGTCCGCCACCTTAGGTACGTGAGTCCTGCTTGAGCTATCCAATCAAACTACTGTCCTGTTGTTTTCTTGTTCTTGACCTTACCACTATCGTCACGACAACAATCTCGAAACGGCTGAAACAAATCACTTAAACAAAGCACTGCCATTGGATTTCCAATGCCAAGCTTTAATTGCCGGAATTTGAGCAGGAAATAGGGTGTAAAGAACACCTCCACAATATATATATATATATATGCGGAGAGAGAGAGAGAGAGAGAGGACGACTTAAGCGCTGGATTTGCAATCTATCGATTGGCTCTGTCAGTACAGCATCAAAGATGAGAGCCACTGAAGCTATAGCTGTAGGCCACAGCCTTTCGTAAAGTAGAAGCAGCTTTGATGCGCAGCTTACGATTGGTCAACAAAGTTGCTGTCAATTTGTCTTCGGGTGGGACTGAGCTGCATGTGACACACCATCAAAGGTCTTACGGATAGCAAGCTGTCGTCTCAATCTGTCGTCTTCATTGATGAAAGTTGAACTCAAGCGGATCACACTCTTAAGGGACCGAATCGATGTCACTGTGTTCGGGAGCTGTTCAGCTCATTGGAGTCTTCTTCTTGCGTTGTGCATGTCTTCTCTGGCTATAATTTGACATGCATGCGTGACGATATTTGCAGCTGTGGTGGGGGAAGGCTTCTTGGCGCGAGGGCTACGGATCGAGAACACGGCCGGCCCGTCGAAGCACCAGGCGGTGGCTCTCCGCGTCGGCGCCGACCTCTCCGCCTTCTACGACTGCGACATCCTCGGATACCAGGACACGCTCTACCTCCACTCCCTCCGCCAGTTCTTCCGCGGCTGCCTCATTCAGGGTACCGTCGACTTCATCTTCGGTAACGCCGCCGCCGTGCTCCAGGACTGTGACATCCAGGTACGCCGCCCCAACCCCAACCAGAAGAACATGGTGACCGCCTCGGGGCGCGACGACCCCAACGAGCCCACCGGGATAGTCATCCACCGGTCCCGCATCACGGCGGCGCCCGACCTCGCGCCCGTGCAGGGGTCGTTCCGGACCTACCTCGGCCGGCCGTGGAAGGAGTACGCGAGGACGGTGATAATGGAGTCGGAGATCAGCGACGTGATCGAGCCGGAAGGGTGGCACGAGTGGAGCGGGACGTTCGCGCTCGACACCTTGTACTACGGCGAGTACCGGAACACGGGGGCTGGCGCCGGGACCGGCAGCCGGGTGCAGTGGAAGGGGTACAAGGTGATCACAAGTGCAGCCGAGGCGGCGGAGTTCACGCCCGGGAGCTTCATCGCGGGGTCGAGCTGGCTGGAGGCGACTGGGTTCCCCTACTCCCTCGGTCTCTCATCATGATCGAGATCGATCCTTGATGAACGGTGGGATTGCTTCGAGACAGAACATGCAGCTTTTCGTCATCAGCTAATTGTGTCCAATGAGGATCTCTTCTTTGCTGCAAAAATATGAGTTGCAATTTCCTCCTATAAATGTTACTTCCGCTAGTGTTGTTTAAGCACATTAACCTTATTTATCAAGTTCTTAGTGACCAATATATAAGTAGAATTTGAGCACATCAGAGTATGGGTTGATTACTCTGCACATAAAGCATGGTTTTTATCTTTGGAGCCATTATATTGCACATCACATTTTGACCCCCTATAATACAGAAACTAGGAGGAAATATAATGATGGTATCAAGGATATGAGGATCCTGCGTGCGGTTTTTGGTTGACATTGGTCGCTAGGCAATGGTACTATACAATCGTAGTCGTCGTAAACTATCGCCCTTGGTAATATTATCGTCGATAACAAGTTATCGATAGTAGTTCAATGATCAAACACGAGAAATCTTATATCACTTATAAGCAGGCGATAGAATGAACTGAATAGAAAAGCATATTAACAAAATCGATGAATCATTCATGCATCGTATGTAAAAATCGATTAACACCTTTTTTGCGAGCGAAAGATGTTAACAAATGGATCTAAACTATTTGATTTTACAATCATGGCTTTGATACCAATTGTAAACATAAAAATCATAATATACTATTATTAAGTGAAAGGATTTAATGTCAAAATCTGAAATCAAATAACAATAAATGTCTAAATTTATGATGCATACTTTTTTATGCTCCTCAGAAAGTCTTTATCTAATTTGTAAATACACTATCGTCGAATTGGAAACTTGTAGTGATATCGATTTGCAAGGAGAACTAGATTCGTTTTCTCATCTCTTCATAAAATCACTATGATTGATAGATTAGAGACAAAAAGAAAGTAAGAGAAGATATATAATTTCTCATTGACTAGTTCATGTGATTAAAAGAAGATGAGAGAGTATCTATAATCTCTTAATTATTTCACGTATCCATGTCTTCATCAAAATCATCTCATAAGGAATTTTATCATAATTGAAATTTTTTTCTATTGTCCGATAATCATAATCAGAATTTAATCATATATATATATAATATATTTTTATTTAATTAAATAAGATCATATAATATAATATAATATAATATTCAATTTCAAGCCTGTCCACCCTCGAATAAGGACATTCCTTCCGAATGGGATGATGCCGGGAAGTAGCTGATCACCAGACTTTGCCATGGATCACTTGCTCATGTGAGAAAACCAGCTGAGATAATCGAACATTTAATTTCGAAGCACAATGGTGTTGTTTTCCAGAAAGATGATGCCTTCGATACTGAATCTTGTTGTTCTTGTGGGAGACTTGTCTTCACCTATATCTTTCCTAGTTGTGTTGAAATTGACAGTAACTTGATAAAGCTGAGCATCTTCTGTGCTAATCGTAGCTCTGTGCCTCAGCTGTAGTGGAATCAGTTCTCTAAGTCAATATTCTGAAGATTTATGATCTCTGAACATTGATTTCATTCACTTGTTTGTCTCGAAAAATTTTCTGATGTAAACTTCAGAACAAGAGTATAACATCTCAAAATTATCCAGCATATCATCCGATGGTGATTAGATGCAGAATGCTTCTCGTCCTTGACCTCTATACATGTCTCTACCAACTGTGACTGTTCCTGCACAGCTTGTTAGTTCACCGATTGACTTTGGATTCAGATTAAAAGATGTGGAAGTACTTTCTCTTTTCTAACTCAAACCTTGATATCACAATTGGTGCTGTGTGGTCACTCATGCTTATGTGTTTGCAGGTGAAGATACAAAGATTGAGGTCTGATTTAGAAGAGAAATTGATGAAAAGAATGGGAATTGTTGCAGAGGAACTGAGAGCAGCAACTCACCTGCAGCATTCACAGCAGTCACAGAGAGTACAGATCCCTCTGAAAACACAGCTTGTGGTTGTTTCCCTTGCAACCACAACCTTTAAGACATACAGAGCAAAAGGCCACAGTAGTGCAACTGAAGGATCATGAAATGAGTGGGTGTATTCTGATTTCTCTTCTCTCGTGATCATGATGAAAAACAGAAGTTGCTGGTCCAACGTTTGCAAATTTTGTTTCCTTGACCTGATGAGAGAGAAATTGCTGAGTCACTTGAGTATAAACAAGTAATTGCTTGTAGCTTTGTTGCCATTCTATATGCAATTGTGTTGGGAAAACAAGAACCTGGAAAACTGGAACACATATGATACAAAGGATATTGGAAGAATTCATACACATTTGTGGACCCTGTAAAAAATTACAAGCATAAGCTCCAATAAGAACAACCTTTTGGAAGTCTCAAAAAATTGGAAATTTCAGACCGCAATACTTGAATCAGAAATGAAAAATCAATCTGTTCTGCTGTTGTGATTCCAGTGGTAAACATGAAAAATTAAGCCAACAAAGATACATTTAATAATTTGATACATTTCCCTGTTAAACAAAGGAAGATCCTGTGGCAAGACAGATTAGAAGAATACTTTGGCCACATTATGGGCATGAATATGACCAGAAACAAGCACATAACCACAGTTGATGAAGTAAATTTAACAATACTGCAGTGCACAGATTTGAGTGCTGAACTTACAACTTAATCCAATAGTTATGTTCTTTTTGGCGTATGACAACTGAAAAAGGAGAGATTCAAAGTAAATAATAAGCTGTTAAACAAGATTTTACACACATTAGTATTTTCGCCAGACTACCGGTCAACGTATACAAAAGGCAATGAAATCAGTTGCTCAGTAAACATGATAACTCGCCCTCAATTGTAGTGCATTCAAATCAAAGTAAATTCCAAGGTCTAAAAAAAAAATGCAAGTGGATAAAAAAGATGATAGAGAAGGCTTTCACCCAAATCTTGATGACACAATATCAAGATCAGCATAGTTTACACTTCAAAAGGAAAAGGTCATTATCGGGACCATGATCGCACTTGTTAAAAGTGTACATCGGTTCTCCAATAACCATTTCTTTTTCCAGAGGAGACCCCACCTGGATTCTTCAGGAACCATTTTATCATCCCTACAATTGACATGAGTTGCTGCCTGTCAATGAAATCCAGTACAGTTCTAGGAAGTTCATATTGAATCTTCTTACAGACCTTAAAAACTGTACCCTCTTGTGCCTCATTGGATAACATCAGTGCATTCCAAAGCAAGTGCTGCTCTTCCCCTTTTGAAGGGAAAACCACGGAAATGAACATTCTTTCCATGGGACGACAGAAGATGGATTCAAATGTACCATCAAGGAACATATACATGGATGACCATTTGAGCATTGTACAGTAACATACAATTGCAATAATAATATCAAACAATGAAATCAAGATAAAACTAGTACAAAAATTTATTCGGAACTCACACAGTAGCCTCCGGTCTTGGCTCGAAGGAGATGGCAGCCGTAAACTCCTTGGCCTTCCCATCCACGTAACACTTGGGCAGCTCAACCCATTCATCGACCGCCATATCGAACATTATGTGTCTGCTGCATTCACTTGAACTGGCACAGATGAAGATGATTTCCTGACAGCCTGTGCAGTTTATGTCCATCTTTTGCCCGTAGAACTCATGAGACATTGATGGCGGCATGGCTGCTACTTGTTGCCATGATTGGCTTTCCTTGGAGAACTTCCAGACTCTCAGGCTTGCAGTCTCCAGGAATTCTGATAAGACAACGACTAACATCTCTCCCTTGCACTCGACCACATCTATTGAGTACTCAAAGTAGATAGGCAGAAATCTAGGATACTCGAAAAATGTCTTCTGAGCAAGATTACAAGCCACGACAGTTCCCGACTCACTGAGAAAATAGATGACCTGTTCTCCATTTTCCATGATGAGAACTGACGAGTACTGTTTAGATGCACTCCTCTGCATGTTTGTGGCTACAACATCTCCGGCTTTGCTAAGGAAATAAATAATCTCATCTCCGGCTATGTGAGATTCTGAGGAACTCTCACCTTTCTGAATTAACATGACTTCATCTTCCCATGTAGACCTAGTGGAGTCAAAGATTCTGAAAGCAAGGTTTGGTGATTTCCCCAGGACTAGTATGATCTTAAATGAAGATGGATAGGTCGGAGAAGAGTACATAGCAATGGCATGTAAAGTTTGGCTCTCACCATCCGGGCTTCCCGGTGGGAGCTCACGGCAGGACCCTGTGAGAAGGTTAAACACCAAAAAGTTGCCAGAGTCCGTGCGGTAGCACACAAGACCACCAGATGCAGCAACAGGAATGGGTTTACAACTGTGGCTTTGTGGGATATGAGTTTGATGATTGAGACTTTTCCAATTCCTTTCACTGGTGTCGAAAACAATATACTGGTCAAGATCGTGATCTACCATAAGGAACCATGGTTCCCTACGGAGTATCTGAGAGCATGCGATATGAAATGTCTCAGATGTGGCAACAGATCTCCATCTCTTGCATACTGAACTGAGACGAAAGAAGCTTGAGGCAGGAAGGCAGGAGAGGACCCTTTCGAGTAGGTCTTGATTGAGCTCATCTAAGAAGAAGGCAGGTCCAGTATGAGCTTCTTCTTGTGCCTTTCTCTTCCTGCCTTTTCCTGCCAAGAGATCCATGTTCTGCTCCATCTGCTACAGAGTCACTGAAGGAGACACAAACGAGAGACTTGTTAGATAAAGAAGCAATCTTTATCAGGCTAAATAGGAAACAAATGAGATACAAAGACAAAAAAACGCATATAAATACAATCTGAACTATGGAAATACAGGGAGCAATAACAGTGCCAAGATTCTGAACAGAAATCTCTAATCTTTTGTGCTCAAACATGACAGATTTAGCAAATACATTTCACAGACTCTGTTCCGTACTCTGTGGACGCTAAAATTGACTTCTGGTAACATAAGGAGTCTTCCAAATACATTATGCTTTCAAGTTCTGATATTTAGGTAATTCACCCTAATTTTCGTTTTAAGAAACATTACTAAACCATCCAAGATCACATCTTTCAGCCAAAACAACCATGATCAAGAAACCATACCAAATACTCCTTAGAAACCCTAATCATCTGCTGAACAAAAACAACTCTTTTTACCAGAGAACAAGGATCTGAGATTGCAACTCTCACACTCTCCTCCTGTTGCTTTAACTGAGAACTACCAACAGACGAAATTACACTAAAGATCCACACAACGAAACCACAAAAACATTCTATTCAGGTGAAGTATCTCGAACCCCGTAACCCAGAACCAAACAGCAGCGCTTCCCGTCACATATGCCAAAAGAACATGATAAGAACACAATTTTGGCAGCAAGAAGGGTTAGTACTTAGTAATCGATTTTTCTCATGCTCTCTCTGTTAGAAACCAAGAAGATTAATTGGAACCAAAAGCCTCCATGAGTGACAGCTCCAAAATAGAATCTTTTTCCAAACCCCTTTCTAATTTTCACCAGCAGAAAGCAAGTAAAGTTGAAGAAAAAACAAAAAAGTTTCTTTTTTTATCATCTAAGAAAGATCAAAATCACAACTTTCTCACATCCCTCTCGATTGATCCGCAATAAAAACCAAAACAATCGGTTAAGAACCCCAATACGAACCAAAACACCATTACCGCCCAAAGAAACCTAGAGGCAGATCGGAGAGTAAGTAAAAAAATGTACCTTGGTCACACGGTCACAGGCTTAGGCCACGGAGGAGTTGGCAAATATGGATAAAGATCAAAGTGCGAGTGTGTGTGTGTGTCGTCGTGGGCTTCTCCTCCTTTTGTAGTGGTTGAGGAGGGCCGGAGGAGGGGGGAGGGGATGGGAGGGGAGGGGAGTGATGGTAGGAAACTTCGTGGGGAGCTCTTTTTGTTTTGCGTTGACAGCCGGGAGAAGTGTGTCTGCGTGTGTGTGTGTGTGGGTGTGGGGCCGTGGATGCGTTGGGGTGTGTGCGGGCGATGGCGTTGGTCCTCGGAAAACAGCTAAATAGAAGAGAGCCGAAAGGCCCGCAAACCCAAAGCTGCTCTCTCTTTTGGCAGAGAAGTGCATGTGACTGGCCGCTGACACTCACCACCAGCACACTGCGTGGGTTAGCAGTGTGCAAGAAAGAACACCATGTTGCATCTTCGTTTTCGTATGTAGAGATCTCATAGTTCCACATTTGATCTCCATGCTAATCTTAAAACATCTATACACACTTATGGATTAAGCTCCAAGTTCTTCAAAAGGCTAAATGAGTGTTTCCCCTGTCTGAATCCCATGTCAGCTGGATATCTATTATGTGTTGGTCTTCCATCAGTAGATAATACAACATCCAAATGGAAAAGAGAACCCAAAGCATAGACCACACAAAAGAAACAAAGAGACAAAGGAGGGGGGGAAAAACTAGACCAAAGGAAAGAGGAATAGAGAAAAAGCAGAGAGTACTGAAGCTGCCATGGTGCAAGCGGACACAGAGATACATGTCAAAGGAGTGAAGAAGAGGAGATCTGCTACCACGGCTGACCTTTGTAAGGCAAAAGCCAACGAGACAACAACATCATCCAATACAATACAATACATTCTCCTCGTTGAGGGAATCTCCCACCCTCTCTCCTCTGTCTCGTGGGGGTTGCAGCATCATTGGTCACTTTACCTTTTCCACAAGTCAAATGGGGGAATGGGAGGAGAGAGATAGTTGCAGAGTGCAGAAGCATACAATACAAAACAATGAGAGAGAGAGAGAGAGAGAGAGAGAGAGAGAGGAGGTGCGTGGAGGGGAGGTAAAGCCGTTAATTCCGATGTCTTTTCCTGTAGGTAGGGGTGAGAGAGAGAGAGAACTGTCAATTGGCCTCAGGTCGTTGAAATGTGCAGTCTTCTCTACCAAGCACTTGGCAGAGTGCCATTAGTGTCAGTAGCATGTGGTCTTCGGGGTAATGTTCTCAACACCTCTGTCTCCGCAGGCACCTGGAGAAGGACAAGCAAGCTTTATCGTGGAGATCAATCTATAATTTATGCTTGATGTATGCAAATGGCCGAAGGATCAAGTGATCGAACAAGGCCTACAAGAATCCTGTGGTTCATGTGTCAGCAAGAGACGTCGAACGAAGACTAATCATCTTCAGGAAGATTCTATCTATCATCAAAATCCACATAAAACCAGACATGGCAGATTGCCTGCATCATAAGGATATGAACAAGCAAGATCTCAACTCCTTCATCACTTTCTCCAGACGCAGATAAAGCCGCAAAACGAAAGTGACAAGAGCCTCTTCATCTTAGATTTCCTTTAAAGCCTAATTGCCAAGCGCAGAGCTCCAGCTTTAGGCCACAAGGTGGATACTGGGGTCTCACTCCCCAACTCTCAAGTAGATTCTCTCCGATCCTTCTCGGCCCCATTCAAGTTGCTTACCAGCAAGAAACTTGGTTGCATCCTCAGGCAAGTGGAAGCAATAAGAAGCTAAGTAGCATAGGCGTTTGAATCTTCCTATTTCCGAAGAAAGGAAAAGGAGGACTTCTCTTCTTTTCCATGGTTTCAGTTTCATGTTTTGAGGAGTCAAATGATTGCAAAGAACTGCATTTCTTGTGGTTAGGGAATCACAAAAGCCTGCAGGACCTAACGATGGAAACAAAATTGAAGTATGTGCATGGATGTTTCGTCCTCATTGCTGATACAGGTTCTCCACCCAATAAATCTACATGCCAAACAAAGTTGCATGGTGCTGTTCAATCCCATCGATGACTGCTTCCGCAAAACACACTTTCTTCTGCCTTTAAACATCACGCACTGCAAGAGAGAGGATTCAGCCATTTGTGACCGTCTCCTGCCGGAAAGCAGGAAAAGCTTGCAGCTTGTGTTCTTCATGTAACCATGCTTACAAACAGTGATGGCGTGTACAGGCATAAGACCTTTTGCTGTGACAGCATCTTCCATTGGCTCCACATGATGGTGTTTACACGTGAGACCTAGCAATTGGCTTTGCCAAAGCGTCACTCTTTATCTTGGGGAAGGAGAAAGGCTCCCTCAATGGAACAGGTTAAGGACGCTGTTTAAAGCTAAGCTCAACGCTTTCGAGTCCTTATGAGAATGATATCAGTGGCAACCCTACAAGATAATAGTAAAGGAGCGTTACACGGCTTTAGCTCTGCATATTTTTGTTCTCGGTCAGCCTTGCACGCGCAGGCCACTCACTCCACGCCCTCCTTTGATATCATCCTTTCTTTTCATCTGCTCTTGCCCTTTCTATATATATATATATATATATATATATATAGTCGACTCACTACTTGTGGCCCAAAAGGCCCAACAAAGTTGCGTCCAAAAGGCCCATTTCGAATCATCGAACTACTTCAAGATTCACGCCTTACCTCTTTAAAACCCTAAACCGCTGCCGGACCCGCCATCATCTCCTCGACACTTCCCGAAGCCCTTCTCCGTCGTCCCTCTCCGGTACGTCATCCGTTTCGAACCCTGAAGGCATCGTCCTTTATTCGGCAATTGCCGTAAGTGTTTCAAGTTCGTTGACATGTTTCTTGATGATTCCGTTGGATCTTTCAAGTTCGTTGATCCCCTTTTGCTCATATATGATCCGTTCCAGTCTTTAATCTCTTCCTCCTTTGTTCACTGATTCGTTTGTTTGATGTGCTTTTCACGCAAAATAGAGTACGTAGAAACTGCAAAAGAATGTTAAATTTTCCTCTTTTCATTTCCCTTGTTGTGCATCGGAAGTTTCCAAGAGGGATGTTGCCCAAGAGAGACCCAAGAAGGATGGGAAACCCGAGAAACATGGACAGAGAGAAGGTCCTTGTCACCTTTCCCCGGATTTCCTAGAAGTAGGTCGTTGTGTTTGCTTGGTTCGTCTTACCATGTGACCCTCTTTCCTCATGGCAAGAAAGACAGCAAGGTCGAGTTCAAAGAGATCAAGGAAGCAGTTCTACCTTCTTGTTCATTGAGCTACGAGCCACATTACTTGCAACGATTTACCCAACTTCTAGATTTCAGCTTCTTGTTTATATTTTAATGATAATAATTTGGTGCAAATAAATGAATACAATCCTTATCTATCTTAATTAGGTGATTTTATATATAATTAATCTAGAATTTTACATAATTCTTGTTTGTACATTGATATTCGATTTTGTTGAAGTTGGATCATCATTCTTCCATGTTTGTAGCCTAACCAGACAGCAAGTTGATTTTTTTAATCTATTAAATTTGAATTTCTTGTTTAATTTCTAAAGGCAAATATATACATATATATATACACATATATATGTATGCATGTATATACATATATATGTATATATGTGTATGCATGTGTATACACATGTGTATACATTTGTATATACATATATACATATGTACATATATATGTATATATGTATATATATATATATACACATATATATGTATATATATATATACATATATATATATATATATATATACATATATATATATGTATACATGTATATATATATTCCTTGCATCTTACATGTTTCTAGTGGGGAAAGCAGAAAGTTTCTTTATAGCTCTTGACGCTGAAGTCTCCAAGCGGACTTGGGTCAATGCAGGCAAGCATACTCCAATACCTTATAACCCATGATGAGCAAGTAGGCGTCTGTATGATCTCCAAAAATATGCTTTGATTTTGTCTAACTTTCATGATCAGCTTTCAAGGATTCTTACCGACCTTTTGTGTGTTATAAAGTTCACCTAACGGAGGAAACAAATTGACAGAGAACATTGCTGGAAGCCTACTTAAGAAATTATTGTGCAGGTTTGTTTTCCCTTACCTTTTGACCATGCATTGCTCCTAATCTACCCATTATATGTTCTTTTCTCGTATTTGTGTACCGTCTATTATGATATAGTTTGGAGGCCACTTGAAGGCGAAGATATCACTTGTGATCATATCACATTCGTTTACTAAGAAGGTTAAGTTACATGCCAGATTTTGTTATCATGGGATTCTCTAGAGAACACATCAATAATGTTACGCAACAAATGTTCAACAAACGGCATTTGGTCTAGTGGTATGATTCTCGCTTAGGGTGCGAGAGGTCCCGAGTTCAATTCTCGGAATGCCCCTAAATAAATGTTTTATGACTTTGCTTTTTTTTACTGTGGGTGTTTGACATAAGGCCTTATGTGGCCCATAAGACGTTGGTATCCGGTTCGACTCAATTTGTTGAAGAGTGCGGCAAGTTTAGTCTGCATTTTTATTTATTGGGCCGAGTCATATGGGCCAAATTAAATCAGAATAAGTCTTAGACCGTGGGCTTCAACTATAGTCAATACCTGGCCCATACGTATTAGCAGCCTGCTCGGCCCAAGTTGTTGAAGAGAGTGCGGTGACCGCGGTTAGTAAGATCTCGGTCTTCCAACCCCTTTTGGCCGCTTTTAATTTTTTCGGATATATATATATATATATCCCTCCGCTTCTTTTGGTACTTTGCCGGTGGTTTCGGTGATGGAAATCTGACGTGGGGCGGCAATGGGAGGACGCCCATGAAGCCGGAAATCCGCCTCTCATCCTCGCCGGGGTAATCTTGATCGAGAACTTCGGTTTCTATGATTTTCTTTATGTGACTATGTGCTGCGTTCCCGTGTTCTGTAGGACGGGTTCTTTTGCGGACGATCCTTGTCAGGGGCCAGTTAGAAAACGAGTTTTCACTTCCTTCATGATCAAGGTGGATCCTGGTATTATGTTTTTGATTAAGTAACTCGATGGCCCTCAATTATTGATCCCACTCACTATGTTATATACTTCATTCTTTGTTTTAGTAATGAAGCCTTGCCTGCCATAGAGAGCTAAATGGTGGGAAAAGACCGTAGCACTGCATGCTATGGCTTCGTATTTTCGTAAGACAAGTGGTATATTAATTTGAAAACAAATAACTAAGAGTGCTCGATTTATCTTTGTTGAAAGTATAAACGTCTTCGCCTACTAGTATCAATTCAGAACCGCTAGCTGGTGATGTCTCCTTTCTTCTGTTCCAGATTAAACCGTACTCACTTGAGAATCCGGATCTTATCTTGCAACGAGTAGACTTTGCTTTTAACCCACAGCAATTATGGTGACACCGATTGGATTTTAACCTGACAGCAATTACAGCATCACTTTGGTTGTTGCAAAATAACAGGCGAAATAAGCTACCAGTAGAAACATCATATGAATGTAGACTGCTTATAAGAATGAAAGAGGGTACTAATTTTGTACAGATTGACGGCGCATATTTTTCCAACCACAGCATTTATAGATTTCCTTAGCACATGAAGATATAAAAAAATCATAAAATATTTGTTTTCTTATTTTTCATACTAATTTCAAGCATCTATCTCAATATTCTTATTTCAACAGTACAAACCCTTTATATTCGTTTTTTTTTTTAACTACCCAGTCAGATTCATAAAATGTCTTGGATTTAACAACAATCTCATTTTTTTTTATTAATCACAAACCTATTGATGAATAATATATTTATCAATATCTACAAAATAAATAATTCAAGATATTTAAGATTTTTTACTTAATAAAACTTTTTGTATATCCAACTTAACTATAACCTCAAAAGCCTACTCCCAGTAATCATTAAGATTTACATCTCATATATTTAGCCTTAATTCTAATATCTTTAAAATATAATTTATAAGGGTTGTCTTCATAACTTAAATTTAGAATTAGTTTCATTTAAAATCTCATCTATTAAAACAATATCATTAGTAAATAAATATACCAATTAGGTTTATATTGTATATGATTGAGTGATAAATTTGCTCGTATTAATGCAAAAATGTAATCATACAAAACTCATTAGACACACTTCTGTAATCTAACACTAATGACTGGACAACCGTACAAATCTTTTACATCGATAGAACTTGTAGTTGCATATTTCTTTTCTAGAACACAGCTAAACTAATTAATTAAGGTAATAAAACGAAACACATTGAAAACAAAATCATCAACATATATTCAAAACAGAAGCTGGATTTGAATTAGGATCAATCAATTTGCATCTCACACATGCAATGAATAAAAGTTTGTGGTATATACGAATGGAATTATGATGTTTAACAAAAACTATCTATGTTGTAACAAAGCCAGAAACAGAAAAAGAACTGTCACATAGACTATAACAAGAACATTTATTAGAATCAGTCTAAACTAATTCCTCCATTGGACTCTTATTCTACATTTATTCTTGAACAGAAAAGAAAGCACAATCTAAACAACCTAATAATCTCTCCTAATATGCATGTGAAAGCTAAACCAACATTTACACCAGCAGTAATGAAAAGATCAAGCTTGTTACTCATTTCAGGCTTGACATTTAATTTGACGAGAGGTTCTTCATCTAGAAAATTTAGTACATGGCATTCATTTAATTTGACGTGAGTTCAAGCTTTAATGGAATACCAAGGTTACCACGCTACTACTGATAACATTTCTAAATATCACCAGATCCCTTAATGGTGAAAGTCATATGCGTCAGACTCCCTTCTAATTGTTCTAAAAAATATTTTGTTTCTATTAGTATTATGTCCTGCGAAAGAAAATTATGTCATAATATCTTATAAAGATTAATGAATGAAAGGTCCACAGGTGACACCAGTTTGCTGGCAGTCCTTTAGAAAGCTTAACATAAGCAGCTTGGGGTAAGCTTGACGTTAAATTACAACGCCTGAGCTAGAATCAATGGATGGAGTAGTTTTACGTTAGACTGGTCTTACCATCTCAGCTAATTTAAGCCTCCACAAGCATTACGCTGAGCTTCAGATAAGCAAGTTCCCACTAGCTTGGCTCATTTATACCCTTAAAAAGTCATTTCCGGAAATAGGCATCACTCAGTCTTAAGAGTCATTCAAATTGATTGCTTAAAATCAAAAAGATCATAGTAAAAGCAAGAAAGATGACAGAAAGAAAAATGCAATTACAGCTCGAGAATCAAAGTAATCAATCAGTTAAAAAACAAAGAGTAACACAATCACATTAATCAAAGAACAATAAATAAACAATTAAATAGAAAACATGATACCTCTCAACTCAATTGGACCCATCATTTGCAGAAAGGTAGCCATTCTCTTTGTCAAGCCATTGCATGGATCTGCTGCTACATCACAACCATCTGTGTTGTCATCACCTTTAAAAATTGTTGAGAGTTGAGACATACCCCGTGCATCCTCTCTCCGCCACCCGCGGCGCCCCCCCCCCCCTTACATACCCATTCTTCCTCCAAATCCATGTGTCCTAGCTGGGATGCATTAGCAGCAATGAGAAACTAAGCACTTCCTTGATTCTCTCATTGGAAAAGAATCAGAGTCCATTTGATTCAACAAGTGGGAATTCCATGAAGCCAAACTTCCTACAAGTGAATCTACATAAGCTTCAATATCTGATGCCTCATGTGCATAAGAAAATTTATGATGTATCCATGATGAAGCACCTTCTAGTGACTCTTGTATGTTTCCTGTTAAAATAGCAGACATGGGTGAAACAAAACTAGTATCATATTCCACTTTTGAGACAAATTTGAAGTAACTAACTTCCCAATTCTTGCATGTGTGGCAAAACAAAACCAGTATCATACTCCACCTTTGAGACAGATCCCAAAATAACTAAGTTCCAAATTCTTGCATGTGCCTTGGCTTGTTGTCTAACTCAACATGAGAACTGATGAGGCCAAGTTTCCCTGCAGAAAATTTTCTCTTCAATTCTTCTTCATTTTTAATCATGTCAGGTGAATCATCTTCCTGATCAATTACATTTTGGAGATCCTTTCAATTCTTGTGTAACCCAGAAAGCATAATCTTTAAATTTAGTCATACCAGCCTCTGAATCAGGGCCAGCAATATTGACTCAAAAGTGGTTTGGAGTTTGGAATACTGCACCTTTCTGAACTTCTACAGAAACTAGCCTAGTTTGCTCCTTGGAATATCCATTATCAGAAATCAGAGTTGAAAGGATCCTTGGCGGGACTCCCTTTCTCTGGATTGTGATTTATGTGGCTTGTTCTCATTAGCAAGGTTCTTCAGTGATGCTCTTGCTCCAAATACAGGTTCTTTGCTGCACTCATGTAGTTATTCTGCTATTTAATGATGATGACTTTGTGTTTTTCCCTCAGAAGTCAGATAATTTAGGAGCTGCTTCTGCAAAAGGGTTTTCATTTTGGGTACCGGATCTTATGGGGGCTGACCCGAGATTATGGGTTGATGCTATTGATGTTTGATGGGTGGAGAAGACAAATTTGTAGCACATCAAAGCATCTTGGAGAAAGTGCCTTTAGAATAGATATCAGTGGATAAATCATCACTGGATAAATCACAGCAGGACATTTCTTGTAAAGTATTAATTTGTACAGATGTTCTGATCTTGTTATCATCAGTAGTCTTCAGATCCTCTGATAGAATCAATGATGAAGTCAAAGAAATTGCTAACCCAACGGTGCCAACAGGGGAAAAGGAAGCTAAAAGAATTATATTTAAGATAAGCACAATTAAAATAGTTATGATGCACTTACTTTTATGCCCTTTCTCCAAGATAGCTTCACATCAAAAAACAACAAGATAATGTCCTAATTATTTGGGTTTGGCTACAAAGTCTTTTCTGGTCATAGAGCTCTATGCAAGGCAAAATCTCTTGTTCATACTAAGAAATGACCAAGAATAACCAAGACAATTATTTCTTTTTTTATCACTTGAGAGCTAGAATAATTATGTGCTAAACACTTTGTTTTCTCATATTTTATGTGTTAAAATTGAAATCCATGTGCCTAATTTACAGCATAAAAATCAAGACCACGCAATAATTTTCTCAAACACACCAAATATTCTTATGTTTGATCACGAACTTGAGCATGTACTTGAAGCCAATCTTGAAAACCTCTGAACATTAGTTGCAAAATTAAAAGCTAACCACCTACAGCTCGAGTATGGTGAATTGAGACAAAATTGAAGATAGAGATTTTTCATTCAGGAAAAACAGGAAAAAATTAAGTCAATACCTGATATTTGTTTCATAAAACTGAAGAACAGCTAAAAGATCTCAAATATTGTCCATTAGCAGATCCTATAAATTTAGCTCGCATCTCAGCCAGAGTATGTTCTAGGTTGTCACGCAATGCTTTCATCTTTGCTTCTTTCTGAGGCCTTTTTGATTTCCACTCTTCTAATAGTTTTGCATTCCTTTTTTGCATATATTTATCATAGAATTTCCCTCTAAAATCATCTGATTTATTGTCAAATCCTTGGCATATGTTATTATCAAATTTCCTATTATTTACCATATTTGACAGCAAATTAGCATCAAATTCAACTTCCTTCTTGGAAGTTTCCTTCACAAACTTCCTCTCAGGCAATTGAACTGGAATTGCATGTCCTTTCTCCAAAGCCTTTACATGATCTTTGTGGGCATCTGAACTCCTCTGAAAGGTTGTTGCCTGATCCTTCTGAATTCTGAGCTTGTGTTCAGCAAAAAGGTTTTCCAATTCATTAGCCTTCATTTGAAGTTCATTGTTCAGCTTTTGATTTCCTCCTTCAAGTGAACTCACCATCTGAATCTGCTCTGCTGAACACGTAGAAGGTGGATCAAGTAACTCCATGCACTCTTTTGCATCCCTCACTGGAAAAACAGGCAAACTATATCTTTCAGAGTGTGTTGTTTCACTCTGAAACTTGTTTGGACAATCAGAAGACGATGATTGATCCTTGAAATTTATACCTAGGTGACCCAAATCTCCTTTTTCCTTGACTAGAATGGGACCAAAAGGTTGCTCAGAAACAACTGTTCCACTCGAATCAGCTCCCACTGGTTTACTTAGAGGTGCCCATTGGGGGTGGGACTCCAAATATATGCCTGATATAGCTCTTGAGTTAATCTGAAAATCTGATGGATCTTGGGTTCCCACTTGAGCATCATCAGGTTTTTTTGCAAAAATTTGGAGTTGGGTAGATAATGTTGGTTGATATTTCACTCGAACACCATCTGGATGTGAGGAGATCTTCCCAGTTCGAGTCCTGGAACTTTCTTGATCTCTCAGCCCTGCTTTTTCCTCTGCTGCTAATACAGATTGTGATGTGGCTTGCAAAATCACATGGTTGTTTGCTTGGACATAATCCACTGAGGTGGTTTCAAACTGTGGGTGACGGACGGCATGACATTTCAATCCAGCACAATTACCTGATTCCAAAAAGCCATCTTGTTGGGTGCCAAAAACATCTTGATTATTTAATTGACAAAGAATCTTACCACTTTGGCAAGCAGGTATTATATGCTTGATCTGCTCCTTAGGAAAGGCAGGTTCTGATGGGGTCATCAGGGTCTTGTCAACTTCTTCCTTGGCATGATCTCTATCTTTAGATAGAGTTTGGAAATGGGGATGAAACTGGCAAGGTGTGATGGCTATGCATGCTTTAGGACTCAACTGAGACTGCACGGTCATTGTATCTGTCAACCCACTGGTCACTCCCTCTTGGATTCTATTGCTGGATTGAAACTGCAAGTTTGCAGATGTAGGAGTTCCAGAAGCACTCCCACCGTCTTTCTCATCATTGAAGCTGCTACAACTGCTGCTGCTAAGATCTATACTCATGTCACTAGCAGCAGACCATCTCCTCAATACTGACTTTTCTGAGACATCAGAAGGGATTCTCCTAGGTTCTCCTTTTCCTGCCACTACCCTCTTAATTCCAACAATAGTGCTGATATTTCTTGAACTCACAGACTGTTCTTTCTGCTTGCTCTCAAAGAGACTGATGCGATCCTGCACGCTAAGACGCCTAGAGCCTCCTTCATCCCGTTGAGCTGGCTTAGTGAATGATGCAGCAGGAATAGAGTCAACCACGTTCCCAACAGTTCTATCCACAAAATGCTGCTGGATAGGTTTGAGTTGTGGATATGGGCACAGCAACTCTGCTGTATTTATCTGTGCCGGTTGGCTATTGTTGTGCTTGTGGAGATGAAGACCCCCACCGTCAGGTGGTTTACCACCAACCTTGGGCTCATCTTCTGGCTCATCTAGTAAGACATCTGAGCCAGAGGAGGATGAGATGCCAAGGCTTTTAAGTGGCAGAGGCAGTGACCAAGGCAGGTGCTGAAGACTAAAAAGATCAGGGTGCTTTTGGCAAAGTGAAATGAATTTAGTGCATGCCTCACTGTAGCCATTTCAAACAGCACCAATATCATTACTATCACCAAATTATCAGGTAAAAGGGAACAGAAATTGACAAGAACAAGAAGAGAACTTGGCAAATTATTTTGGACTAATAATCTCCAACATATAAAAAGATAAATCTTTGAACACTTAATAACTTCTAAATAAGTTTGGAAAAAGAAAAAGAAGTGGAAACTTCT
The DNA here is from genome assembly GCF_036884655.1 of Musa acuminata AAA Group. Lineage (NCBI taxonomy): Eukaryota > Viridiplantae > Streptophyta > Magnoliopsida > Zingiberales > Musaceae > Musa > Musa acuminata. The sequence goes on along the minus strand of NC_088355.1, from coordinate 8,458,029 downwards.
TGTGTAGTTTGGAAGGTTATCATGGGTAACCATACTATATAGTATATACTTTCTACATATACATCTCCCAGCAATTCAAATTAACTTGCATCAAGAATGATTCATTTTCAATATTCAACCACTACCATATCAATAAACATACTATTACACACAACAAAAATATTCTTCAGCTCATTCCCAACTTAAGACCATAATTTCTGGAAGAAAGTAGCCCGAAAGTGATGGCTAGTTGTTCTTTTAAGTATTATGTTTCTTTCATATGAAAAATCATTTCTTAAAAGGTAGCTGCATTGGACATCATCCGAACAATGTCTGAGACAACACTCGCATGATAAGATATGACCCTCTTATTAGGACTTTCTCCAATTCAATAAGAAAAATGCCTCAAAAATGAAGGGAAGAAAGAGATTAATTATTTTAAATTAAACAAATTCATTGCATAAAAGAAATAATCAATTTCTCATGCATGCCTCAAGAACTTACAACCACTTGTTTATATACCCAATTAAGAGGCTTTGTGGGGGCAAAAAAATGCATTTCTGAAAATATCTTCTCAGAATCCGATCAAAATAGACCTCAAAACTCTTAGAACTCTCCAAATATGACTTCTAATTGCTAAAAAATTGTTTAACATATACTTCAACCATATTAGGACTATTGGACATCAAAGGGACTCTTTTTTTCTTTTACATGACATCAAAGAGACTGAAAATTGAACTTCACAATTGCCCAAAACATCAACTAAAATTAATAACGAAAATACATCCAAATTACTAAAATAGAAAAAAGTAAAACTTATTACTGATAGGACAAAGTCAGAAAACATGATTAACCCTTGTTTTTTCTAACTCGACTTTATTAATCATTTTCTTATCACATTTATGTTTATAGAATAGAAGGTAAAATAAAGGATGAGCCCTAAGGCTTGCATCCTTTTAACATAAACTATGATCATACTATGATTCTTATACATCAAATAGACTCATGATACGAATCTTCAAACTTTCTAAAATAAGAACAAGAATATACTAAAAATGAAATAAAAATATAAATCTAAACCTAACTTTAGTACTTGGTAAGAAGGTCTAATTTATCATAGTCTTTTCTATTTGATAAAAAGAATCTTGAGAAAAAATTGCTCTATTTCTCCTTTCCTATCACATATCTGGGAGTTTTCCTTTGATTAAGACACTTTGTACCAAGTGAAGTTAAACTCATCCAAGCTAGATAAGGTTCTTTTAGGTTACATTTTGCTGACAAAGCATACCATACTGCTGCACGAAGCTGTGGAACCCCTTGATTAGTTAGAAATATTGATTAGGGGCCTAATTAGCCCTAGCTATGTCAAGAGCTGATGGAATGGGGTCTAAGATTAGGCCACATCATAGCATCACCATAGTTATAAGTTGGCCAATGCAACTATTCTGCAACAGGAACCATAACTATATGACTAGGCTGCATCACTCAGCATAAATCCACCAGGCCAAATTTCAAGGTGGTACATCTTAGAAATAGCAACCCGTAGCACTGGTTATCCTCCATGAGAACTTGGATTGAACAGTTGCACATGTCCATGTATCGTCGGTCCAGTTCAACAACCCAACTCAAAGATCACATGATCCGGATCACTTGGGATGAGATAATATGTTTGGTTACATGACAAGGTCAATGGGATGGCTTCTGTTTGGATAAATATAAAGCAGTATATGCATACAGCTCTGATCAAATTGAAGAGACAAGGCCCCTCCTCTTGTATGCTTCCATGGGCTACCAAGGAGACATCAGTATCATATATATCAACATGAATTCATCTTAAGACATTAAAAATGACTACCCAACTCATCATGATTAACAACTACCAAGTGATTATTAGTTAAAATGGATGTTTGATGCAAAAAAAGTGCAATCGCCTAGGACAATTAATCATTATCCAAATGGTGAGTCCAAAAACTTTGCCATAAAATTCTGGCATAGATGTATACGCTTGTGGAACAATCTAAGCAATCGTGTTTCTAATGATTGTGAACTGGAACCAAGATGCACAGATTTGGCATGGCACACATCTAGTGAGAATTTAGATAATTATTTATCAGTGTAAAAATAAGCATCAATATCAAAGTATCAGATCTGCAAAACTGCATCAGATAATATTTCATTTCCTCCAACATCAAACCAACACATAAGAAGCAAGCTAACCATTTTTTCCTTTTGGCTGAGCAGAAAACAACATTATGCTGAGAGCTTTGTAACTTACTTTAGGTGATCTGCACCAAAATAATCTGCAAAATGAAGAAGCTCTAAGACATTTTTAGGGGTAAACCCATTAGATGATGCCCAACAACAAGCTTTGGTCAGATCCTGCTTAACTGCAACAAGCCGCACTTCAATGGCTCTAAGAAGCTCATTCCTGAGTACGAAAAAGTAGGGAGTATATTGTCATTACCCTTAGCGCATACAGAATGTCATATCAGTTGATGAAAAATGGTGCTACTGGCAATAAAGTCAAAAAGATATGAATTAGACACCAGTAGGCTGCTGAATTTCTGGCACAGGAAAACAAAAACAGTGCATGAGAATAAAAAAGATAAAAGAGAGCGAAATATATGAGAAAGAGAGGAGACAGGATAAATTAGGGCAAGAAGGCCAATAAAAAACCTTTCTTCAGTAAAATAAATGTACACCCTGTTGATTCTCCCATAGACCTCTTAAATGGACCAATAGCTCCAATTCCTACATGAATTTGAACCCTTTTGGCACTATGATTAAGGAGTGCTTGAACAGTGATGAGAACAGGGTAATTACATGGACATTTTTCAACAAGAACTGAATTCCTAAATCAACTGCAATACTGCCATAGATAATGAATGGAATTCCCTATTGAGAAAGTAGGGAAATAGAAAGGCAGAACCTTAGCCCAATATTACTCGATTTCTTTTACGGTTCTCAATTTCGAAGTGTACAGCCCGATACGGGTGACACATACCGGTCCAAGAGGATACTGGTACGTGGGCTGCCCTCTACCGGGTGGTACCAATGTTTTGACTGGTACCGAGGCATACCGACCGGTACTGCCTCAGATTTCGACCGTTACCAAGGCGTATCGATCGGTACGCCCTAGCGTGATAGATGAAGGTATTTTTAAGGTTTTAGGGTGTACCGTCAGTACGCTCTAGCACACCGATGATACATACCAGTACATACTGTACCGAGCAGAGCTCGGTACGTCGGTATAGACCGGTATTCAAAACCCTAGTTTCTTTAACATAATGTTTCACCTATCAAACTAATCAATGATGCCATTACTATTTGTATAAGGAAGTCCATTAGAACTGATAAGTGGGGCATAGAAACAACAATAATGTAGATTACATTTGTATTATTTAATAGCTTTCATATTTGCTGTGTGGTGAATCTCTTGCTCAGAAGTACAAACTTTCTCAAGGAAAGAAAATGAAAGCTACTTGAATAAGATAATACTAAATCCATCAAAAATTTGACATCATTCTGGCTTGAGCCTTTGAGAATGAGAAGGGAAACTTACTTTGTTATATCCACAGATGCTTCTGTAGTTGTTCCATTTTCACCTGAGTAGAAGTCCAAAGAGAATTTTGTATTAACATGTTGATACTACTTATACAGAAATACCTTCAAAAAAATGATTTCTTAGAATAAAACCACCAAATGTTTCGTTGTAAATTAAGATGCTTAGGATGTTCCACAAGAGAGAGAGAGAGAGAGATAGCATTACAATCTTACAGATCATACAAAATTAACATCAGAGATCATTTCAAAAATAAAAGTATTATTTCATACCAACATTAAATACTGATACATCTTGTCATGTTTAATTATATGCATCAATTGCAAGAATAGGTGAAAGAATGTAATAATGAAAAAAAAGGAGGTCTGGGGAATACCTTTAATTCCCAATTAAGAGATCTATCCAGTTCTTGTTTCCACAAGTAGGCAACCATTGCTATACATTCTAGGGCATGTTGCACACTGAATGTTATTCTCCTTTACCTCCGGTTTAAATAACTGTTACTTAACAATCTTCATATAAAATATAGACCCTTAACACCTAGACCACACATCTTCTTGATCATAAAGTTTAGAGAAAAACAATATAGGAGATACTAATTAACAGTCAAGCATTGGATAAAGTTAAACTAAATTTAAAACTATTTTTTCAAGTAAACGTCAATGGTGAAATGACCACCTACTTATATATGCTGATTTACTTGCTGTCAAACTTTAAACAACCTGCAAAAATTCTTGTCTACTAAATTTTCATCATATAGATACTGCATATATATTATATATGCATGAGAACAAAGGTGCAAACCCAATATACAAGCTGCACAATCATAATAAAGGTAACACTATAAATTTCTAGACAATTAGCAACTATGGAACTTAGCTACTTTGATATATTAGAATGGCATGGCAAGGGAATGGTAGAAGTATAAACATCCGTTAGTACTATATTCTTTAGCATGACAAATTATCCTGCATATAAAGTGTGACTTAGCAAGGTTATTCAAAGGATTGATTAGAAGAGTATTGTTAAATAATTTTCAAGCTTTTCTTCAAATTCTAGGCTGCTACTCTCGCAGAGAAAAAGCAATAATAAAGCTAGGTCAAACATAATTACTCATCAAGAATTCATGATACTGTAATAACATGCAAAAAGGCATACCCATTGAACCAGAAACTGGAACTCCTGAGTTCTGAATAGGAAGGTTATGAGGCTTCAGAAAGATGACACAAAGGAGTCACTTATGAATCCAACAAAAGAGGAACAGCATGAAGTTCATCACCTGCAAATATATTTTCTTGGCCCCTTCCAGCTGTGACATTTCTGCATCAAATGTATTGACAAATTCCAGAACCTCTGGTTCACCAACGAATCGAACAAACCTGTAGCAAGGATTTGCCAATAAGAAATCTCTGCAAAGGATTTTGGAAACCACCCGCCAAAAAGAAACATAATACATTACAGGATAAACCTAACCATCCAACAAATAAGGATTTTATCAGACACTCTATGTCCAACCTTTCGACGGTTCCTTTCTTAAACCATGTTCCATCTTTCGTCCTCCTATCAACAATAAGCTTTATCGAATCAACTGCCTCTGCAGATTGTTCTTCTGATACTTTCAAATGGGCGAGGAATGGCTTCAAAAACCCTGAAGCAATTTTCTCGGTTTTCCCACCTCCAGATACGAATAATTCGCACCTGCAATATGTGATATTATTCCAGAATAAGGGAAAATTCACCGATGACAAAAAAAAGATCAAGACAGCAATTCTCACCGCGAGCGTCTTGGCGAGAGCTGGAATAATGCATGGTCAAGAAGAATGTCGGAATCCATCTCTCGATGTCAAAATGCTGCCTCCTCCTCCATGGTCCGCCACCTCATGAGCTCCCTGTTCCAACCCCCAAACCATCAGAACCCTACAAGAACTCAAAAAGGGAAACCCAAATCACATCACAAAAACCCTTGGGAAACCCAAAACAACCGACATCAAGATCGAAAGATTTCTCAGATGCACCAGAAGAAAACCAGTACGGCATCCAACTCCCGATCGAACCCCCGCCGAAAAAGCCAAAATTCTTCCACATCCATGGCAAAGAAACAAAGACCCCCATCTGATTAAGCCCAAAGTCCCAAAACGCCAACCACACGGAGCATCAAGAAACAAGAACCAAGAACTCCCCCCCACTGCCGCACCCAGACCCACCGGATCGCGCCACCAACTCACCTTTCGTCCAAGAAGGATCGATCCGCGAGCTCGATCTCCAATCTATTCAACCGACGAACAATGAGAATCGTACAGGCGTCGGTGTTGGTGGTTTCCGGTTCTCTCTCGTCTCCTCTCTCGGTCTCTATATATATACTTGTAGGATACGAGCGATGGAGGGAGCAAACATTGAAACGAAGAAAGGAGAGAGAGAAGACGGGAAGAGATCGGTTGGAGGGTAAACAATAATTACTAATAGTAAGTACTAATAATAATAATAATAATAATAATAACAATAATGAAGAAAAAAATAACATGAGATATAAAAATATCCATTATTCAATTATTATGATTAATAGAATTAATTAATTGGCTGTCATGGCTACCTTTGATTAGCATATCATACATATAGAGAAAAGGACAATTGTTCTTATCCAAACACTGTTATTATTATCATAACAATCAATCTAAATTAAGGCAGACGATCTCATTGTTTAATGATATAACCATCATTATAATAAAAAAAATACTAGGCAGGGATTATAATAAATAAATGACAAAGAACTATTGTTTAGTTGGATAGGAATAATTTTGTCTTAATCCATATTAGTTGTTGTCTTAATCCAACTAACTGTTATTTAATGGAGGATTATGTGGCTTAACAATCAACAATTACCACCTGTAATGCAAGGAAAGATTTGATGGCTTGGGAGATAGATTCATCTCCAATAAATATGATGATGGAGTGTAACCACACAATTAATATGACCAATGAAGAGTGATTAATCCATAACAACCAGCACTGATCTTAAAAATAACTACAATTAAGCATGCAAAGTTAGATCACATAATCCCATCCATGTCCTTGATGTCATTGTCATGTCAATCCTTCCTATTATCCTATTAGCAACCTAATCAAGGCTAGCTAACCAGAGTTAATATGGTCAGAAGGGGGCAAATAAGAACACTAAATATATAACATGAAAGAGAGAAGTAAGTACAGACTTTATATACTAAACATGAAAGCAGGATATCTCAAGGCCTTTTTCACAATAACAAGTGTGTCATGTTTAAATCATATCAACTTTGTGGATGGACTCTCAAGAATCCATGGGGTGTCTCAACTGTTCTGCTAAATTCTTTTCACTCACATGATTTGTGAACCACCAAGAGCTTTTTGTATTGAAATGGTAAAACAAAATGCTGCAGAAAACCTCATCTCCAAAGGCTTTTGTGAGACATTATTACCATGGCAAGTGCCAGAAGTTTTCCAACAGCATCAACATCCACCAAACTACAATTGAAGACCAAGAGAATCATTATCTAGGGAATTTTATTAGTGTTCTTAAATCCATCTCATACTCACCTTTTATTCTAGGCTCTAAACATAGATGTCTAGTGTATAAAGCTTGCAAGCTTGCAAAACCACAAGGAAACAAAAGCCAAACATCTGGGTCATGACCCAATTATAGGTGGTTTAGACAAAGGTGTAGTGCAAAGGAGAAGCAAAGGAGGTATCAATGCATGTCCCATTCAAATTGCTAGGCATGTGGCTGGCTTACACTGACAAGAACAGAGGTGAAGACTTGAGAACAAGAGTCTTAACAGTTCTAGCTTCAATCATCTGCCACAAGATGGTACAACACTTTGAAGGATGACTGGGCATAAAAGGAAGTTTCTTCATGAGACATGTTCTGCTCACATGATCACAGACTGTGCAACCCCTTGATGAGTGAGACTAGTACAAAAATAAATGATTGATTGTGATGCAATTCAATCAGGCCACTGGATAGAGATCACAATAATTGGATATGTTGTTTGTCAGCAATGAGCCATTCAGTGAACTAAAGCTAATTTATGATTTCACAGTAATCACTGTAGATGATTCATATCTCCACCAACCAATGCTGCATCTATATCTTCAAGTGGCCATAACCAAGTCTCTTGAAGTTTGGTGATGAAGAGGCAGAACCAGTTGAGCTTACTTGCTCACAGGCCACCATGGTCATGCCAAGCTAATAAGGCAGAGGTTTGAACAACTTTGGAGGGTCCAAAAGAAGCTATAAAACATAGCAAGTTGACTGTCACCATAGGGCAAGAAGACTCTTAACCTTTTTTTTTTTTCCTTGGAGACTATTGTGAGGCTCCAAGAACAAGGTTGTGTATGTATTTGACTTTTTAGGGCCTGTACTGTTCAATTTATGTGCAGCTCCTCTTTTATTTAAGAAGAACAAAAGAAAAAGTCTTACCTTTGATTGGTCTTCAATTTCTCTCAACCTTTGGTCCAGGAAAACTTGCTCATAAATAAAGTCTATCTATACATACATATACATATATACATATGAACCAATGTAACCTCCATATCTTCTAATCTAGACTCATCCTGCTAACTCAACAGCATGATACATAAGAACCCCATCCACTGTTGACAGTATATCACATTGGAGCTTTGTCCAACACTAGAAACCTGATCTCGGACCGAAAAAGTAAAGGATGAGAGTTTACAGTTCCCCAATGACACAATATGATTCCTAATCATCAATTCCACAGTCACAGTTCCTCAATGATTTAGTATGAGTCCCAAATTATCGTTCCATATGATTTCCAACTATCATGCAGAGAATCTAGCTGCAAGGAAGGAATTGGGAATTCATTGACCCAACTCACAACTACAATCATCAAGCATGTTCCTTGTTGTCATAGAAGCCACTGAATTGCAGTTTACATGGTTCTACACTCCTTATGAAGCTTTTGAAACCTTTAATATTATCATGGGATCATTATATCCCTGACTTCTGTACTAGGCTCCTCTTTAAGCATTGATAGCGCAACTTACACTCCTTGTCATTACAGAGCAGATCAAACACCATCCTCCATTGTTATCGTCAATGTTGATCTTTAAGCACTCATTTATCTGGTACATAGCATCATCCTGATAACGTAGGAAACCTTGCCAACAGCTTGCCTGTTCATATGCCCATGTCTTCAGATAGCTCGATGGGTGCTTGTCCATATGACCTGCACAGAAGCTGTAAATCCTTAAGAGCACAAGCAAATTATTCCAAATGGATGAGTCACCATTAATAGACACCATCTCAACTACAAACTGCACCCAACTATCTTGTTAATTGCTATGAACTTAATCAAACATTTTTCTCCAATTTCAGAAACTGCTTTTAGAAGCCAGTGAGATCTATTTTATACCAGAAAGATCTGAAAAGTACGATAATAAACCATGATGGAAGCCGAGGAAATTTTAGTTGATTGAGTTGGGATCAGTCCAATATGAAGAAACAAGAAGAGCATTCAGATCAGACTTTCTAAAAGATGAAATGACGCTTTCAAAAGAGTCTCCTAATGTACTAATGCAGGAAAAGATGACTGCTACAACACTAATATTATCCATATCAAAGACCAAAAATAATCTCCCCAAACTAGATACGCCAATCAAATGCCCAAGTAATAACACCATTTACAATATATGTCTCCATGCTCAAGCGTATGGCAAACTAATTAACATAACCGTGAACATGAAACCTAGGCATAAGGCCAAAGTACAACACTAGCATCCATGACAACAAGAATATCTGCCATGATGTACGCAGTTTATTTACTATTTGCAGGGGGGATCATTTTGTTATGTCATCTGTACCCTAACACGATTCTTATCTCAAGGCACTTCAATCAAGCATCCAAAAGGAATTTCCATGGGATACTGAAGACCTTGCGCCCATGTGTTTGTGCAGCAAAAGCAACCTGAACCCACAAAGCAAATCATGAAACCCATGTCAGCCAATGGAGATAAGGCAATACCATCATCTGAATCTAGATCATAGGCTTACATCACTTCATATAGGAATTCTAAACTACTCATACTCAGGTAATTCAGACAGAGATCTGAATGTCTCAATGGCCTTCATCATTTGTCCGATTGTTCACATGGGAACTCCCAAGAAATGCTGGGGAGTGCATACTTGCAGCTGAATATCCCTACATATATCATATTGGAAAAACAATGCTCATAAGCTGCAATCTGATCCAACTGCAAATTGAATACAAACAGAATAACTGCATGGTATTTTCCTAATCATTATCCTAGTGCAAGAAAAAGCAGATATCACACCAACATTGTCACAAAGCACCAATATACCGAGGTTCAAAACAACCTTGTTCATCGTGTAACAAGAATTTAGATCGCAGATGTATAGCATCAGAATATACACAATATCAATTTCTTTTTTTTTCATTACAAATTTTAGACCACAGTTATTACCTGATTTAACTGAGTGCTGGCAGGAAATGAATGTTGATGCAAGTCTGAGACAGAAGGATCCTGCAATTCAATTAAGCCATAAGCTAAAGAAAAGGCCAGGATCAAGCAAGCCAAATTTTACCCTCAGTGAACTTACTTGACTAAATTGACTTGAGCCATGAAAACCCTGCTGTTGTGAATAGGATGTCACTGGAACAATCAGGGATGAGCTTGTGGGGGTCTTGGGATCACTCTCACTTGTAATCACCCAATTGTTGCCTTCATTAGAAGACTTAGCATCCTTTTTCCACCTCTTTAAGAAGTACTTAAGAGGCAATTCTTTGATGTTTCTGAAGTCGAGCACCTTTAGCACATGACAACATTGAATCCCCACAAACTCAAACTTCTTACAACTGCAGTAGGCAGAACAATCTCGAGAGTCAAATCTAACATAGTGTTCTTTGGGTTTATCGGTGACAGCAACTCTGTACTCATATATACTCTCAACCTCACCACAACCAAACAACATAGAATCCATGAACATCTCAAACTCCTTCCTAAATATTTCAAAGACCACAGGTGTATATAGATTTGCAGCTTGTTTGAGCAACTTTGAGGGAGGTATTCTTGGGAAGCTTTGACTAGCATGGAAATCAGCTTGTAACTCTGCATAGCGATGTTCATCCAACACTCTCTCATATTGCTTAAAAAAGGATAAGAGGTCTAACTGAGGACTCAAGTATTTCTTTAGCACGCTACTCAAGCTTTCATTCTGCAGAGTGCTTTTCATGTCAGCACAATATATGTCTCGACCATAAGGTAAAGCCCATTTGTCCCTGTCCTCAAATAACTTGCCTAACCATTCATTATTTTTGAGATCATATTTATCCAACATTGCTCTCCATGCTAACATGAATTCCTCCTCTTCCTCGCAATCATAGATACACTTGCTAAAATCTTTTGAAAAGGTTTTTGAACCTTGGAATACATGATTTAGATTTCTAACAGCATTCTGGTAAACATGCCACACACAATGTCGATGATTAGTGCCTGGCCAGACTGAAGCTACTGCACCACTTATTGCCATGGATTGATCTGTCAATATGGTCTTTGGTTGCTTTCCACGCATCCCAATCTTAAAGGTCTCAAATAACCACTTGAAAGAATCTATTGATTCATCATACAGCAATGCAGCACCAAATATAGTTGTTTGTTTATGATGATTCACACCAAGGAATGGTGCCAAGGGCCTACCATATCCATTTATTTTGTAAGTCATGTCCAAGCACACGACATCACCAAAGCAGTTAAAGTCCATTATAGATTTTGAGTCTGCCCAGAAAATGTTAGTCAATCTATCATCCTCATCTACCTGAATAGCATAGAAGAAGGAAGGGTCATCAAGCTGCATGCTCTGCAGATACTTTAGTACAGCTCCAGCATCACCCATCTGCATGGCTTTCATTCGCTTTGATCGGAGGTTATTCTTGTAATCTGCAGGAAGAAACATGACATTTCTAGGGCCGCCAATTGGCCTTGGAGCAGTCTCATTGGTAGATTTTGGAGTTGTCCCAGAATCATCTGACAAATCTGCTTCAGCAGCCTGAAGCTCAATGGTTATCCTTTGAGATCTTAACATGTGTGTTGTTGAAGGTGGTGCTGGCTGATGGTTGTGGTCTGCTATAAATTCTGTTATTCGGTATTTACCACTTGGTGTAATTTTAATGGTCATTCGTGCAGGGCATCCTATTCTTGTTTCTGGCCTGGGCCTCTTTACTTCTTTTGCACCTTTTTTGTCCTTACGAAACCCTTGTCTTGAGCAAACAAAAGTTCTAGATCTAGTAACATTTTCAGATGATTTATCCGAAGAACTTTTTCGCACACTAAAACCAACATGTCCAGCATACTTATTGTAGAACTCATATGCCTTCTCTTCGCTTTCGAATTCCATATCAATTTCCGGCACCAATTTTGCCATTGTGACCTCACTCAAAGGGCCATTTGGGTCAACCATTCTCCTCATTTTACCCTGTTTATGCAAACTCTATAATGGTTCATCAGCTTAGAAAAGAATTTGGGGAGACAGAAACAGATCAAAAACAGTGCATGGACGAGAATGACGCTAAATGCCCATATAATTGAATGCAGTTACTCAAGAACTTCAAGAAACTAGCAGTTCCTAAAAGCTATATAAGTATAAGAGCAAGATACGAGAGACACAATAAGTAGATTAAGATTTGTAAAATGCTGTTGCCCTTGAATATGAAGAAGTTGGCCAGGTGGATCATAGACTGATAAGATAATCCAAGCTATTCTGGAGCAAGAGAAAGTAATTTTGTTGGTAAGACTGGGAGATGTAAGGATGGGTAACACAGAATAAGAAAATATGAAAAACAGATGACTATTGAAAAGATTTGATAGCTTTCTTTGTTATGTCTTGATCCACACTCTAAGTCCTGGTATTAGCTTGGTGTCTATTTTATATCATGTTTTACATAATCGATCAATTTCTGTAAGGTTCGATTAATCTAGACTAAGATTGGCTACATTTGCTGCTACAACTTGCGATTTAATGGGAGGGTACCTGTCTAGTGTCTTAAATTGGTTGCGATTAGACAGGATCAACCAATCCAAGGATTAAAATCTCAAACCGATGCCAATCTTTTGGAGGTCAGACTGATACAGTATCTTTATGGACCGACGTACTGACATTCAATATGGATTAGTACTGCCTGGACCAAAGAGAAAGGGAGAGAAGAGGGGAGGCGGGGGGAGGAGGAGGAGTACGCAGAGGAGGTGGCAACCACACATCAGGGGGAATGAGGGGACAAAGAGTTGAAAAACAAAAGACAGAGAAGAAGAAAAAGTTAAATTAAAGAAAAATAAAAACAAAACAGCTGTTATAAGTTTTTTAAAAAAGATAATCAATACTACATGGTAGGCTTACCGCTTTATTTTCTTCATACTAGTTTGCTTACAGCTTGGTAAACCAAATATCATAAGCTCACTGCATAATACAGTCCATATCGGATCAAACTAGGTAAATTTTCCAGGTTTACCTCTCAATTGGCTGTAGGACCAGTAAATATCGGTCGATACCAACCAGTATACATATTGTATTTTAGTCCTTGAGTCAACCTACTTGAATCAGCTTAGATCAATTAATCATAGATAAATTGACTAATTCCAAGTTGATATTAGGAATTCCCATCAAATAACAACTAGTTCCATTTGCTCTTCACAATCCCATTAGAGCCAGGCATAGATCCTCATTCAACTATTAAGAAGAAGAAGAGCAAGAGGAAAAAGAAGAAGAATAACAAGAAAAAGAACATGTGGGAATATGCACATACTTTGGTGCTTATTTTAGTATTATCTACTGAATTATATTATACATAAAACATGTTTAATCGACTTTCGAACACTATTTAATCCATAATATTTTATTTAATAGATCTCCATACTTTCGTTTTCTTAAATGTGGGACATGGATTCTAGATTCTAGCACAGGCTCCAAAACAGCAAAACCAATTCATAAGACTCTTAAACCTAATCATTTTCTCTAGAACTCTGTTATACGATACTAATTTCATCAATTTAACACAGACAACATTAGTTTAGTGTGGTGTACCTTCCTCACTTACTCTAGGTTGATGGTTCAAACTCTCATACTACAAATTGTAGCATTCACAAGTTTCTAGATATCTCAGTTGGTAAGGACTTGGTAAGATTATTGCAAGGTCCTAGTATCAAAACCCATCTTCAACACTTACCTTTGCCAAAAAAAATTAAAATCTGTCAATTTGCAGCTATGCTACTGCTTTTCTTTAGCAATCCATGCATTATCTAGGTTTGTTATGAAGGAATCATAAGTAACATGCAATTTGAGAAGCATATATTGCAATTTCTCATTGAAGTAAATTTCTGCTACGTCTGGCCCCTGTTACTGCTCTGATTAATATTTTTTGACATATATTAATATTAAATTGGAAATCTACTGAATTAGAAGGCTCAATGTTTGAACAACATTATAAACTTGATTGATCTGAGTTATAGATTCTTTCATTTGTTGTTCGTCCTGCTTCAGTTCAACTTATTACCAAAGAATAAATTAACAGTAACCCTCTAGGATGTTTTAAAATAGCCATCCAAATAACTATACTTATCAGGCGCTTATATTCCTGCAAATCATGTCTAGTTTACGGTCTTTCCATGTTGCGTAACATATTAATTAGTCTCCTTGGTCCCCGGGTCCACTCTTCAAAGGTCTGCAATAGCTTTAGCAAGTCATCGTCTTTGGTCCTGCATTATGTGTCTTCAGGGTGAGACATATGCAAGCTGTAGGTATAGCCTCATTTGCAAGTTAAATGATGGATACTGGTTAAGAAATTTACAAATGCCAAGTTAGATCTAATATGCATGTGTATATGCCACATCTTTGACGTTCCAACTTGTCAAGAATAATGACGCATTATTTATGAAAGTAATATATATATAAGGAAAATATAATGCTGAACCAAAAAGATTATACAAGTATCTAAACTGAAACAGACAAAAGAAAGAATGAGAAAAATTGAATTAACTACCTTTGTCCAAGCAATCCCACATGCATTACAAAGAGTCCTTGGTCCCTCGGGCCCACGGCGCATATGTGGTGTTGCATTTGCACTAATGCCACACCGAAGGCATCTGAGCAAGTTCAATAGACAATTAAGTGATCACACAAGATATGGACATAAAGGCAGAAAGCATTCATGTAGAAGATTGTACATTTCTTCTACAAACATGTACAGATTCAGATGCTAGATCTTACTGTTCCTTTGGATGCAATCATGTGCATCTTCATATAAGAGAATATAGCTCATACTGTTATCATGATAACTGAGGAGACGAAAAGATAAACATGCATGAAAATTTGCAACATCATAGTTTGTTCTGCCAACTGCTGTTTTCTTGCAGAGAACCAAGTTATACAGAAGCAATATAAAAGTGAACAGAGATATAATAGATACAATAGTGAAAGTATCAGATGGCTGTCACACAGCTAGTCACACTACAATATTGCCAGACACACATCATCTAGCACCACTTGCTTTATTGTCAGGTTTCTTTGTCTTGCAATAACTGCTAGCCTAGAAATCTTTGTGTCCTAGTAGGTTTCTCTCACCGGAATGTATCCTAGCCAAGAACTTAAATATTTCAGGCCAGTTGCAACTCATACAATCCTTTCAAAATCTGCTGGATGATACCTTGATCCAGTGAATCAATTCTTACAGATGAAAAGAAAGATAATTCTTTCTTATCACAACCATATAATGAACATCTAAGAAACACCTATACCGGGTACATCTAATAAGACGCTCGTAAGATTTTTATTGGATATGTGTCGGATTCAAAATACAACAATGGTAATCAGTCAGTCAACAAAAGAATCTTCTTCAAGAGTTTGAGTGACGGGAACCAATAAAATGTCGTCTACTCCTAGGAAATGTTTGGAACAGACAACTTTGTTTGACACTTTGTCAGCTGTTGTAGTGCCCAAAAGGAACAAACATCACTCTTAAGCATCCATTTTTTTATAATTATTAAAAGGACAGGATAGTTTCAGAAATACTTAACAATACTTAGCGTACAATTCTTGGTAGAATTTTAATTCACTTAGATGTTGATCGTTTATATCTTTTGTATTAAACATTAATCTGAAAATAAACTGATGATCTTACTGCAGCAACAAAAACAATTGATATCTTATGATCATATCTATATTGTTGAAGTAATTATTATGAGAGAAGTTTCCTTCATGATGAATAGCTTCAGCTTGCTACTTAAACCTGTTATTATTCATTGACACACCAGATATGTTGCATTGCGTCCTATTTTTTCAAGATTTTGCACATCATGTATAGATTTCGTCGACATAAATTTAGCAAAAACAATTACCCATGCAGTTCAAGAATATTTTACTTAGCCTCCGTCTTAGTTACCATGAAACTAGTAAACACCTCTATATAAATTAAATTAAACGTCAATGCAGATCTCCAAGAATAAGGGCGAAAAAAAAAAGGAAAAGAAACAAGAACTGTATTCAACAAATCCGGCAAACATGTACAACAACTGGATTACGAGACAAGTTTCCTTGCAAGATCAACAGTCATTAACTGGGTCCATCTACCAGGTTCAAAATCTTGAACAACTTTATTTTTCTACTATTTCATCAAGAATAAAAAATAAAAAGAAGCTCCGAAAGGCCAGATATTTTACGCACCTGGGAGGACCCTCGGAACCATCGTTGCCGGTACCGTCGTGTACGACAAGATCCTGCTCTTGCTCGAACTGCATCTGCGTATCACCGTCGCCTCCGCTCCACTCGCCACCGTGTTAGGGGTTCACCAGTGCGCCCGACTCATCTCACCCCTCCCTCATACTAGCCATTTCTACGTAAGAAAATGGGGGAAATAAAGGTCTTTTTACCTACAAGAATTGGGGAAAAACGTCGCACGACAAAATTTCTACAGAGAATCGAACTCGCAAGCCCTAACTGAATCTTCATACGACGTAAAACGCTTCGATCCGTCGAAATTAGGGTTTCTTTTTTGGTGCAAAAACCCTGAGGAGGCGGAAGAGGCGGAGGGGGTCGAAATGGATCAGCTGAGAAGCGTCGGTTAGCGAGACGCCAAACCCACAGCGATGAGATGCCTCGGCGGCTGACACGCGGCACGGCACGCTTAATAAAGCACTCTGTCGAGTTAGTTATCGACACCTGTCCATTGCCAAATATTGCTACGTATTTAATTTATTAGAAAATTAAAATCTCGATCAGTTCCCTCCAAGAAAGGGCACTCCGAATGCAAGATATTTATATACCATTATGAGAATTAACTATGTCCGTGGCATAGTCTGACTCGAACACCATTGGACGTGTCTTTGGACCCAAGTCCGCGTCATAACGCGGCGCTGCTGCCCCTCCCACAAATAAGTTTAGGACACTCATCTCGTGTAAACCCAAAGTGGATCTTGATCGAAGTAACACGTGGCAGTAATCAGGACGTTTAGGAATAGTGGGTTTCGGTTTGGGTGTGGAGAGAAATATTAAAGATGGGCACGTAATCGCGCACGTTGCGAACTTTCTTTCGCACACGTTGCCGCGGCGTTGCTCGTGTCTTGGTTCGGACCACGCCCGCCTCGCGAGTCCACGCGGTCCACCTCAGCGATTGCCAGGCCCTCAGCGTCTGTAGCTTAAATGCCGCACCCCGCTCTTCCCGTCCCGTCCTCAGTGTGTCGGATTGGAGCAAAAGCAAGAGACCGGGAAGACAGGAGGCGGCCACGTGTCAGCACCCCACCAACTATGAAGCCGGAGGGGGGGAAGGCGGCGGCGGGGGAGAGCGAGCGGGGCGGCGAGGTTAGGTACCTGGGGGTGCGGAAGCGGCGGTGGGGGAAGTGGGTGTCGGAGATCCGCCTGCCGCGGAGCCGGGAAAGGATCTGGCTGGGGTCGTACGACGCCCCCGAGAAGGCGGCCCGGGCGTTCGACGCCGCCGCCTTCTTCCTCCGCGGCGACGCCGCCCGCGTCAACTTCCCCGACCAGCTACCCAGGGACGGCCCCGCCGGGGGGGCGCTCTCCCACGACCAGATCCAGGCCGCGGCCGCCCGCCACGCCAACGGGACTCCGCCGGCGGCCTCGGCGTCGGGGGCTTCGGACGGTCTCGTGACGGACGAGAACCAGGAGCTCGACGAGTCGTTCGTCAGGTTCATGGCGATGGACGACAATGCGGACTTCCCGTTGCTCTACGAGGACTTCTTGTACGGGGTTTTCCCTGCGGCCGGAGCGCCGATGCCGCCTCAGGACGGTACCGCCGGCATCAACGAACACGATGGGAATGAGGTTTTTGATGAATTCCCTGCGCTTTGGAGCTTCTGAGGAGGAGGAGGAGGAAGAAGAAGAAGACAGTCCGAGGAATTAACAATTTGACTTCATTACTTTTCTTTTTCTGCATGCCTTCAGCTGGGAATTATTGGACCAGCTTGGCAGCAGTGGATTTCACACGCGCACACACACTTTTCTCACTCGGCTCTCTCTGTCTCTCTTTTTTTTTTGGGAAGTAAATCCATGTCGCAATGGTTTCCTATTGTAAGGGGGCAGTGAAGCTGAGTCGTCGTTTCCGTAATAAAAGAGGGAAAAGGTTCAGCTACAATAAAAATGTCTGAAGCAAGTGAGAGTCACGTGTCCAGATAGACCCAAGAACACCTTTTCCTTCTCACACACACCATCACGCCGTCAGTGTAAGAATGGGAGGAAGATTCATCAATTATTAGCTTTGGGTGCAAGCTTTCCTTTTGGCTTGTCGTTCTCCTCCTATATATTTGAATCGTCTTCTTACGTTACCATTCCTGGTTTGCAGTGTACGCACGTGCTCACTCGTGCTGTTATCTTCCTGTAGCTGATGTAAAACTTGGTGACTCGCAGGCATCCTTCGAAGTATCCAAATATATTCTTGGCAACGCCATCATTGGTTTCATGCTGTGTAACTGTAACTCCACAGATTCGATTGCAGAATTTTGTGTACTTGAAAGTGTTGACTGTGCCGCCTTATAAGACTTGGCTTCACTGAATCATGATGCATATCCTAACCCACAGCAAAATGGGGTTTTCGGGAGGAAGAAAAGGGGATAAGTAGCACGATCAAGTAACATCGCTGCACAAGAGATGAATAAAATGGCTGCCATCCATCCGAAAGCAAGCCTTCATTGACTCTCGCGTGCGAGTGATGTAGATATGGAACTGACATGGACTTTATCCCATACCGGATTGGATCGTAGTGTAAAGTTCAAAGGTAGCTCGTCAATGAGCTTTTTCCAAAATGTCTTGATCAAATGTACCAAAATGCAGATATCAGATTGGATTCCGATTGAATAGATATCACACATACAAACTCGTGTGCTTGACTTCATAAACATCAATATTAATTCTGATGATTTACAGTAATTATTTAGATATGCTTGGTGTTCACAGATGCAATTCACATTGCAATAGGTCATGGCCCAGACATTGTGCTACAAATAGTGCACATCAGAAAGAATATAGAGGGTTGACAACAGAGACATTTTTTATATGGCATATAGTTATGGCTACACCATGCAGCAAGTAACCATAGTAAAGAAGAAGAAAATACATGGAAGGTTCGCCGGACAATTTTATCGACCCACTCCACATGTCCACAAAATATGCTAACAATGATAACACAAGTAGGGGGGACAGATATGCTGATTTGAAAAGATGTACAAGATAAGGAAAATACATATTCACTTAGTCCTTTGGTAGTAAATGAGCTGCTTTGAAGCACTAGCATTTTGGATTCGTCATCGTGGATGGCCTGGCTGGCCCTCACAATCATCCCCGTGGAAGCTTGGCTTAGGGCTTGTTGACCTTGAGCATGCATCAATCTCTGGCTTGTTTCAATCTTGCTCGATGACAGTGACACGGTGATTGATGGAGATATTGGTTGACGATAGACCACGAAATACGGCAGCAGCAACAGCGGTGGTGGTGCCAGTGGTGCCAGCGGGTAGAGGAAGCATCCTGAAGGCAGACCCAAGGGAAGTTGTTTTGCTACCCGAAGAACAGTGAAAACATAAAACAATAAGAACACTAATCCAATACAAAGACAAGAAAACAATTTAATTAGAATTGATGATGTTTCCTTCAACAGATCTCATTAGCAAAACCATTGGCATGCCAACATGATGATATCTATGATTATTACGAATTAGTTATAACACCAAGCCACAGTTGAAAAGGTTATGTTGATTGATCGTCAATGAGTTATGTGTGACGACACAATCTGTTATCCGATAAGATTCATCGGGGTTAAGTGTGACACTATATGTGAGACTATCGGGTCACATTGTGGTCATAGTCAATACATAAGATTGATTTTTGAAAGTGTTATATACTTCTAGTACTATGCTATCTAATAAATTGTGATATCTGCAACCCTATTAGACAAATACATGGTATTTTAATCATCTGATATGCTTGATATTCTGATTAATACACTCATCAATTTAATCATCTGATTTTGGTAAGTGTGATACTATATTTATAAACATATTATGGTTAATTTTTCTAGTATAAAAATATTAAACATTTAAAAAACAATATTTATAAGGAGAATACTATTATAAATTAGAAAGAACAAACAATCACAAGAAAAGCCTTAAATGCTAACATCAACCTCAATATAGCTGTAAATAAGCATATACATACCCAAATAACAAAAATAAAAAGGGGAGAATATCCAGGAAGCTAAAGACCACTTAATCATCTGACAATGTGCTATTAACACACGAAGAATTAAAAACTTCTTAATAACTTTCACCTAAATGATTTTATTAGAATTTAGCTGATACATGAAATAAGCCATCCAAAACAGCATGTACTGTATGACAACTAAAAGATCTGAAATGTTGAATCATAGAAACCACAACTATCATTTATCTAAGCACGCTATTAGAAGTAAACAAAATCTCCAGTAATGGTAGGAAGAACGAGAAAAGGACAATAAAATGCTTGCAAAAACAAAGGAAGAAAAAGAAAGATCAAGCTGCCGGGTAGCAAACACAAACAAAGAACCAAAAGCAAGAGAACAAACGGTACTTCGCTAAAAAAAATGCATTTTTTTGGTATACCGCAGATAAGTCCAGGAAAAGCAAGAGAACACAAATTCATCAGCACCAACAAACACCCAGGAAAACTACATTCGAAAACTCCACAATTCTAAAAACACAACCATCCAAAAGGGAAATTCCGAGCGAGACAAATGATTCAGAAGGGCGACACGAACCAAACCTGAGAAGTGACCAACAGACCGGGGCAGGGCTAAATCGACTGGTGCTGATGCACGATGCATGGTTCCTCGCCCTAGAGTTCTTCCGACGATCTGCGAATTGATCGGATCGAAGGAGCCCAGCTTTAGGGCTTTAGGAAGAGGGGGCAAAAACAGAGGGAATTGGGCCGTGAACAGCGAAAGAGAGTATTAAGCCGCGCTGGTCCTCGATAAATGGGGTTATTGTTGGCATTCTCTATCTAATTGTGAACTCGCAATTGTTGGGCAGCTAAGTTATTCAGCACATTCGTAAAAATATATCAAATGAAATTTTAATTCTTAATTTTTTTTATTAATAGATCTATCGCATTACCATCAAGCTAATATTTTAGATGTTATTATGTTATTTGATGATGCTTATGAATCACTTTTTAAATGTTACATCACTAAATATTTACACTATATTTAGGATCGTAAGAATATACTCTTTTAATATGTAAAGCCTTAGTAAATAAATCAATAACCAATACTACTAAATTTAATTTTTTAATTAATATTAGTTGTTTCGCAATCTCGCTATCGATGTCACTAGTATAGTGTATTCCTTTTTAACGACCACATCCACGAGTGTCATGATACTGTTATTTGCCACCATCATAACTTTCAATCATTACCATCAATCTCACCCATGGGATAAGCACGTAGAGTTCCATCGCTATGGCCTTACATCCATTAGTTGTTGTTGTGCTCTCGCCAATAGTAGCAATCGTCTTAATAGGGTTGTTGCCTCCTCTGTCACTATGAGTTAGCACCATCGTAGTAGGTGCAGTCGCTACCCAATGCAACAATCATCACATGCCTTGCCACCGTTCAAGGCCGATAACTTTCTATAACCTCCTCCTACAGGCACTCCGTTGTAACAATAATCGTTGCCGCCTATACAACCACTACACATGATAAGGCCAATGACGTTGTCATCTTACCTGTTCATCATGATTTCCTTTTGCAATGTTAAGTGACCACAACACACCACCTACAACAAGTTACCCATTGTAGGGTTACATAATATAATATTATCTCACTTAGCTAATTAATTGATATAATATAAAAAAATTTAAGATTATAATAAATAAAAATAAATTTTAGTTAATCTTCATCATTTTACATGCTAATTCAATCCAAAAACTTAAGTTAATATATTATGTGGGTTAGACTGACTCTCTCCACATTTACCAATATGAGACTATTCTCTTAGTCTTTTTTTTTTTTTTATCTCTCATCACAAATGAACATCTTCTAACATTCTTCTTCTATTTGTATGACTTAATTGTCTTTCCTTTACTTAGAAAGATAGGTGGTGTAGTCAATTATATCCTCAATTATAACTTGATCAGTGGTGTGACTTTGTTGATTGTTTGGTCTTAATCCTTTTCTTCAATCTCTCCTTAGAAGTCAACATCTTCAAATATAATCTAACAAAAGCTCAACCCACTGTTACTTCTCGGTGTCCCCTCTGAGCTTGCCCGATCTAAACTTGTTGCCGTCCCTCTAATAAGATAATTTCGTGAAATGGAGTTATAGTGTGCAAGACAATCTATCATCTATAGATTTGGTTGCAGTTCGTGAGCATTATATCAAGTGCTTATATATACAACCACACCGATGGCTGCTTCTGATCTCAGAGCATCAGCGTAGCAATGTGGAAATGATCAATACAATCCAAACTACTGTATGATTCCGCGTCTTCTCAAGGTTCATGCTCCGTTCTGCTTGTGGTGTTCTGGCGAGGTTCGATGCTGTGGGTTTCCTCCTTCCTTCACAGCCTTCGGGGACCTGACCTTGTGCCGGTGTCCATGGTGATGATGATGGTGGTGCCCGTTCTTCTTCGCTTCGCTCTTTGTTGATTCTTCTTTGCATCCATCCTCCGCCGGTACTACGTACACGAAGGGGGCGATTGGCATGTCCTTCACGTCCAGGAGAGGCTCCAAGGTCTCGACAATGGCGGACATCTGAGGCCTGGACTTGGGGTGATGGCTCAAGCACTTGTACGCCACCGCAGCCGCCTTCTGTGCGCCCTGCTCGGAGTACTGCCCGCATAGGCCGGGATCCATGATACGGTTCAGCTTCCTGGGATCGTTGAGACAAGGCCGTGCCCACTCCACGAGGTTCTGCTCCCTGCTCGGCCGTTTCTTGTCCACGGATCGCCGGCCTGTCAGCAGCTCAAGCAGCACAACCCCGAAGCCGTACACGTCGCTCTTCACCGTCAGGTGACCTGAGAAGCACGTAACATGGCGGATCAACCCGAGAACAGAAGGAATCTACTCACAGGAAAGGTCGGATGTGCACAATTACCAGTCAGGATGTACTCCGGTGCAGCATAGCCTTGCGTGCCCATAATCCGAGTGGAGACGTGGGTTTCATCTCCTTCGGGACCATCCTTCGCCAGACCAAAGTCCGAGAGCTTTACTTCGTAATCCTAAGGAATTAGCATTGCATCAGTCAACTCAAGATGAGTGGGGGAAATCGCCATCAGTGAACCAGTGACAAAGAAACATGAGCTACCACCAATAATGAATGATCTTCCTAGAATTTGCATATGAATCAATTCTCTAATGTAGACATACACTTTGCATGCATGTTCTTTTGAGACCTCGCGTTGTAGCCATAGAATCTCAGGGATAAGAATGGTAACAACACAACTATTGATGCATACTATTCCAATGGTTGGTATCCATCTCTGTCACAATTCGTCTGGGATTCTTTGTGTTTTGGAAACGTTCAATCCGAAATGAACAATCTCAATCATGCAGCTTCATCACCAGGCTGCTCGCGGGAAGTAGTCCACCGAGAGGAGAAAAGGTAATGGTGGCGATGGAGGGGACTTACCGAGTCCAACAAGATGTTTGAGGCCTTGAAGTCTCGATAGATCACCGGCTTCTCGATGTCATGGAGAAAGGCGAGGCCTTTGGCGGCTCCGATCGCGATCTTTAGCCTTGTTGACCATGGTAGAGATGCAAAGTACCCTGCACAAAAGATCAAACTTTTTGGTATCTCCTCCTAGCAAGCAAATTAGGTAGCATTGCATACAGGACATTTTAGTCGTAGCATTCATGATGATGATGACGATGACGATGACGATGACCAAGACAATGTTCAGGAGCTGTTCATTATTTATTAGTGACCTCAAAAAGACTCGTGCAACTTCAACAAGGCCGAAGCTCACGCAGAGAGCAAGAGAGGGTGAGGAGTAGAATTGAAACAAACCAAATGGGTGGAGGATATTTTTCCTTCATGAAAACGAAGGGTGAACGACTGTGATTTTGATGGAGTGGACTTATTGATCACGTAAATGGCCACGTAATTGCAGTAGTAATCTATCTTTACGTTTGCGGCAAACAGAACAGCAAGAACAATCTTGAACCGGACGTACTTTTGAAGAGGTGGTTCTCCAAGCTGCCTCGGGTCATGAATTCATACACCAGCAGCCTGTGTTCGTCTTCGCAGCAGTACCCGATCAGCTTCACAAGGTGTGAGTGCCTCAGTTGGCCGAGAAAGACGACTTCGGTCTGCAAGGTGCGAGAAGAATGAGTTGCAGGAAGATGAGAAGCAGTAGCTATCTGCATCGGCGCTCACCAGCCATTCCTTGTGACCCTGCGAGCCCTCCAAGTCCAGGACCTTCACGGCGACCGCCTGGGCCTTCAGCCCCGGCTTCACCTTGTCGTCGACGAACCCCTTGTAGACCGGCCCGAACCCACCCTCCCCTAGGAAGTTGCTCGACGAGAAGCTCTGCGTCGCCGCCTTCAGCTCCGCCAGCGTGAAAACGTGAAGGTTGGAGCCGGCGAGGGATATCGAGAGGTCCTCCGGCGACAGCATGCCCGTGGAGTTGCTGAGGTCGGAGTACGACAGCCGCGGAATGGATATCTGCTTCGCCATGAACTTCTTCGCCTGTTTCGATGCGGCTGTTCGCCCACCTCCATAGCATCCCGGCAGGAGAGACCTCCAAATCTTCGTCATCTTTCAGGAAGGCTCGAGCGTTTACAGATCAATCAATGCAAGCTTAACCAACACTGGTCCAACCTACTCTTTTTCTGCAGGAAGCCCGGCCGATAGCAGTAACATGAACAGGGGACTGAAGGATCGAGATGTCCTGAGGAGGAGGAAGAAGAGGAAGAGCAAGAGGAGTTGGAGGGAATGGTAGTCTTGGAGAAGGAACCAGTTGTTGGTAACATACCAACCACTCTACCAAATATAAGGAAATGTATCTGTTGACCCTTGACTTTGGCAAATGACTCCAGATGTTGACATTGACACCAGAAACAAGAAATGGGGGAGAATTTGGTTCCAAGTCCTGTCCACCAAAGTGGGCTTTGAACTCCATCACATATGCTCTTGATGTGACACACCCAACATTTTGCAGATTTGTTTTAGCAGCCTAGTGATTTCTTCATCCACATATATATAAAATACTTTTCACTACTGGGATGAATGCAAAGGAGAAAACATATGAGATTTGTTAGAAAGACTGTAATTATAATGTATGTGACTTTAAGCAGTGTCACATTTGTATATAGTTGGATAATTAGGTATTAAAGTTATTTTGACTCGGGCCGCTAACTAGCCTATCAACTTCTTTTGATCTAAACCTCTGACCAAAATGTTTAAGCTGAAGTTGTTAGTAGTACACTCATCAGACCCTTATAAGTCAATCTTAATCCTGTCCACTTTCGACGTGGGACTAATCAGAGTGTTACAAAAGTAGTATTTACATATTATCAAAAATAAAAAAAAATAAAAGTAAGATGAATGCAGAAAATGACTTGTCATATTTATATTCCAAAGCCACATTAAAAATGAGCTCAAGAAATAGACAATCAAACCACCTTTAGAACCTTCTGATCAGCATGTGAATGTGTTAATGGATTGAAAAGGGCACCTCGTGATCCGAAGACCAGGTGATGCTGGTCTGGAACCATTGTATGTGTTTGCCTCTCCATCTCAACTCTGTATGGGATATTTCTGATGATGAAATTATACCTTGAAGATTAAATATAATTTTCCTTCTAGAACATGACATATGATTTCTCATCATTTTCTTGTTTTCTCAGTTTGGAGGGCTGTATCTGTCTGTGAACATCTTATGCATTAAATTATATCTCCAGCCATTCTGCTTTCAATTCAAGGTTTACATTTGTCTTTTTGCCTGAAGGAAATAAAATATGCATCTGCTCATGCCTACATATGCATATATAATGAGTTCAGATTTGTCTTCATGTTGGTAAAGCACCAGGAAGATTACTTAGCAGTTGCTTGTATTGCATATCGTCTGGAAATTTATTGATCTTAATTGCTCCAATGACATCAGTGATCAGCATGAGGTCCACCATGAATAATTATTCCAACACTTGTGTATTGAATGAAGCAACTTTCAAGAGCACTCTCTCTTCATTCATTGAAATGAGCATCATTAACTTCCATCAGAGAGTTAAATGTGTTTCCTCAGTCTCATCAGAGAGTTAACTTTGCTCACATTTAATCTGCATCAGATGTGATACGGTGGAGAAACAATGTCTATATCAATGGGTAGGTGCAGGGTTGAAACCTTAAAACAAAGCTACAGCCATCAGTGTTATAGGTCCCTTTTTGGCCATATTCCTGGAAACCTACAGCATGAAATTTCCACAGTTGATGTCACCAGAAATGGAGTTTACTACAATAAATTCCAATGGGACTCTTTTCTTTTCCCTCATTTTCACAGTAAAATCAAAAGAATCATATCACCTTCATGCTATTTTTTTTTCTTCCTTGTAACAGTGGAGCTGATGATCTCATGAGATACCTAAGAACAGTATTCCTTTTGCAAGTTTGGTGATGAAATGTGGTCTCTAACATGTGTGGTATTAAAAGTCTGAAAGGGGGAACAATCCGATTCCAAGGGATATGGTTTTTATTGTTCATGTGAGTTTTACGTTGAACAAGGTGATGATAAACAAAGAGAACAACCATGAAAGGTTGCTACAGGCCAAGCAGAGCAGTTGAGAAGATTCTATTCCCTCATCCTAAAACCTGTTTGAGTTCAGAGTCAAGCAGCCCATTGGCACTTACAAGTCCAAACCATGGTTTCGAAGGATATAGAAGACAGAGATTTGAATAGTCTTCTGCATGCTGCCTTCTTCTTCTTCTTCTTCTTCTGGTTTACACTGCAGTTGACCAGCCCCCCGCCACCACACAGAAAGTTCATGCATCACCAGGAGAAGGAAAAGTCTTTGCCAAAATCTTCATTAAAGAAAAATAAAAGAGGTCCTCAGACCTTTTCATGAAGTCTTGAGATGAGGCACAGCAGTTAATCTTTATTGCAAGTGTCAAACACATGCATCCAAGGACTTCATGTTACAACTGCACCAAGTATGAAACTGAGAGTGCCATTTTTGTACACCATCAGAATGATGGTGTCCTTGCATCACCCATCCGACCAGGCTCCATGATCTATAGACTCTTCACACAATTATCTACCTCATAAGATTGCAGGAGTTCAATGCCTCATCATAAGAAAATTTTGAAGCCATCAGCATTACGAAATTACTACATCATCTTGTGATAAATTTCATTCATCTGATCATTATAGGCTTTGTGGCTTCTGACAACTATCTGAGATTTAGTTTTTACAATATAATTCATCATATGAATTATTAGTTTGTATAGAAATATGGAGTACCACTCACTATGAGAAGCTGGACTTTTATCTAGGAAAAAAAAAGAATTATTTCATGGTATATAGTTAGAAAATACATTTTTTTGGGCTAAAAATTATGTTTACCAATTAAAAAAGGTCACTTAAAAAATAGTATATATATATAATATAAAAGTAATCCTTTTGAATAAATGTGAATTGTAAATGTTAACTCATAAAACATTAATATTGATATTTGGATCAACCTGACTATTAATTCCATGACGAATTTCATATGAAAATCGATGTTTATTTTTCGAGTTAGTCCCTTTGACGGTTAAACTAAGTAACACAAGGTAATTTTAGTAAACAATTACTGATCTTGATTATATAATTTTTTATATAAACCTATAGAGGGAATATTCGACGGTATGGGTGGAATATTCAATGTATTTAGAATATTCCTCTATGTTAGACTAATGTCCACATGTTTTTTCATCGTTAATTATGTTGCCACATTTATATTGTGGGTAAATATTTTTCCTACTAAGAAAGTGAAAGATAGGATACTCATCTACCATTGTGTCTCTTTCATCTCATGGATTCCTTATTAACAATTTAACATGAGAACAGGGAACCAATAGTCTTACCATGAAAATGAGGACTTAAATACTTGGCATGATTTAGACCTCGGTAACCACATAAAATGAATATTGTGATAGAGAAAATTACTTCAACTTTTAAATATTAATAAGTTAATATTAACTGCTAAATATATTAAGGTGGGCCGCACGTCGGCCCACCTTCCCTACTTGGGCGGCCCATAATAGGCCAGCCCACCTGTCATTTCCAGAAATGTTAAACAACACATCTCAGAATATTAGGATGATAGCAATGGCAATGTCATACAAGAAAAGTAATTTCCTGCTGCGTCTACGACACAATGGGATCGTTGGATTTGGTTGGGTCATCTCCCTTTACAAAGAGTGCTCATTGAGCAGTCCACATCGGCTGTCTTCTCACAAGAGGAAAGACTTATGGACTTTGGGGCTACTGTACTGTTCTATGGTCTCCCATGTTCGATTCAGTCCCACAAAGCTACGATGCATGCTTTGTATCTCAGTTGACATTGTCGCCACAGACAATGGAAGGGTGTAAGATTTGTCCTCCTCATCGCCGCAACGAAGTTGACTTTGGATCTCTCTAAAACTTTGACCAGGGTGTTGACTTTCTAAAACTTCCGTGCTTTCCGCTTCATTCCTCGCCGGTTTTCATGGCACATCAGCCATCTTTGCCACACCAATCTTCGTAGCATCCATCTTATCTTACGCTTCAACAAACAAACAAACAAATGGTAGAGGATGATTGATGATCACAAGGGAAGTCATATTATTCAATTCTTGTAGTTGTGTGATGTTAAATAATAATGATCATTGTCAAAAATGATGAATGATATAAACTTGGAATATAGTTATGTATTTTTGTCAACAATGAACAAATGTAAAAATAATATTATGGTAATTTTTAAATTTTCTATGATTTTTTTTATTGTGGGTAGTGATCACTTTTTCATCATAACATTAATTTTACATTTCTTTTTTTTGACAAAATTATACAGCTTTTCTTATTTTATGATTTTTATGTGTATATATAATTATATATATATATATATATATATATATGTATTTAAAATCTAAAATTATCCTTCATTGATTTAATTGCCTTGGAGGCTAATCTCGTAATTCCGTCGTTTCTTTCCTCGTCCGTCCGGATCCGTTCGGTTGCGTTTCCGTTTCCCTTTTGCCACCCCGCTAAGTAATCGTTTCCCCCTCTGTCTCTCTCTGTCTCTCTCTCTCTCTCTCTCTCTCTCTGTTACCAGCGAAAGCGAACCATCCGAACCGAGACTAGGAGAGCCGAAGGCTTCCTTCCTTCTTTTTCTTCTCCTGTCTTCTTCTTCTTCTTCTTCCTCTTCCTGTTTCTTCCACGCTTTGTCCAGGGCTTTGGCCATTAATTCGTCCTATTCGGTTCCCGTCGTCTCTTCGCTGTCTCCTTTCTTTTATTTATAGTGGATCCTCCGGCCCCTACAGGAAAGGTGCCTCCTTGCTTCCCGAGTGGAGATCCGGGACCTCGATCCTGATCTCAAGTGTGGCTGAAGCCGCGAATCCTTACTTGGCTGTCGTTTCTCCTTCCCTAAAGGCGCCTCCTTTTTGGTTTAGGAGCTGGAGCACTGGCAATTTTGGTCCGGAATTAGTTTACCCGGGAGTTTGCTTCTTGGCGTAGTGTGGCGTTCTTGTGATCGTCTTGTGATTCCTGAGGTGGGGATTTGGGATTTTGATCGGTGATGCCGGTGCCGGCGGTCGCTCTTTCTGCGATCGCACCTGGCGGCGTTTGCTTCAGCTCTCGCTCGACGAGCCATGGTAGCTCGCTGGACTACGAGCAGAATGCCAGATTCTCCTCATGCAGCAGCCCTGCCGTGTCCTCCTCCTCGACCTGCAGCCGGAAGCCGATGCAGGGTGGCCTCTCGTGTCTGTTCTCCTCGTCGCCGTCGGCTCGCCTCGCGCCCACCACTGCCTCCACGAGCTTGAACGACGAGCACTCTTCTCTATGCCACGATAATGAGCTCGGGAGCTCCTATTCCTACTCCCCCTGTTCGTCCTCCATCAAATGTAGAGAGCACAGCCCCGTTAGCGTGTTTCAGAGCTTGGCCTCGTGTTCTTCCAGGAGCTCTCCTTTGTTGAGGATTCCTCGGGACTCGAATAGGGTGGTCGATTTGAGGGCAGGATTCCAGGAGGACAGGAAGAGAGAGCCCTCCCGGAAGAGAGAAGTTCTTCCAGGAGCTCTCGGCTCATACTTGAATTATGATTCCCCTAGCCTTCCAGTTTCAGGGGGTGTTGGCAGTGTAAATGCAGAGGATCTACCTTTTGATTTCGAAGAGAGCTTGGGCGAGCTGGGAACCAGTGTGGAGCCGTATGCGAATGAACTACTCGCAGGAGCCCAATCGAGGCATAAGATATTCACCGACGAGTTCGTCGTAAAGGCGTTCTACGAAGCAGACAAAGCTCACAAAGGCCAGGTATTCGATCTCTTGCTTTCTTTCCATTAGCCTAGTACGAGGAAAACCTGAGAATTATGAGATGAAATGGGTTTATTCTACTTTCATGGATTGATTTCTTCTGATCCTTGTCAATTTAAACAACTTACTTCGTCTTCTTTGTAAGATGAGGGTGAGCGGCGATCCTTACTTGCAGCACTGTGTGGAGACGGCAGTCCTACTTGCAAAGATCGGTGCTAATGCTACAGTTGTTGCTGCAGGGCTCTTGCATGATACGGTTGATGATTCTTTTATGACTCATGATTATATACGTCGAGAGTTTGGGGCTGGCATAGCTGATCTTGTCGAAGGGGTAGGTCCTTCTCTTGCTGATCTTTTATTTTCCAGATTCTATAAGAAAAGTAGAACATGGAAGAATTCTTGTGTTTTTTGCTCTTCTGTTCTGCTTTTCCTCCCTTTTTGTTGTGCTGCTACTGAATGAATGTTACAGTTGAGGTGAGAGGAAAATGACTAACAATACATGCGTTCATGGTCAGAGACCCTTTCATGTCGAAAGTGTAGGCAATTCGATGGCTGTGTAGGGAAATGGCTTTTAGATATTTGACATGCATGCTTTTGCCCGAATTACCGAAGGTGCATATACAGCAGAATGAATGCCGGTGGCTCCAACTACATACATCTCTTAGTATATAAAAAGCAATTTGAGTTGCTGAGCACTCGGAGGAGTACTTAGCTAGGAATTTTACTTATACAATAACATTAATGCTGTCATTGGAGAAGGAAAGAATCGCCACTAGCTTTAAGTCTTAAATGCTAGAAAGAAAAACCAGGAAAAAGGTATTAAAATGTCGATTGACAGTGATCTAAATAACGTTGTAATCTGAAAGGATTTTCATTTTTTTACCCTGCTAATGGTAGTTAATTTTGGATTGGTAAGTGTGGGAATCTGGACATACTAAGACATATTTGCTCTCCAGAAATGATAGAATGCATTTGCCGAGCCACAGATGAGTGAGAACAAAGAGCAATAAGAAAGCACTCCTTTGTTTTTCTGCAATAAAACTGACGTATGCAGCAGAAAAAAGACCCTCTTAAAAATTTTTTGAGCCCTGAACCTCTTAAGTTTCCTAATTATACTCCCAATCTTTTTCTTCTTTTACTTCTTTTTCCCTATTTCGCTGTTTTCATGGAAGAAGAAGAAGCTTACCGTAACCTGCCCATTGCCTCTTCTTTTTTTTTTTTTTTTTGAAGTCACATGGACTCTATAGAAGCAGCCAAAAGCCTTTTTTATTTATTTAATCCCATGCCACAGAATTTAATTCAAAATTTTGTTGGATTGCCTTCTAGACCCAGCTTTTGTCAAATGAACACTTAAATTGTGCTATTATCTCTCCAAATACTAACAGCAAGCTGGAATGCACCATCTATTTGGGGTCGGCATCCCTCCAAATGCTAGGAGCTAAACTAATTTGCAACTGTTTCAGTTGATCAAATGAGCCTTTATTTTGCTTTTACCTTTTACTCCTATCCATTTTTATTCAATCTTCAGCCTTAACTACAGTAGTAGTAACATTAGCACCGATTGACAGAGGAAACTGTGCTGTAGTTGTATTATCTGCATTTTATTGGTAATACAGGCAAGAATTTGAATATGACTTCGATCTATAATGACTTGAATATTTCATAATTGGATGAATCATTATGTAACCCCCTTTTTTCTCTTTTGTAAAATCGAAGGTGAGTTCTAAATGCTGTCTGATCATGTTTTCAGGTCTCAAAGTTAAGCCACTTGAGTAAACTTGCTCGTCTGAACAACACGGCAAATCGAACTGTTGAAGCTGACAGACTACAGACAATGTTCCTTGCAATGACAGATGCTAGGGCAGTTCTTATAAAGCTGGCTGATAGATTACACAACATGATGACATTGGATGCTTTGCCAATGGTTAAACAACAGAGATTTGCAAAGGAAACATTGGTGATTTTTGTGCCCTTGGCCAACAGGTTGGGAATCTCAAGTTGGAAGGAGCAACTTGAAAATTTGTGCTTCAAGCATCTATATCCGGAGCAGTACAAAAAGTTATCACTCAAACTTCTCAAATCCTTTGATGAAGCCATGATTTCATCTGCCATAAAAAAACTAGAGAAAGCCCTGAAGGATAGAGGCATTTCTTATCAATTTCTGTCAGGGAGATGCAAGAGTTTGTACGGTATTTACTCCAAAATGCTAAAGTAAGTTGTCTTCCTCTATATATGAGTTGATGTGCTTCAGTTTTGCTTGTAAGGTCATGATACATAAAAATACTAAATATCTAAGTAGCTTATCTTAAGTGGTTTATTAGCAGAATAAGTCCTGAAGTAGATCCTGTAGAACTAAGATTTCAAGATCGCAATTTTGTATTACTTGGTAAAAGAAAAGAATGATCTTTTGGTATTGTCTATGGTAAATATAGGTGGAATTTTTTTTCATTGATGCTTATGTAACTTATCCATAGGAAGAATCAAACGATGGATGAGATTCATGACAAACATGGGTTACGTCTGATAGTCGAGAATGAGGAAGATTGTTATACAGCCTTAGGTATTGTACATGACTTGTGGCCTGAAGCTCCGGGGAGTTTCAAAGACTACATAGCGCATCCCAAGCACAATGGGTATGTAGATGGTGAAACTTGGCCATCTTTTTTTCCTTTTTCTTTCCCAATCTTTTGGGCTCTTTCTGAGTTTCATAATGCAGGTACCGATCTCTTCACACTGTTGTTCTAAGTCAAGACATGTGTCCTTTGGAGGTTCAGATTCGAACTAAAGCAATGCATCTGCAGGCAGAATTTGGAATTGCTGCCCACTGGAGATACAAGGAAGGTGATCATCAGCATTCTTCGTTTGTTCTTCAAATAGTAGAATGGGCTAGATGGGTTGTGTCGTGGCAATGTGAGGCTTTGAACATAGACCGTCCGTCGTCATTCGGTGACGATGATTCAATCAGGCCTCCATGCCCATTTCCTTCTCACTCTGATAGCTGTCCCTACTTCTACAGTCAACAATGTGACTATACCGGACCCATTTTCATCATCATACTCGAAAATGAGAAGGTGAGCTGCTTGTGAACTCACAGGTGATAAATGTATCATTCTTCATATTTGTGATTTTTGGTATTCACGAGCATCATCTGCTGTTCTTTAAATGGTCTACTCATCCCTCTAATGTGATAGCTTGTGATTCCTCTAATGTGATAGCTTGTGATTCCAGATGACCATACAGGAGTTGCCGACAGATTCAACGGTGATGGATCTCCTGGAGAGAGTTGGGCGAGGGAGTGCTCGGTGTCCGGGGTATGGCTTCACAGTGAAAGAAGAGCTGAGGCCAAGGTTGAACAATCAGCCCGTCAATGACCCTAACCAGAAGCTGCGGATGGGCGATCTGGTGGAGCTAACGCCAGCCATTTCAGACAGATCATTGACGGAGTATAGGGAGGAAATGCAGCGCATGTATGACCAAGACTGACTGTTTCGGTCAGGGCAACCAGAGAAGCTGATCTGTCTCTGTACTAACAGTAGCCATTCTTCTCAGAAAAAAATACAAAAAAACAAAAAACACTTGCCGCCATACTCCTTTCGGATCAGGGAAAATGTAGTGTATCATTCATTTGCTGACTCAGGCTTACCAAGCAGAATAAGCTAATCCATATCTGTAGTTATTGGTGTGTATAGGAAAGTTTGTTCACAGACCATTGTGAGCAGGAGCTTAGATCCAATTGTAGCCGGAAAAAAAGATCGGCTCCTCGATGATCTTGTACATTGTAACTAGTTCACAGACAGGAAAAACAAATGTGAAAAAGGAAAAGAAATCTGCAGCATGTCTGCATGACTTTTAAGCCTTTTTTTTCTCTGCATTTCCATCTGAGTGAAAACAGGAAAAGACTGTGTTGTGTGATTTCTGGTAATTGACTCCATTGATATATGCATGCTGCAGGAGCATCCATATCTTGCTTGTGGAGTGAATTCATACATACACCATAGGTTAAATGTCTCTGAGGTGAAGGTGATGAACCATGCACCAAATGGCCTTCTTGATTAAGATGGAATAATCATATTATTTGTTCCTTTAGACAACCCAGACATGAGACCACAAGAATCTGTCTTCTTCCTCGTACTAGTTTGAATTGATAATAACAAGTTCATATGGTCCAACATGACAAGTTACACAGAACAATCGTAGGTTTTTAGACCTGTCTAATTGAGATACAGATTTCATCACAGCTTCAGTGCCTGAAGGTTTGGAACTGTCAAGTCGTCATCACCTTGGTCGTTTTGCTGCTGAAGACAGAGGGAAGGACACTCTCTGTAGGGTTTGCTGCTCTTGTGACGAATTGGCAACTAAGGTAGGGTTTACATTAGAACCGTTGACATCTTCCTCTGTTTCTTCAACCTGAGGAGGCTGCTTCCTCGGTATCAGTAGCTGGTAATTGGGGCTGATGAGAGTGTCCTGCTCCGGTGGCAAGGGTATGCTCCCTGGCGGTGCGATTGTCTTGGGCAACGGGATCTTGTTTCTCCTCCTCGCCAGCTCAAGTAACACCTACAATTCGTTGATGCAACACATGATTACTGCTTGCATATTCTACAAGATGCTATCTTGAACCAATTTACTCATGAAAGAAGAGAACCCTAGAAATTACTCGTTCTCCGAGACTCAGAACCAGAAAGCCGAAACATTTTACAGAACAATCGCTTCGAAGAAGCCCAGAAAACGTTCCAATCGTCGAGAGAGCGAGGGTTCGATGTGAAATCGAGCGGCGATGTGGAATTAGGGTTAAGGGGTTTGGGAGGGGAGGGAAGGGGGGGACCGTACCTCGCGGGGCGGGGGCTGGGAGAAGGAGAAGTTGACCTTGGACTGGATGGCGAGGCGAACATCGTCGGGGTCGATGGCAGTCTTGGAGGCGTGCTCGGCGTACACCTGAGCGTCGGAGAGAACGTCAACCACGTAGCGGTAGGCGAGCTCCAGGAACTGGTGCACCACCCGTGGCTCGTACTCCCCTTCCCCCAGCCCCATCGACCGGAGGAGCTCCTTCACTACCCGCGCATCCCGCGGCTCCCCCGCCTCCTCCCTCAACCCGCCGCCTCCGCCGTCCCCCTCCATCGCTTTTACGCCCCTTCCTCCTCTGTACGCGTGCTTAATCCTAAAAGATCGAGACTATGAGAACTCACTGTGATTCTCTGCATAAGTGAAGGCACGATGCACATCTAATCCCAATAAAAATTACTTCACCCGTTCAAACCCGGGTCCCACTTTCGGATTGGCTGCGCAATTCACGAAGATAAAGCTGAACCGTGTTGGAGCCCAACACGGAATCTCCATCCAGACCACCCAATGGGTTCAACACGTCCAATGAGGATGAGGCGGATCGTGCGGTGTTCCTCGTTCCGTCCCGACACAGTCGTTCCACTACGTGTCATTTAGTGATTGGTTGATTCTCAGCGGGTTCCACATGATTGGTCGTCAAATCCAACAGGAGAGGCGACATCCGCCCTCCGTCGGGGTCTCCTCCGTCTTTGACTTCGACTGAGGTTTCATCACCACCTGACTCAAAACTCTTCGATCTCACAGGAGCAGACAAACCTATTTAAGCTCGCTTTGCAGACTCCATCCATCAGTGCGTGCATGTCCATGACCGTCCCCTCCCGAAGCCATGGGGCTGTGGGAATCCACGTCGCTATCTTTCTCCAGGCTAGTAAAAGACGAGCCCCAGATCGACTCTGATGGGCAGTCCGACGACCAGTCCGCCGCCTTCTTCTTCCTCTTCTTCATCTTCCTTCCCATCACCATCTCCCTCCTCGTGGCCCTTCACCGCTGCCCGCATAGGGGGCGCCGCCGCGCTGATCTGATGCACCTTTCCGTCACCATCACAGGTCCCCGGTAGCCACCGCCAGGTGCTCCTGCAGCAAGGAGCTGGCGGTGCGGGCATGTGTACCTCCGGGCGTGCATCGACGAGTGGCTCGCGGTGCTGTCCGACTTATACCCTCTCTGCAGGCGGCGCGTTATCGGCAGAGGAGCAGAAGAGAGAACCGAGGACCGCCGGAGCAGGGTTAGCAGCGGCGGCGGCAACTCGCTGGTTGTGCGACTGGCTCGGCTGGTCAGTGTGTGGATCAACAGCTAAATCACTTTAGGTCCCGAAATGGTTTATGATTATTATTTTTATTTTTTGAGAAGATTACGTGAATAGGGTTTAATTGCAATACAAATAGTTTCTCTTGGCAATTAATGAACGTAGACGAGGATGCAGTCTACGTGATGCTTGGATCTGCATGCATGGAATACATGGTCTGTGAGACAACGATGCAGCCATTGTTTTCTGCATCCATCACGAACTGCACCACCTCAATTCACAAGAGGAAGAGCATGCGAATCATGCTACATCTGTATATGTATATGCATAATGAGGATTTCAAGGAAGCAAAAGGACAACAACAGAAGAAATGCTACTAATGATACTAAATTGAAACATCTTAAATATTGATCCGATGATGATGATGATGATAAGTTTTGTTAAAGAGTTCACTCACCTTGAATATGATACTCAATACAAAACAAATGGGGAAAATGGGGGAAAGAGATAGCACTGGTAAACCTCCAAAATAGACCAAATAAGTGCTCCTGCAACTAAGAATCAATAGTATTATAGCGAAAGCTCATCATGTCATCTAAGTTAATATTATAGCTGTTATAGCAAAAAAATACCAAACAACATAAAATACACACAATCCAGAAGCCATCTTGAAACATCACATATCATGGAAAGCTACTAAAGAATTTGATGCTGATGCAAATTTAATACCAAAACCGACATTAATAAAACCGAATGGGCAACAATTCATACACAGTCCAAACTCGTCCGATCACAAATATTAATATTAACAAAACATAACACACAAAAATGCTGCATGTGTTGGTTCAATGTGTCAACGCCAGTCCCGGGCGGGTGCATTACCACAATCCTGAAGGAGGAGAAAATTTGGGTTTTTTTGTACAAAAAGAGCACCAAAATCCTTAAAAAGTACGAGGAGTCCGCTTAGCGTAATAGGATCTGAAGGTAGATATATATATAACTTGGCTGTTGAAGTGGGGACATGTGCTACATCAATGGGCTGCAATGGATTCGTTTGAGACTCGGACAGACAATTCTTAACCTCTCGAAATCCTCGATGTATATCTGTCCAATAAAAAAGAACAAATGTAGATTGTATAATAGTGAGGTTTGATCCTAAGCAGATATAATGCTTATCTGATGCTATTCGACATCATAAAATCTGTCACCAGATTCATAGATAGCAAGCAACCGCACCTTTGGGCAGGAGTGGATGTTGAGGATTTCCAACATGCTGCAGCGTGATATAGCAGCTTCTAATTCTTCCTCTACCAGCATGCTGCAAGCCTGAAAATAAAAGTTTTGGCAGAAATGAATAAATGTCAGTTAAATCAGCCTGAAAAACATTTTTGATATCTGCACCTGAATGCAATATGCATGTTGCATTATGCCACACAGAGAACAGAACAAGTCACATATCACATCATATAATTTCCACAAGAACGGTGGGTGGTACAGGATAATACGAAACATGCCAACCGGATGTCTTACTTTCGATTTAACCTAGTCAGAATATGGACATCCCTAACAGTGAATTTTATGATCAACCTTTTTTCATTTGGTTGTAATCTCGATATTCAAGTTGACATTAAGAAACATTCAATCGTCTGTAGACAGAGGGGGATTGACTTGGCTGTTTGTGTTTCTCAGTCATCTACATTCAAGTTTTGATACTAGAATTTTCCTAATAAAACTACACTGAAAAGCCAACAACCACATTCTTTTCATGGTAATGTTATAATCGTGAGGTAGATTACCAGAAGCTGTAGGTTGTTTAGCCTTGGACAATTGAGCTTCAAGATTTCCAAGGAGCTGCAGTAACTATAATTAAAATACAGGAAAATCAGCAAATTTATTAACCACATAAGCGATAGGAAATGACAAAGTTAAAAAAATAACAAGGAAACCTTTAGAAAAGGGACACTAACCTCAAATTCAGTATGCTGAGGTTGGTGCATGATAAATCCACCTCCTTCAAATATGTGCATAGGTTAAGATTTATTTTAGATAAATGGGAACAATTAGCTGTAGAAGGAACATAAACTCTCTTTATTCTTGGGCATCCAGTACAACTAAGAAACTCAAGCAAATGTTCCGGCTTCTTAAAACCCTCCCCGTCATTTTGAACTGATATCGAATTGGATGAGAAGGTATCAACTGCCATATTAGATGAATTGTGCCTTGAACGCCAAACAAGTTCAACCATATTCACACAACCATTCAGGTTCACATGAACCAAATTTGTGCAGTAAGCAAGAAGCTCTGTTATAGCAGACTGTCCAATAGATGAATATGACAAGTCTAACTCGCGAAGGGTAGGAAGTGCGCCTTTTTTATAAAGAGCATACAGGGAAGAATCTGTAAGAAACTTGCAAGCTGAAAGTTTTAAGATCTGTAGGTAGAATTTCCAAGTTAGATTGCTTTCCATACGTCCCTGAAACTTCGTGACAAATAATGCTGATACGAAAATGGTCCAGAAAACTATCTGCCTTATTACATAAAGAAAGGCATATTATGTAATAATATTCAAGCATAGTTGATCTCAAGGTATGCTGATGCAGCTTTATTTTTTGTGTATCGACCTAGGTTGAAGTCAATTGGGATCTAGATCTACTCTGGTGTTCACATTATTTGGTAGAACCTTTTTTCATTTGTAATTTATAGACAAAGCCAATTTTGCTGAATATTTAAGAAGCCTTCAACTCAGCTAATTCTATGGGCTGGCTGCAATTTTTCAGAGATACAAGTGCAGTTATTTTTGCAATAAGTAAAAGGTAAAAGTTCCAACAATATCTTTATTTGGCTGCTCTATTCCCAGAAAAGATGGTCATAAGGAACCCAACAGTTGTTTAAAAAAACAAAAAAGGTGCATGCACACACAAAAAAAAAAAAATTCCTACATTTATCTATATTTTCTTATGTGTCGTGAACCCTAGCATACGATAACAGAGCCTTACAAATTTATAATTTGCAAAGGGAAGCTGTTTCTACAAGATATATTCCATCTCTGTCCGCTTAAAAAGTAATAGTCAATGTTAACTTGCCTACAATGTTCCACAATTAACAGTTTCTGCCTCATTCTCCACAATAATTCTAGTCCTAATAGTAGCCAATTGTTGTTGAAGATTAACCAACATCAAGGTTCACATGATAGACAATAACCCATACAATGCAAATTAAATGCAATAAAGTCACGAGAGGGTAAATTTTAAAAATTGAAATGAAATACCAATGAATTTAAGATATCATATAAAAAATATTTCCAAGAAACTTACCACTAACCGTGAACAAGTATCAAAAACCGGTTGTAAATTCATCAGAAATGTGTAAGATAAATCAAGCAGGGTCAAATGATGAAGCCAGTGCAAAGAAGATAGCCCGACAGGTCCAATGGATAGGCATGATGACAGGATCAAAGATTCAATATGAGGGCATGAAGCCGCTGTTGTAGACAATGATTCATCCATGAATTGTCTGTATATACAAGACATATCAATCATCTTACTTGTGAATAAGAATGACAAATTAAACATGAGAAGAGATGGCAAAAGACCTGCAGAAGGAAGCATCCAATGATGTCAAAGAAGGGCAATGAATTGATGCTTGAGACAGAACACCACAACCTTTAAGTTCCAACAGTGACATTTTTGGAGCTTTGATAACAAGAACATTTAGCTTTGGACAGATCCCCAGATTAAGGGACTCCAGACCCACCTTAAAATAAAATTGTGCTCAGTACTCAAGCAAATTATATATAAGAAATATTTCTAGTTTTATTAAATAACAGTAATAAAAACTCTAAAAGATAATTCAGCTGACTAACATACACAAACTTGAATACATACAAATAGGTTTATGCACAATGCAAAATTTACTTAAATGCTATAAAAAAAATCAATTACAGCAGAAGTAATCAAGGAAAAGATTCTTGCTAATATTGTACTTAACAACCATAGATAACACTCCTAAATAGAAACAAAATGCAGATGACAGCTTATATAGAGAAACTAAGATGCTGCTAGCAACATAATATGATGAAAATAATAATAATACAATCAAGCATAACATAAAAAACAATATGATAAGTGTTCCAAAGTAACTTGGACCAGTGTGTTTCAATGGCCAGTAATAAATAATATTTTTTTCTCTCCATTCACATTGTCACCCATCAAAAGCCTGAGTTCCTTCCCTGATTACATCTTAATTTCTTACTGCCTATCTATCCAGTTCCAAGATTTCCATCATTATCCTGGATTTCTGAATTAAATCTTACCCACTGAAATCAATTTTCTGGTAGGCCTCTTATCTTCTCCATGTGTTTTTGTATTTACATCATTTTACTTCAAGAATTAATGTAAACAATGTCCACCATAAATTGATATTCTGCTGCACACCAGGAAGTGGCAGTCTACAACTGAATCACAAATAAAGAAAGCAACGCAAAAATGTTTCTTATCCATTTAAATGACCAGCTAAGGCTTTGATTTGGTCATTAGTCCAGTAAGAACTGATTTGGTTTTGAAAAATCCAAAGATTAAGAGTCGTGAAGATAGAGTATCAGCAATAATCATGCCAACCTCCTTCAGATGCAATGTGTCAGATCAATTTGAGTCTGTAGGAAGGCATGTGAGAATCAATTTTGTATCCCTTACCGTATATTTTCTTTTTCTTTGTTCAGTTTGTAATTTGCATGTACCGGCACAATAATGTAATAGACCATGTTGATGGCACATACTATTCCATCCAGTGGCAGGAAAGGCACCAATATGCAGAATTTAGTCATTCATGATTACAATGTCCAGTTAGCATTTTGTTCTTTTAGCATTTTTTCTTTAAGAAAATAAAATGATGTGATTCACAAGTAACACAATATGCGAACATATTCCAAGGAAGCATCATAGCGTCCAAGTCCACTCCAGTACTAGTCAAACATATGCAGATCAGTATTCATAGAATTCATAGTCAATCATATGCAGATTTGTTCAAAGTCAACAAGTCCCAGAACTCTTAACCACATATATCTGGACAAGAATATTTGTAGAGAAACTCCCAGAGCTAAATAGATGAACTCCCACAAATTAGCCACAAATAGCCAAGAATATTATCCACAGCTACAAAAAATTTTACACGACCCCTTATCTTCTTACCACAGTATACATGTCCAGTATATTAAATGAAAATGTGAAGCCAACTTACTGGACAAAATGAAGCTCTCTCAAGATGATCACAACCATCAAGATTTACTTTTTGAAGCTTCGGACATGATAGATCAAGATTAGTCATAGCATGGCAACCAGCAAGAGACAGAGTCAATAGAGAACTATTGTTCAGTCCAACATCACTTATCCTCTGAAAATAAAATTTATCAAGAAATAGATAAATTCAGCACACATTTCAAAAGTGTTATAACAGAATTCACATGTCAAAACATTGGAAAGCCAAAAACATAATAAGATAGCAATTACGAACAAAAACATGAAAACATTTCAGTTCTTGGACTGGGAAACTTGAAATAATATATTGCTGACAATATGGCCCAGGACTAATGCAGTGTGTCAGCACAGCAGCAGAAACCATGGCTTTCAGTAATTGGCATCATGGACAGTGATATATAATATATAGCACTGCAGCAGAAGCAATGGTTGTATGTGTGAAATAATAATCAATATGGTTGCTAATATTTATGATCAAGCCATAATGTGATTAAAGGATATAAACTTCCGTTCCACGTATAGAAGAATCAATTATGTCTAATAGAGACAATATCAGAATTCAGAACCATGATTATTGCTTTAACTAATAGATTAAAGGCTTTTTTTTCTTTAATAATCTAACTCCCAGCATGTACTTGTCTCTGTTCAACCCTTTATTATTTAAGAAATTGAACAAACTCATAATGGAAAATCACTTTAACTTTGCACCCAAAGCAATTAAACCTCGGCACAAATCACAACAGAGAACTGGAGAATTGGGCAAAACATATTCATGGCCCTAGACATCAATAAACAAACCCATAAAAGGAGGGGACCAAAAATCATGTAGTAGTTAAGAAACAAAATGTCTGCAAACCTCGCAATTGTCAAGAACCAATGACCTGAGCATTGGGCAACCACCTCCGTCACTAAACACCTCACAAACAGAATTCATTAAAGATTCACAATCACTAAGGTCCACCTCTTGCAAGTTGTGGCATTGCAATGATAATGTAGCCAAACTTTCTTGCTTTTGCAATACTAATTTCTGCATTACAATAATCAACATCTAATAAAACTTCCAAAAAACCAAAATAATGCGACAGTAATATAGTAGTCTCATGAAATAAAAAAACTTACGTCAATTGCTCTTGATGTAATACTAATTCGGTGAAGAGCCGAACATCTAGAAACTTTTACAGATTGAAGCACAGGACTCCGCAGATTCAAATCAACAAATCTAAAGCATTAGCAGAATTAGAATCCAACAAAAGAAAACAACCCAGGAAAGGATCTAAAGACAGAGTCACTAAGAGAGAGGAGTTAAAGAAGGAAAAGGACAGGAGAATGAGTCTAACTTGCGCAAGTGTACAAGACTAATAGACTGCAAATGTGGCAGATCCAGTGAGACAGACGTCAGAAGGCCACAGTTATCAAGCAGTAATGCCTGAAATGATAAGGAATTTTGGTGTAAATGCAGCAACAAAAAAATAAAACAAATTTGTTGAAAGAAGAAAACAATGGAATAAGATCAAACCTCCAGCATGTGGCTATACGATAATGCAGACATAGATGTTGAGGTTATTCCCTCACAGCTATCAAGTTTTAAGTCTATCAACATTGGCAATCTTACAGACTTCCCACAAAAGCACAAGAACGTAAGCACATAATCACCACAGTTAGGATAAATTACAGCAGCA
The DNA here is from genome assembly GCF_036884655.1 of Musa acuminata AAA Group. Taxonomy (NCBI): domain Eukaryota; kingdom Viridiplantae; phylum Streptophyta; class Magnoliopsida; order Zingiberales; family Musaceae; genus Musa; species Musa acuminata. The sequence continues at coordinate 8,414,459 of NC_088355.1, read as the reverse complement.
GACGATCAGGATTCACAAAACTAACCTCAAATGAGACATTTGGACAATATGAAGCATCAAGAATGCACAGATTTGGACAAGCATAAGCGATTTCACGTAGTGTTTCATCCGTAACACATGAGCAAGATGACATATTTAATGATCCCAACAAGGGGCATGTTGTAACAGCTGATCGAATCGCAGCATCAGAAAGCTTATGACAGGCTGTTAAATCCAGTTCACGTAACTGTGGGCAACTAAGTGAAACATGTGCCATGCTGGTGCGCTTGAGAGACAATATTTGAAGCTGAGGGCATCTGTAACAAGCCAACTTACATGAACATAGTTGACACACGACAATATGCTCATTAATGACTAACCAGCAGTGTAGTTACCTGATAGAAATCCGGAAAACGCGACATTTCTCAAATTGAAGATCATGTAACCTATCATGATATACAGTGATCTCCTGAATGTTATTGCCAAGAGATGCATCGTGAATTCTCAATTTGGTTAATGCAGGACAATCCGTCAAGGCATGGAAAAACCGATCACCAAACTGACCCTTTTTTAAGATCAAAGTTCCAAGATGCCTGGACAAGTACACATTTTTATACATCAGCAGGAACAGAAAAAGTAAATGGTAGTAGCAAGAATAAACACCCGTTCAAGGACATGAAACTTAATTAAACCTGAGTGAAGCCATTGCTTCAATGACAAGCGCATTGGAATTCAGAATGTCAGCCATGGTCAACGCCATGGCATTTGGGTATCGGCGACATATGGCAATAACTGTAAGTCAATGAAGACATCAGCACAGCAACGAGAATGGACTCTAAAAGATAGTATGGAAGTTCATACAAGCACTAAGTCAGGCTTCCAAAAGACATGACAAGATTCCGACTAACGAATTGAAAGAACTAGTTATGGCCATTAGCTGTTACTAGCCAAAAACACTGAACAAAGAGTTTTACTTTCATACAATGGCTTCACTAATAGTGATGCCTTTGCAGCGCTCAATGGCAGGAAAGAATTCATGTAGCCTACCTCAAATATTAATATACAGCTCACTATTGTTGTCCTTTTTTCTTTTCTTTTTTGTTGTTGCTGCTTTTGCTAATGTTATTATTAATGTTAATATACAGCTCACTATTAATGTTATTAATAGTGATACCTCACTATTGTTGTCAATGTCTTGAAGCTCCATATCACACTGTGGATTTATAATACAACTTCCAGAGCTTCCTAGCTCTCTTCTAACTACCTTCCAGCTCTCTTTTTATTCTTTTGCTAATCAAATCTAAAGTTGGATTTCTAATGAATGTGCATTAGATGTCCAAATTATATTATCATGAAGCCCCATTTATTACCATATACAGCTGAATCCTTGATGATCCATCAAATTTTGGATCATGCGTAGGGAGCTAGCACTAGTAAAACATGGATAGCTGCGATCTTTCACAATGAAATATGACTCATATACACAAGCTAGATTATTGTATCACAAGTAAGAAACTGTCCCACCTTTATTGAAGCTTGCAGATAAAATGAAGCATAAAGGCCATTATAGAAAGAATACACATTACAACATCAGGCAAGAGATGACAAAAGTTAGCAGGCGCGATCTGTATAAATAATGGAAGAACCAAAGGGGTTTGTATCATGTTGTCTCCACAGCTAATCAAAATCTCATTCCCCTTCATTTTTAATAATGAATATTGTACTGATTATATATCACAAGCATCACACAATCGTCATAATCGCTAGTTTATATAATGGATCCAAGACAGTATCAGCTTCCAAGGTAGGGCCCAGTACATCATGATTAAGATCAGGAAAGTCCTTAAGTCTTGACCTTTTCCCACTGTACATCCATTTGGGACCTATTTCTCATTTAATACCCAAGTGCTGAGATGGCTGTTATACGAAAGCCCCATCCAGCTCCGTGCCACCCGGGGGGTTTCACGGTGCTAAGATGGCTGACATTTCGCATCGCTTGTCACGGTCGCCGCAGCAAGCGAAAACGGCCCAAAAACAGGCCATTTTTAGCCGCGCAAGTGAGAGGCAGACAACGAGCGAAGCGAGGGACGGCACCTTCCCTGTTATCCGAAAGCCCCATCCAGCCCTATGCCACCCGAGGGGTTCTAGGGTGTTGAGATGGCTGACGTTTCGCATCGCTCGCCGCGTTCGCCGTAGCACACGAAAACGGCCCAAAAATAGGCCAAAACTGGTCATTTTTGGCCGCACGAGCGAGCGGTGAGCGGCGGACAGTGAGCGAAGCGAGAGGCGGCACCTACGTTGTTATCCGAAAGCCCCATCCAACCCTGCGCCACCCGAGGGATTCCAAGGTGCTGAGATGGATGACGTTTCAAACCGCTCATTGCGGTTTCCAAATCTACACTTAACTTGGACATTCAGCGAGAAGTTGTACAACAGGATGCCGCAAATAACACTATCATTTGGATGATGGATTGTCCACGGGCTCATCTTCATGCCCTGGGGTTTGGTCTCTACATGACATCTCCAGTAAGGTCATTAGCGGAGTATTGAATTCTCCATATCCCATAGCAGTGATATGATTTATTGATATGTTCGAATAGAAATGTTAGATATCAATATGTAAATCAAATTTACAGCTAGCAAGCGTTTGTTCTTTCTCTTGTTGATCAAGAACATCAAGGCCCACATATGCCCCACAATACTTATAATTTATGGTACTTAGATTCTAATCAAATGCACTTTTAACGGCCCTCATTTATTAAATGCTCAGTTCTTGGCTACATGACCTTGAAACTAAAAAGAATACATCTGAAAGAATCTAATTTATGAGCAATCAATTATCAATTTCAAGTTTCACACAGTCAAATATGCATGATCTGATTTCCACTGTGATGCTATGCAAATGCCCCAAGAATATTAGCAATGGTATGCAAGCACCCCATCGATATTCAGCAAAGAATTGGTCAGATTCAAACTAACAAAAGGTGATCAAAATTAATTTTACTGATAGTTTCGTCAAATAACTGCTGCAACAGCCATTTGTACTGTGCATCAGAAATAACACAAAATAAACACATGCTGCAGTCACAGATTTTCTCAATTAATGATGCAAATGATTGCCAAATTGTACTAAGTACACTATATTAGAATTCATACAGTTCTGCGGGGAGATTGCTGTGCTCGTGAACTCCAAACATCTCCAAAAGTCCTCATGTGTGCTAGCCACTAACCATTGCTTGCAGGTTGCTCCTGCTCTACATAAATCTTTTTGGCCCAGAAAAGAAAAAATCTGAAAATCATACAAATGAATGTTTATACTTGCAAGCAATCAACAGCAACCATAAATATCAAATGGTTAGGTTGGACATACCAGGTGCAATAGATCATCTGAAAGATCCATCCTAATTTCTAGATCTTCAGTGTTTCTCATACTTGACATATCTTCATAAGAACTTCCCCCGTTATTAAAGTCACTAGTCCTTCCAACAGCATCATCATTAGGAAAAAGGTTCAAATAGTATGCCACCTCATTTTCAGACAATGCTGATGAATTTTGAGACATAAAATCGACCACTGCAGGTTGACCAGTTACTTCAGCATCTGAAGAAGATGGAAACCTGCATGAAACACACAAAATAAAAGATGAACTAGTCATAAAGTCACATTAAGGTGAAAATCCAACTCCTAACGGATCAAAGATGAGACCTTGTTCATAACCATCCTCGGCCATCAAATGACATATTTTAACCATAATAAATAGGAGGCATGAAATCTCCTGAGATATCCACTTAAATAAATTTGTGATTTACAACGTTCCCAACAGAAAAAGCACAGGTATCTCAGAGGTTAATAAGACTGGAGAAACACATCAGTTGACAAAGGCAATAATAAAGAAAGGGGAGCTTTCGCATAGGAGTGCCTTAGAAGGAAGCACGTTACTGAGAAACTAGAGTTAAAGAAAAAAGGCATCTCTCAGAAGTTCACAGGACATGGAAAAAGACATACATTATTTAGCAAATGCAATATTAGTGAGGGGGACCTTTTATAAGAAGGAAATTTGAAAGGGAAACAAATTATTCAGTATGAGAGGAAGGATGTATTAGGAACAGGGAGCAGGTTCCAGATTAAAAAATATTGAAACTTGGATAGCATAATTATGAGAGGTTTGCCGTTAGTGTATAATAGTTGTAAAATTGTTTAATCACAATCTTCAAGTAAATAATAAAAAGCAGTACGATAGTCATAAATCCTAGAACAAAAAATGAGATAGAAGGATATCATATAAAATCAACCAAATTGAAGTGAGAATACCATGCTCAATCTGTTAGGATAAGTGACCCAAGATGCTTAAACCCAAGTTAATAGTAGCATTCTTGGACTATTATATCAATCCAAATCTTTACTCATTTCCAATGTGAGATTATTTTTACCCATTTCACATGCGATGTGAGACTAACCAGGGATGTTACAAACTCCCTCACTTAAGGGCTTCACGTCCTCGTCGAGACGCAATCGTAGACCTAAATCAGACCATAGCATGATGTACATGGGGCCTTGAGTGGATTCACGTCGTGCCCTTCACCTCATCGATGGATAGTTCTTTTTAACACTAGCCTCTCAGCATGTCCAATACCAATCTATCAAGATCCGATCTGATGGAATAACTTCCTCATTTACTTCGTTGAACCTGAACCAGTGATCCAAAATGTTTAAACTCAAGCTAATAGTAAAAGACCCATATGACCTAAAAGTCAATTCAATTTTTTTCCCACTTCCAATATCAAACTAAACTTGGTTGTTACAATTAATATCCAATTTAGTCACATAAGAAGTCAGCTAGGGTATAATGGGTATATTATTAATTTGGGTTTAAGCATTTTTGTCTAGTGGTTCAAGATCAACGAAGTAAATGAGGAATAGGATGTGATAGAGAAACTTCTTAAAGGGTTGAAATCTCAATTGCTGGGACAATGAAGAAACACATATGAAACTCAATTAACCAGGCAACATGAGTTTATGTTCAAGTATCTGGAAATTCCATCATTTGCATTACATAATAAACATTGTCAGTTTGATTTACCAAAGATCTTTAATAATTCTAAAACCTGAAAGTAATTGAAAACCTTTGTCAGACATTCTGCTTAGAATAGAGATAATTCATTTAATCTGAGTGGGTAGCACCTTTTCCCTAATTACTCAAAACTTCTTTGGTCTTCATATGTGCCCTATAACACCTCCAACTTGGATTCCCTTCCTACCCAATCGTGTACTACAAAGAAAATCCACTTGTAATGCCCAAAACATACTAAGAAATTCAATTTTTGTTATCTCTTTTTTTTAGTAAAAGCATTTCTGTCAAGTGTATTGATTTCCCTAGATATTCTAATTTCCTAGTTATAAGGGTGCACTTTGTGGGGCTTATATATTATACATTAGATCCTTCCAAACTAGTCTAAGCTGTTGGGAAAGTGGCTGTACATCCAACTGCTTGTATTAATATGGTATCAAAGCAAATCATGAGTTTGTATCCTAAATCGCATTAACATGCTAAGTCCAACAATCTTTCATCTGACATATACATGAAAGGGATGTTTAAGCTTACACATAATGTTCGAGCTTTCCCACTAGCTTAGATGTCTGGAAAAGTGCTCTCGCGGCTCAAACTACGAATATTGGTACCTATAGAAGAATCTCAAAATATAGTATGCCTCGTACACCAGAAAATTACAGAAAATATTTGGTATGTCGGTACCAACCAATATCATTGGTACACGGGTATACAAGTATTTTATCATTCTCGTGCGGTTGGTATGTTGCAAGCATTTGAATCCATGCAGTGGTTCCCAAATCAATCGTCCTAGAATTTTCATGAAAAGCATTTGAATGAAAAAACCACAGTAGCAAATACAGACCTTTTGAAACGAATGTACCAACTTATGAAATATTACTTTTGACGACTCAAACATGGAAATCATGACAGGGGTTAGATGTATCAGAAACTAAAAGTTTAACTGATACAGATGACAAAGATAACAAAAAACGAGAACTTACTCCAGGGAAGCAAATACTTTAGGCCGCTTGTGCTGAGTATCCCTGTCTATATCTGATCCAGTTCTCTCCATCTCGAAAAATGCCTCATCTGGCAGGCTAACATCTCTTTCCTGAGGCATAGCTACTGCACCCACCAGTTCCTCCCCCCATGTCCTCAAATTTGTTTGTCTTGCGATGAAATGCCTGGTAGCTGACTGTCTCTCATAAAACCATGAGCACCCGATGCCCCTCTCCACCGGAAGGACACAATCGCGCTCTCCGCCATCATCCCTGCCACCATTCGTCAGCCCTGAATTCCATCCCCAACGCCCCAGAGAAAGTCCAAGCTCCAGCTCCTCAAATTCTTCAGCCTCGTCATCATCCTGCCGCCCGACCTCATCGTCCCCATCCCTTCTTTCATCATCATCAGCGACAGCCTTCATCCTCCCGTCCGCCATCCCGCAACGGCACGTAGGCCCTCAAGCAGTCGTGCCGAAGGAAAACCCTAACCCTAGTCAAAATCCAAAGACTACCACGAAAAAGAAAAAAATTAGACGCACGAAGAGAAACCTAATTCCAGCCTTGGGTCCAAGTACCAGCAAACCCTAACCCCACACTTGAATCCCAATGGATCGGAGCCCTGAAATCAAAACGCCCTCAAAAAAACAAAAAAGCACGAAAAAATCGTCAAAAAAAAAAGCGATCTTTTTCCTCCCAAGAACCTTAGTGTCAATCAACACGACGGAACGGCGCGATCTTTCTCGATCTCGAGCATTCAGATAACACTAAGAAAATCGTTTAAAAAGACCGATCTTTTAACTCCCAAGAACCTTTACTTCATCAAAACGATCGGAAGACGAAATCTTTCTCGATTTCGCGCAAGAAAATTAGGGTTTCTACCTTGGAAAAATCAGAGGAAGTCCGCAGCGGTTTGATACGAGTTCCTTGTGTCGTCGAGGCCGCTCGAGCGGAAGGAAAGTGGATCGGAAATTACGATTACATATATTTAATACATATATATAGCTGCGAATTAGTTCTCTCTTCTTCCCCCTCTTCGATTTTCTCGCCGCTTCGCTTCCTTCGCTCTCGCGTCCTTTTCTTTTTCTTTTCTTCTCTTTTTATTCCCTTTTAAGAAGTATATAATTCATTAACTGTGAGGATGTAGCGGAAGGGATCCAACATTTGTTGAGTGGACCGATCAGTTTACCAAACACGGAACCGCCCTTCCCGATTCGGCGGAAGATGCGGGCTCCACCATCCCGTTCCTGCTTCCCTGTCTCCCCAACCGTCCCCGATTGGGTCTACCTAAGCTGACACGTGGGGGGCAGAGCAAGATAGAATTAGGAGTTGCCCGATCTAGTCGAAGCAGGGAAGATATGATCCCGAGGCGAAGGAGGTCGGTCTACCTTCAAATAAACAAATAAATTAATATATCATTAATTTAGGAATCCTACAAACACTTATGAGCTCCTCCGTTTTGGATTAAGCATGAGAAATATTATTATGATTTGATGAAATCGGAAGATAGTCTGAGATCAAAAGCTAACATGAGATGAACGACGTGTTCCAGCGAAGACGACGACCAAAATGTCAACGCCGTCACTGACATCGGTGGCTCTCGATGAATGAATTCGTCTGTTCCTGGAGATATCATCCGATGCTCATCATATCATTCATTTAGGAATCCAAAAAACACTTGTTAGCTCGTCCGTTTTTGGACAAAGCATGAGAAATATGATTCGATGAATCAGAAGAATATAGTCCGAGATCGAAAGTCCAGCTGAGGTGACCGACGTGTTCCACGCGAAGACGACGTCCAAGTCAAGAGACGCATTCACTGCCGAAAAAAAAGTCAACGCCGCCATTGACATCAGCGGCGTCGCAATAAATGAATTCGATAAACGTGCTTGCTTTGCTGCTTCCCTCTCCCGAGTCTATAAATACCTGTGATCTCTTCTCCTTCCCGGGCGCGAAGAGCTAGAGCGATGGACAGGGCCGAAGCGACCCTTGTTCCGGATGCTGTCGGTGCCCGGGCTTCGGCTCCCACTACCGCTGCGACGCCAGCGACTTCGACCTCCACAAGAACTGTGCTTGCATTACCGGCTGTCGCCGCAGTCGACGCCCCACCCGTTTGGCCAAAGATTCTGCGACGGTTGCCAGTTGCCGGTGCGAGGAATTCATTGCAGGTGCAGCCTGTGTGACTTTGATCTGCATCCTCAGTGCGTCCGTCGACCTGCGTTGACAACTGTAGAACGTCCGTTGACCAGCGTTGACAAAGAGATATTGTATTAGAATCTCAATCTATAGGTGCTTGATGGAAGATCAATGTAAGTTGTGGGCGGGCATGTGACAGTAAACTCAGTGGAACATTGATACAGATTAAATCAGAAATTTATTTGCCAAAATGTTGTCTCATCTCTCAGTCAAAGATCAATTCTGCTGTTAATTCGATTCTAATTCATTTTCTTATGAACATGAAATGTCTAAACAAATTCTCAATAATATCCAAAGAGTTTTTTTTAGAATAATAATTAAAATAATAAAATGATGGTTTGGGTATTCAGCATCACACTGTCAAAAATGTATTCATTTCATAGGACAAAATCCTTATTAATAATAATGATAAGATAACTCTTGAGATTTAAAATAAAACACTCGATCATTTGCTAATTGGAAGTTTTTATTTTCTCTTATTTGGCAACCTCAAATTAGGTATCAAAAAGTAGATGACTATAGGATCAAATATCTTTGCCTCTAAGAACTATGAATTGCTAATATATATCAATCCAAACACCTTAAATACCTACTTTTTGATATCTAACTTCTTTAAAAATCATTCTAGAATTCCTTAACACAATAAGATTGTTTTCATCCAATCCTTGTTAAAAAAAAAAAAATTCATATTACAAGCAACTCGATCGTTGGATTTTTATTTCAAATGACAAAGCTTGGTGATAAAAATTATCGATAAAGGGTAAGAAATGAATTAGATTGGTGATAAAAATTTCATTAAACAACTGGTTTTATCGATACGAGATTAAAGGCGCATAGGAATGAATTAGATGGGCAATAAAGTTGTACGAAAGAAAAAAATAAAAAATTTAGGTAATGGTACCTTTACCTTCAACTACTTCAATTCTATTTTTTAAAGTCGAGAGTTCGGTTCTACACTTATAATCGACTATCGTGTACTCTAAAAACACTTATCAATTATCGAAAAAAGAAGGAATTGAAGGAAGAGGAACATTGATGTGCGATTTAAATGTTTATCTAAAAATTAAAATATTTTTTTGAAATATGTTTTGAGATCATCTTCCTATTTCTTGAGATTTCTTCTTCTAATTCCCTACAACCATTCTCAGCTTCATTGCTACTTCGCTATGGCATCTAATTTATTTCTTTATAGAAACATTATTGAGGGGATGACTACTAATACTAATTTAAACTATTCATTACTGTCTCATAATTTTAACTATATAACTAATTATAATAAAAGCTTTTACATCTAATTTGAGATTTACAATATTTTAGACAGAAGAATGATAATTGCTTTTGGAGCTTGTTGTGGACGACTTCAACTAAAGACTTTCTTAAAACCTATTCTCTTGGAATCCAAAATATTCAAATACGCTCAAACTCAAAAAATATATACAAATTATATCGATAACGCAAACTTGACACTTATATCATTATTTCAATATCCATATCAAAGGAAAGTCAAAGTATTTAAATTTCTTCATGTTTGGAGAAATATAAATATCGAAGCACATCTCCTCGCAGCATACAATCCGAATATGCATATAGTTTTTTAATAAGTAATAGTTAATTTTCTATTAAAAAAAATGTCATGCATACAATTACCATATCGTCAATGCCAATTGACAGCAAGCCACACAAGTGATGACATGACTCGCAGGGGTGTTGACCACAGAAGCAAGACATGAATTACTGATTATGACTCTGCATAAAGTGTATGGTCGATTAGGAAAGATCGCTTTCAGCAAAAGTGTTGAAAGATGCCTTCAAAGCCTGCAAATGGTCTATAATTTATTTGTAAACATAAAGGGTACAAAGAAAAAACAATATTATGCACAGAGGATATATCTATTATTCTGAGAAGCTCCTTTAGAGTGATCTTGCCCATGTAGGAGCAATCTCCTGCTTGGAACTCTGCTTTGACCAAAGAGCTACTGTGCCATTCATTATTATTTCAGCTTAGATAGCAAAGTTGTTCATTGTAGAAATTGCAAGATAAGAACAATAGTCACAACTAATGTAAGTTTAAGCATCTCGTAGGGAGATGCCACAATAACATGTCTCTATAAACAAAGCATTGCCGAAAGTGACTAGTGCATGAGTTTGTCGAGCACAAAAATCAAACAATCAAGCCAATGTTGCTTTATAGTTTGTTCTCAATTCAAGCTGCAAATGGCGGCGATTCTCCAACAAAAGAAGTTCTTATAGACGATGCAAAAAATAATTTGTGGTGACAACAAATTCCTTCTCGTGGGATATGATTCATTTTTCTGGTTGGTTCGCCATGCATGAAAATGCCAATAGAGAAGCAACTCAAAAGAGTCTCTGGTTTGAGGACCTGAAGTCTTACGCTACAGAAGGGTATGCATATTGGACCTCTGAAACTTGAAGACTTCTGAGAAATTTCTTCTGAGAGAAAAGAATTAATCTGTTCCCTTCAAGTCATCATGCTTGGGCTGTATAAGATTCAAAACAGCATCAACGAAGTAAACGAGGAATAGGTTGTGATAGAGAAACTTCTTAAAGGGTTGAAATCTCAATTGCTGGGACAATGACCAAGAAACACACATGAAACTCAATTAACTAGGCAACACGAGTTTATGTTCAAGTATCTGGAAATTCCATCATAAACATTGTCAGTTTAATTTACCAAAGATCTTTAATAATTCTAAAACCTGAAAGTAATTAAAAAACTTTGTCAGACATTCTGCTTAGAATAGGGATCATTCCTTTAATCAGAGTGGGCAACAACTTTTCCCGAATTACTCAAAAACTTCTTTGGTCTTCATATGTGCCCTATAACACCTCCAACTCGGACTCCCTTCCCACTCAATTGGGTACTACAAAGAAAATCTACTTGTAATGCCCAAAACATACTAAGAAATTCTATTTTTTGTTATCTCATTTTTTTAGTAAAACCATTTCTCAATTTCGCCCTTTGTCAAGTGTATTGATTTCCCTAGATATTCTAATTTCCTAGTTATAAGGGTGCACATTGTGGGGCTTATATAATATACATTAGATCCTTCAAAACTAGTCTAAGCTTTTGGAGAAGTGGCTGTACATCCAACTACTTGTATTAGCATGGTATCAAAGCAAATCATGAGTTTGTATCCTAAATCACATTAACATGCTAAGTCCAACAATCTTTCATCTGGCATATACATGAAAGGGATGTTTAAGCTTATAAATAAGCTTGGAGCTTTCCCACTTGCTTAGATGTTTGGAAAAGTGGTCTCTCGGCTCAAAATACCAATATTGGTACCTATAGAAGAGTCTCGAAATATGGTATGCCTTGTACACCATAAAATTACTGAAAATATTCAGTATGTCGGTACCAACCAATATCATTGGTACATTGGTATACAAGTATTATATCATTATGGTGTGGTCGGTATGTTGCAAGTATTTGACTCCATACAGTAATTACCGAATCAATCATCTTAGAATTTTCATGAAAAGCATTTGAATGAAAAAATCATAGTAGCAAATACAGACCTTTCGAAACGAATGCACCAACTTATGAAATATATTACTTTTGACGACTCAAACATGGAAATCATGACAGGGGTTAGATGGCAAGGATAACACAAAACAAGAACTTACTTTGGGGAAGCAAATACTTTAGGCCGCTCGAGCTGAGTATCCCTGTCTATATCTGATCCAGTTCTCTCCATCTCGAAAACTGCTTCATCTGGCAAGCTAACATCTCTTACCTGAGGCAATAGCTACCGCACCCACCAGTTCCTCACCCCATGTCCTCAAATTTGTTGTCTTGCGATGAAATGCCTTGTAGCTGACTGCCTCTCATAAAACCATGAGCACCCGATGCCCCTCTCCACCGGAAGGGAAGGACACAGTCGCGCTCTCCGCCATCATCCCTGCCACCATTTGTCAGCCCTGAATTGCATCCCCAACGCCCCAGAGAAAGCCCAAGCTCCAGCTCCTCAAATTCTTCAACCTCATCATCATCCTGATGCCCGACCTCATCGTCCCCATCCCTTCTTTCATCATCATCAGCGACAGCCTTCATCCTCCCGTCCGCCATCCCGCAACGGCACGTAGGCCCTCAAGCAGTCGTGCCGAAGGAAAACCCGAACCCTAGTCAAAATCCAAAGACTACCACGAAAGAAAAACCATCAGACGCAAGAAGAGAAACCTAATTCCAGCCTTGGGACCAAGTACCAGAAAACCCTAACCCCACACTTGAATCCCAACGGATCGGAGCCCTGAAATCAAAACGCCCTCACCAAAAATAAAAAATAAAAAAGCACGAAAAATGGTCACACAAACAAAAAAGCGATATTTTTCCTCCCAAGAACCTTAGCGTCAATCAAAACGACGGAAACGCGCGATCTTTCTCGATCTCGAGCATTCAGATAACACTAAGAAAATCGTTTTAAAAACGCGATCTTTTAACTCCCAAGAACCTTTACTTAAATCAAAATGATCGGAAGACGAAATATTTCTCGCTTTCGCGCAAGAAAATTAGGGTTTCTACCTTGGAAAAATCAGAGGAAATCCGCAGCGGTTTGATACGAGCTCCTTGTGTCGTCGGGGCCGCTCGAGCGGAAGGAGAGTGGCTCGGAAATTACGATTACATATATTTAATACATATATATATATATATATATATAGATATATAGCTGCGAATTAGTTCTCTCTTCGGATTTCTCGCCGCTTCGCTTCCTTCGCTCTCGCGTCCTTTTTTATTTTTCTTTTCTTCTCTTTTTATTCCCTTTTAAGAAGCATATAATTCATTAACTGTGCCGATGTAGCGGAAGGGATCCAACATTTGGTGAGTGGACCGATCAAGTTTACCAAACAGGGAACCGCCCTCCCGATTGGGCGGAAGATGCAGGGGTCCACCATTCGGTTCCTGCTTCCCTGTCTCCCCCACCGTTCCCCGATTGGGTCTACTAAGCTGACACGGGGGGGGGGGAAGAGCAAGATAGAATTAGGAGTTGCCTGATGTAGTCGAAGCAGGGAAGATACGACTACCTTCGAATAAACAAATAAATAAATAAACTCACTTGAGCTAAACTATTGTTTAAAATAATTAAGCATAGCAAAATTGCCATTAAGTGTAATTAAAATGTACCCAAAAAAGGGGTAATGATGTTTAATTATTATGGCCCTAATCTCTCATGACAAGTAAATTACTTTGGTTTAACATCGTTTACTTGTATTCATGTCATGGGTAAATGAAAGAGGCAAATTTTGATTAAAAATTATAATATTAAGCAATTAAGGTTTTTACTGACTAAATTATATAACATCTTCAAAAAAACTTCATATATTTTTTTTAAAAAAAAATATTATTTACCTTTCTGGACGTAATAGAAAAAGTCATATAGATGTGTTTTATTTGTATTTCATATTCTTTTCTTCGAGCGAAAGTAATTCCTTTTTTCTTGTAGATTATTCGTTCAATATATTATTAATTTAGGAATGTGAATAATACTTCTGAGCTCGTTTGTTTTGGATAAAACATAATAAATATTATTATAATGATACTTATTTATTGTAATGAAAGATAGATAAGATGAGATGAACCACACGTTCTACACGACGACGACCGAGTCTACTCTTTTGTTGGTCTTTGATTCTAAGGTATACATGTTAACCAGTCAACATCATTATTGATGTTGATAGCCTCTCATATATCTATTTATTTCAATAAATAGATATTTTTTATTTATTTTAATAAATAGATATATTTTATTTATTTCAATAATTTGATGTCGGTAGGCTCATATAGATGTGTTTTATTTGTATATCATATTTTTTTCTTGAAGCAAAAAAGTCTCTCTTTTTTCCGTGTAGATTATTTATTTAATATATCATTAATTTAGGAATCCGAAAAACACTTCTAAGCTCATTCGTTTTGGATAAAACATAATAAATATTTTTATAATGATGCTTATTTATTGTAATGAAAGATAGATAAGATGAGATGAACCACACGTTCTACACGACGACGACCGAGTCTACTCCTGTGTCGTCTTAGATTCTAAGGTATACATGTTAACTAGTCAACATCATTATTTATGTTGATAACCTCTCATATATCTATTTATTTTAATAAATAAATATATTTTATTTATTTCAATAAATTGATGTCGATAGCCTCGTATAGATGTGTTTTATTTGTATATCATATTCTTTTCTTCAAGTAAATGTGGCTCCTTTTTCCGTGTAGATTATTTGTTTAATATATCGTTCATTTAGGATAAAACATAATAAATATTATTTTGATGTTGCTTATTTGTTGAAATGAAATATAGATAATTAAGATGACCGACGTGAGTCGTCTTATATTCTAAGGTATACATATTAACTAGTCAACATCATGATTGATGTTGGTAGTTTCTCGGACACCTCTCAATAAATAAATTTATTTATTTATAAAGATATTTATCACGATTCTCAATCTACAAAAACGCGTAGGCGACCTCGAGTCTACTCCTCAAGTCATCTTTGTCTATGAAATATATACAACCTAGTCAACACCATCATTAACATCGATGACCTCTCAATAATAAATGAATTGGTCAACGAATCCTCAAGTCTACTCCCCCAAAGTAAGTAATCTTTGCTTAAGAAATACAAACTATCTCTACTGCTTCCCTCTCCCAGGTCTATAAATACCTGTTATCTCTTCTCCTTCCCGGGCGTGAAGAGCAAGAGCGAAGGACAGGAAGATCTTCCACATCATGCAGCCGAACCACTCCTTGTTCCAGACGTGCAGCCCGACGGGCTTCACCTGCAGTCTCTGTCGATGCCCTGGCTTCGGCTCCCGCTACCGCAGCGTCGCCTGCGACTTCGAATGCCACGAGAGCTGTAAGACGTGCCCACAAGCCATCTCGTGCTCGCAGCACCCGCAGCACCAGCTCTCGCTGCAGTTGACGCCCCACAGGTATGACCCAAGAATCTGCGACGGTTGCCGGTCTCTGGTGCGAGGGATTCATTACAGGTGCAAACCGTGTGGCTTTGATCTGCATCCTCAGTGCGTCCAGCTGCCGCCCAACGGCGGCGGCGGCCGAAGAAGAAGAGCAGGACGTTACCTTCTCAAAATTGGAGTCACCGTGCTTGCTCATGCAGTAGGCGTGGACTTGACTCACTTTATCAACGGATCATAAGCTCTATCCATATATCCAATAATATCTATGGTTATATAGAAGGGTGAGCGATGATATAGAGATTGCTAATATCTCTATATCACCGTGATTGCTAATATCACCGTGCTTGCTAATATCTATGTACTTGCCGACTCGCACAGACGACCATAGAACGTCCGTTGACCTGCGTTGATATAGAGAGATTGTATTAGAATCTCAATCTACAGGTGCTTAATGGAAGATCTTTGTAAGTTGTGGGCATGTGTAAGTAAACTCAGTGGAAAATAGATACAGATTAAATCAGAAATTTATTTGTCAAAATGTTGTCTCATCTCAGAATCAAAGATCAAATTTTGGCTCTTCTAGTAAAAAAATTGATTCGTGTTTTCACCACCTTCGTTACCAAAGAGCTACTTGTGAGATGTGATTCATTTTTCTGGTTGGTTCGCCATGCATGGAAATGCCAATAGAGAAGCAACTCGAGAGAGTCTTTGGTTTGAGTACCTGAAGTCTTTCGCCATACAAGGGTATGTATGCATCTTGGGAGAGAAAAGAATTAATCTGTTCCCTTCAAGTCATCATGGTTGGGCCGTACAAGATTCAAAACAGCATCATGGACCATTCAAAACCTTTTAGAACACAAACTCGCTTAAATAGCAAACACAACAAAAAAAAGGTGGTTTCCACCATGAAGAATCCCATTTATTTCCAGGACTTTGCTACGACTAGAATCAAAATCACTTCAATCAGGAACTTTGAATAAGACCGACAATTTGTTAACACAAGCAGGTGTAAGATGATGCCAACAAATAAATATTGTGTTCAGCACAAGTAGCAAAGACCCAATTTTCTCTCTGTCGTTCATATACCATAAATCACTAAGACAAAAAGTCAGATGTGATTCAATAACTCTAGTAGTTATATGATGACTGGTAACACAAGCATGCTTGTGCCGCTACCAAAACCACTACAAGTGTTGCTATTTGAGCTGAGTCCAACTCGGTGGTCATCAGGGAATCAGAAACCACAGAGATTCCTTGTTTGGTTGGACAGAGGCCCAAACTCTAATTTATTACAGGGAATTAAGAATTACATTACTTATGGACAACAGTTAAAGGGCACAAAAGAAGAGTGGTTTGAGTCCAAGACACATCAAAATGGGTGTTTTCTGATGCAGTATCAACTACATGTTGGACTTCCAACATCAGCAAATTCACAGAATCAACATCATAAATGACACAATACCTGCATGCCCCCATGCAGTGGCAAGGGAATCCATGAATCAAATTGCAGTTGGAAGTGCATTAGAAAGTCAACCTTTTTCCCTTCTCTATATAGTTTTCATCGTTGATGCATCATCCCCCAACTCCTGGGTTTCACCCATGATCAGCAACCTTTTACTGCATTAATTTGACAATGCATGTAAGTCATCTTTGATAAATAAAATAAAAGAACAAGAACTTCAAGCAAATTTGGAGTTCAATAATGGATGGACTGCCAGTCAACAAATCGATGCATAATTTGTGGTAAAGTTACCTATATCTGCTTGAAATTATTTCACATTAATAATTGAGTTAAGTTTGCTCAAAGGTAACCATAGACCTGCAAAGACTCCACCTAAATGGCTGCAATGAGCCCATAAGTAGTGACCAAGAGCCACCCACAATATGGTTGCCAAAAGCTTGAATGCTTGATTTGTCATTCTTGGCCACCATGGTCGCCAACACTATGAGATGTATTGAAGATTGTAAATTGTGGTATGTGGATAAGTTGGAAAGAATTGCTAACAAGTGGGTGATGATGAGTCCAAATGACTATCCAATGGAACCATTTCTAAGTGGTTGGTACTTTCTTTCTTGAAAGAGATTTATGCATCAAAAGCATGTGGTACCTAATATTTTGGCACAAGTAAAATCACAGTTCCAAGGTTGTATATAGTGAAAGTACTTTTCAACTAGTGAAATGAATCCAACTAAATTTAGTGTATTGTTTGTCATTTAAAATGACAGTGATGTGTTTTTACATTGTAATAAACATTGTCATTCAATCTTGAATTAGCACTTGCCTTCAATCAAAGCAACTTAATGTAGCACATCATTACAGCAGACAGTGAGAAATTAATCATGAAGGTATTACAAAACAATGCCAATGAATCAGCTTAATGTCAAGATAAAATTCAAAAAATCCTGGATGAAAGCCAACAGAAAATAATTCAAAATATTCTAAGCAATCATCAAGCCAACATATCACATTTTCTCACAAAGAAAGAAAAAAAAAAGAACATAACTACATTCTCCGATGTTTTCATTTCGTGCAATACAGATTGGACAATTTCATCAGTACAAAGTGGATATTAAGTGATTTGACAATTTCATCAGTACAAAGTGGGCACGATTCGACATGCTACAACTTGGGTCTAAAACAATTTGGACTTGCAAGTGACATCTGTTGTGCCAAGATACTTGAATACGATTGGCAATGGATTTGGTGTCTCCAGCATCAGACAGGCTTATATGGTTCGAGGAAGTTATCCTAGAGGCGGCCAAGAAACTAGATTGAAAAATTCTTTGGGATCTAAGATGAGCTGAACAGAAGTAGCAGAAGATGTGATATCAGTACAGAACTTAGACAATGTACCCTATGGATTACTGCCATTGATAGTCACAACATTACACTGAACAACCTTTTATTTAAAAGTAAGTACATATTATCTCCTTTCCATGGTCTCCAATGCAGGACCCATGCCATCCTCCAACTGGATGATGGCTGCTACCATTTGTTGGTGATCAATATTACACAATGTACAGGATAGGATGCCAATTCTTGAGGACATAACCAATAATTACAGCTTCGTTTCTTCTTCCTGAGTCTTTCTCTAATATGTTGCTTAGAAAACCAAGCCAAATATTGCGGGACAAATGGTGGATAATATTAAGTCACGTATAAAATAGAACCACTGACAATGTCAGTCCCAAGCTCAAATAAAAAAGTTGATGAGTTTACGTTTAAGTTACTAAAAATAAAAATCAATGTAAAATTATAACATCTTATGAATATGAATCTTAACCAATTTCGATATAGAGCCGGGTCATCACCCACACGAGGCACCTTCACCACCTAAGTGTCCAGAATTACAAACGGTGGGCTAAGAGGTTCCGCGGAAACGATCCTTCACATTGATGACTGAATATGGTGTCAAGTAGGTAAGGGTTCTCTTATTGTTTTGGACTAATGAGAATAAAAAAATTAGTTCAAGAAAAGAGAGTTAGATTAGCAACTTGAAATATAAGAACACTTCCGGAAGCGATTAGAATTAGTAAACACTTCCGGAAGAAGAATATATATTATTTGTTTATAAGAGATCAAGTAGCTAAGGGAAAAATCTAGAAAAGTTAAACATAGAAATGATATAGGAATTATTATTGATAAGGATCTTAACAATAATATTATAGATGTAAAAAAATTTGAAAAATAGAATTCTAGTTTTAAAATTTGTGAAAGCTTAAGATGTTTTGAATGTCATTAGTGCTTATACCCCTCAAGTCAGATTGGATGATAAAACCAAAAGAGAATTTTGAGAAGACTCAAATGATATCATTCAAGGAATGTCTATAATTGAAAATTTTATAATTGGAGGAGATTTGAATAGTCATATAGGGAAAATATATGATGAATATAAAGAAGTGCATGAGAACTTTGGTTACAGGGAGAGAAATAAATATGTTGGCATAATTTTTTATTTTGCTACTTCGTATAATCTTATAATTATAAATACTCACCTTAAGGAAAAAAGATGAACATTTAATTACTTATAAGAGTGATCACAGCTCGAGTCAAATAGACTTTTTTCTCACTTAGAAAATAGATAAAGTTATTTATAAAAATTATAAAATTACACCGGGTGAAAGTTTGACAAATTTTAAACCCTCTTAAGAATAAGATGGAAAGGTAGACAACTTAGAACCTAGATGAGAATAACATTAATATTATTTGGACTAAGATAGCTAATAAGATTAGAAGCTTAGCAAAGAAGATTCTTGGTAAAACTAAAGGTAGAGATCTAACTTTAAAATAGAATTGATGGTGGTCCATCGAAGTTCAAAAAATAATTTTTACTAAAAGATCATGTTTTAAAGATAGACAAAATTATAAAAATGAGAAAAAATCTAAAAGATATAATGAATATAAAAAATGCTTTAAAAGGTGATTAGTACGGCGAGATATGAAAATTATAATAATTTTTATAATAAATTAGGTTGTAAAGATGGTAAAAAAGATATAAATTGAATTGTCAAAGCTAGAAAAAGAAAGTGTTATGATTTAAGTAATATTGATCGTATTAAAGATGAAAATCAAAGAATACTCGTTAATAATAATAAGATTAAAGAAAGATAAAAAATTATTTTTATAAATTATTTAATAAATATTCCACATAGGACTTAGATTTAATAATAAATAATAGTAGTATATTTAATAATCATAAATTTATTTATAAAATTAGAACTAATAAAGTAAAAGACACATTAAATAAGATAAAAATAATTAAGAGTGTGATATCCTTATTGAAGTTTGGAAAAGTTTAAGGAACAAGGAAGTAACTTAGTTAACTAGCTTGTTTAACAAAATTATGAGATTCAGAAGGATACCTAACGAGTCAAGAAAGAGTTTTTGATAAAATCCTAGGGTTTTATCATAGAAGAAATGAGAGAAAAGGGAATGATCACTTCGAGCGTATCGACCTCCTTGATAACTTCGAGAGGATTGGCCTCCTAGGGTTTGTTAGAAGACTAGAATAATATTTCATTCATTGTCAAAAAGAAATACATACATCCTTATTTATAGAGTCCACTAGGACTTAGACTCTTAATAATAAATAAATATCAAATAACCCCTATCCGATTTAACTAAACAAACTGAATAAAATATTATTTAAAGCTCAAAAAAATAAAAGGAACCTAATAATTCCTCCCCCTTCAAATCAGCCTTGTCCTCAAGGCTAAGCAGCATCAAACTAGAGAGCTTCATTTTCAACACTTCAATTATAATGTATCTGCAGCGCATCACAACCCGTTGATCAAGTATGTACTATCTCTACTTCTTGATATTGTAAGCAATAGGTCAGCATTTCGATGTAGTAGTCATTGCACTCTTCTGAAGAACTCTCTCCATCCGATGACTAGTGGCAGTTGTGACCTTACTTCCATATCTTCCCTTTAGGATCGCCTGCTTTCCATTAATAAAAAACTTCATGATTAGTTTAGTAAAATTTCAAGAAACATCACCCAGGGTTGATAGTCATTCAATTCCAAGCACCACTTTTAAGTCTTCCAAGAGTAGCAAAAAGAAGTCCGCAAGCAACTCTTGGTCATGTATAATCAATTTTATCTTCGAACATTTGATATCATAAGTTAAAATCCGTCCATCAGCGACATTTACTTCGAATTTGTCACACTCTTCAATATAGTAGGTCAATCGATCAGCAATCTTACTGTCCATAAAATTATTAGCACTACTAATATCAATCAAAACTGTAATATGCTGATGTTCCAAAGTTCCTCCAATTTTCATAGTTTGCGGATCAAAGTAGCCGGCTAATACATTCACTGTATATATGATAGGTCCAACATCTTCATTAGAATCCATACCTTCATGATCAGAGTCCATATTGCCAACTTTTGGTTCCTCCCCAATTAGTTCAATCATCAGAAGTTAACCTTGTTTACATTGGTGCTCCTTCCTCCACTTTTTATCACAATGTCAGCACAAACCCTTTGTTGATCTTTCCTTGTGTTCTTCTCAGGTTAGTCTTCAGGTGTTAGGGTTTCAGTTGGGAATATATGGAGTGGGTGGCTTGCTGATCATTTGTTTGTTGTCACTTCTGTTTCTATGATTTTCCCTGTTGATTTTTTCCTTATGCAAACGTGCAAATGAGATTACAGCTATTATACTACGGGGTTGGTGAGCTTTGACTACACACTAAATATCTGGATTAAGTCCTTCAATAAATATTCCCATCAGTTGTCATTCGGACTAGTCTCTGACTTGATTTGATGATCATTCAAGTCTGCTATGACATTCTAGTACTGTAGAAATCTAATGAATTTTAATGAGCTGGCCATTAACATTCTCATATTCAGATGATCCAAAGCAAACGAGAAGCCCTCTTTCGAAGTGCTCACACGAGGAGACCTTATGGCTGGTTTCATATCAATCATACAATTGGATTGCATCTTCATTTAGTTGGATTGAAGTTATTTCCACCTTGGATTCTTCTGGAGTTATGTGAAAATGAAAAAAAATTTCTGCCTTAGAGATCCAACAGGTCAGATCTCCATCTTCTCATCTTGAAAATTCCACCTTCATGCGTGGGTAGTTTGTGTCCTGTTCTTGGTTCCATTTTCCGGTGTCTCCAGATCGGTTCAACGTAAGAGTTGAACTTTTATCTTCCTGAAACTTGTTGAAGCTCTCCAATAGACTTCTTTTGAAATCATTAAGGGTTTCCTACAACCGATTCTCAATCCTAGTTTCCAAGGTTCTAGTTTAGCTTTTACTGAGTTGTCGATAGCCATTGCATAAGACTGCAGATTTGTAATCACTAACTCATGTTTCTGGTGTCGGGTCAAGGGCATTCGCACTGCTGTTCGGTGCTACTACTGTGACACCAGTCGATGGCAGCGTAGTGGGAGTGAAGGGTTACTACGAGGATTCCGATGAAGCCCTAGGTGTCGAGAGGTTGGGAGGCCACGATGGTGGTGCAATTGGGAGCAACGTCGTCGAGGGCTCGCCGCGATCGCTGCTACTGAGGGCTAGGAGGCAGCGATCGTCGCTGCAGTTGCTGCGTGGAGGGATCGTTGCTACTGAGGGCTAGGAGGCAGCGATGGAGCAATGGTGGTGCGGTTGGGAGCTACGCTGCCGAGGGCTCGCTGTGATCGTTAGGAGGCAATCGCGCGGCTGCAGTGGGACGGGACGCTGGCAACCACACAGTTGGGATGGGCGCTGGCGATCCTGGCTGAGGGCAACAAGGGGTGGTACGTTGGCCAGCGGGGAAGAAGAAGGTTGTGGGAGCATCGAGGGTCCCTGCGAAAACTGTAGCCTCTGTGCCACGGTGTGTCGAGCGAGGAAGGGCTCGACTGGGAAGCCGTGGGGATCGCACGGTTGGTTAACAATGGATGCCGAGCGAAGAAGGGCTCGACTGGGACATCGAGCGATCGCGAGTGGTCAAGCGACTGCTGAGGGCTGGGAGGCGATCACGCAATTGTGGTGGGACGGGACACTGGCAAAGTTGTCTCCAGCGAAGGTGCGATTGAGGACGACTATGGCGGAAGGTGAGATAAGGTGCGGTTGAGGGCGACTACGATGGGATGAGGTGCAACTGAGGGGCGAGAACGCTGAGGGTTAGGAGCAGCAAGAAACAACAACTGCTGAGGGTTGGAAAGCGATCTCTCGGTTGCAGCAGAACGGCTTGCTAGCAACGCCATCTCCGGCGAAGGCACAGTTGAGGATGACTACGGCGGAAGGTGGGATGAGGCGCAATTGAGGGCGACTGAACTAAATAAACATAATAAAATATTATTTAAAGCTAAAAAAAATGTTCTTAACAGTTTTTTAGTGTCAATTTACAAAAATAAGAGTGACATATAAAATTGTTCAAATTATAGAGGAATTAAAATCATAAACTATATTATGAAACTTTGGGAAATAGTTATTGAAAATAAAATAAAGCTTGAAACAAATATTTATGAAAATCAATTTGATTTTATACTTAGAAGATCAACAATGGAAGCTATTTATTTATTAAGATAATTAATGCAAAATATAGAGAGAAACATAATGATTTTCATATTTTTTTATTGACTTAGGAAAAGTGTATGATAGGGTCCCTAAAGATTTATTATGATGGATTTTGGAAAAGAAATATGTATCCACTAATTATATTGATGTTATTAAAGATATGCATGATAATATAGCTACTAGTATTAAAACTATAAGAGTGTATCTAGTGAGTTTATATTAACATAGGATTACACTAATCAACATTAAGTTTCTATCTTTTTATATTGATAATAGATGAATTTACTAATCACTTACATGATAGACATCATCGGTATATGTTATTTGTTGATAATATTATTTTAGTTAATGAAAGTTTAAGTAAAATTAATTATAAACTTGAGCTAAGGAGGCGATATTATCCATAGACTAAAACTGAATTTATAAAATATAATCTTATTAATTATAAAAATAGACAATAGAATATAGTTAAGTTGGATAGACAAAAAGTCCTTTTAAGTAAAAGCTTTACATATCTTGGATCAATTATTCAATAAGATAGAGAATCGACGAAGATATTATCCATAAAGTAAACATAAGATGATTAAAATGCCGATAAGCATCAAGAGTCTTGTGTGATCATCGAATATCTTTGAGATTAAAAGAAAAATTATATAAGATAGTTGTAAGACCAATAATATTTTATGGATCTAAGTGTTAAGTAATTAAGAAAAAACATATACAAAAAGTTTATACCGGAGATAAGAATATTGACATGATTGTGTGAAGTTACAAGGAAAGATATAAAAAAAAATATTTTTATTCGTGAACAATTACATATCACTTCGATAGACGATAAGATAAGAGAAAATCATTTAAGATGATATGGAAATACATTGAGGAGACCTATGGATGCGATAATCAAAACAGATAAAATAATTAAGATTTAAATATTCTAAACTTAATTAAGATTTAATATTAGTGATATAACGAGAGGTAGAGGAAGATCTAGAAAAACTTTAATAAAAATTATAAATAAATATTTAACTTCTTTAAATAATTAAATATATGACTTTTTACATATTTCAACAATGGTAAAAAAATCTATGTAGTTGGTTCCAAATATTTGAGACTTAATTTTGTTGTTATTATTATATAAAATAGGATGTTAATTAATCATGTAGATTTGACCAATAATTATTTATTTGCTTCTTGTTTCTAAGTCTATTTTCTATGTTAACTAGACAAATTCCCGTATACTTTTATCTGCCTAGACAGCATGCTTCCTAGGCTTCAGAATCTCCTCCTGCTCTAGTTAAAAGACTCCAAAAGACTACCCTACTTTTGAAAAGCCTAGTCCACGAGGGCATAGATTAGTGATTTCCTTCAATAATTCTATTGACCAAAGGGCAAGTTACCTTTTGGTTTCCCATGGGTGCTCCCCTGAACTAATTAACTGCAGATGCTACCCACTGAATCTAAAATTCAACAAGACATGAATACATACATAACAGTCATAAGCAACTCTTATGAAGCGAAGCTACTAAACGGATTTTTCAAAACAAAGAAACAAAAGTAGATGCAGAAAGCTAGTCATACCACATAAAGCAGAACTCTTCTAAAGCCTATTACAGCAGCAACCCTAACAGCCATACTCATATGAGCAAGACAAAAAGTGACTACCATAAAGTTGACAACACATACCATAATAAAGTAGTGACGCTCATATTTTTCCATATTAATCATAATCCTCAAACATCCAACGCAATGGCACATCTACCTGTTTTCCTGATCTCTTAGTTTAATCGCAGAAACTAGATGTTCTATCCTCATCCAGTCGACAGAAAGCTTCACATGGATAACAGAGAAGATGTGCGTTTCTAAGTACCTCTCGCGCGCATCATGGTGACAGGTGAATATGACGAAGCTCGCATTTGCAGTCTTAACCCTCAACCCCTTGTGTTATGATTGTAAGTTGTCGATGGGATAACAGGATTTTGGTGAGGGTCGCAGTAGATGCACTAGCTTTAGCATTCTTAGAGAAGTTCTCCCGACAATAATGATGAAGAAGATTGAAGCTACCCTTTATTACTCAAAGAACCACCTACACGCCTTTCCATCCTTGGAATTCTTCGTTACCCGTTCCGTGTCTCCCTTATTGCTCTCCACCTGGGCTACAAATTCCTCGACCCACTGTTCTATTGGATCATAACATGATTAGTGAACCCGTTAACCCGTATCCGGCCCATTCTATAATGTAAGACCGGGCTCGATACAGCTACTGACGCAGATGA
This sequence comes from Musa acuminata AAA Group, assembly GCF_036884655.1. Classification (NCBI taxonomy): domain Eukaryota; kingdom Viridiplantae; phylum Streptophyta; class Magnoliopsida; order Zingiberales; family Musaceae; genus Musa; species Musa acuminata. The sequence continues at coordinate 8,389,009 of NC_088355.1, read as the reverse complement.
TGACGACGAGAACCCCAACAAGACTGATGGATTCGGGTTTCATTCAAACAGGAGAATTGCATACCTGCGTTGTTGGTAACCGCAGCGGAGGTGAAGGGGATCCAAGTCGAGCGAGAACCCGAGATCAACGACCAGGGTCCCGTACACGTAGAGGAATGACGAATCGCCACGTCAGCTCCGACCTCGGGCGTGAAGCCTTTATTAAGGAGAGGAGAAGGCGAGCGACCTCCTCACAGCCTCGTTCTCCGTCGGTCACGCCCTTCGCCTTCCTCTTCTTCTTCCCTTCTATTAGAAAAAGATATATATTATTCGATCCGATGAAGATAAATTAGCGGGGATACAAATAAAAGACCTGTATTAATATTCGAGATTTTGATCATTATAATGGGAAACGAGGCATGGCGGCTCCGTCACGGGCACCGCTCCTTCTCGTCGTCCCTCCTCGACGCCATCGAGCGCTCCATGGACGACCCCATCGCCCCCAAGAACGAGGAAATGGCGAATCGCCTCGCTCACGGAGCATCCGACTTCCTGGTTCCCCTCGCCTCCATGGAGCGGAGGCCCACGGCGACCGTGACCCGACCCCGGCGTCCAGACTTCCCCCCGTTCTCCACTTCCAGCTCCTCCTGCAACTCCACTTCGAGCGGCTTCTTCTCCTCCTCCTCCGAGCGCGAGTCCCCCGCCGCCCTCCCGCTCAGACTCCGACCGAGCAGGTCGCCGCCACCCGACCAGCACCGCCAGCAGGACAAGGAGAGATCGGGCTCGACTCGGACAAAGCTACGAGGTCTGAAGAAATATAAGGCGCCAGGGTCGCCGGGGGCCCTCCTTGCGGGGTTCCTCAACTCGCTCTGCACCGCGGCGGCGGGGGACCGGGCGAAACCGAAGCCATCACCCTCCGACGCGGACTCCGCCTGCTCGGCCGTCTCGTCGCGGGCGCGACCTTGCCTTAGCAAGGCTCCATCGACGAGGGATCCAGCGGAGGGCGGGAACAGGTCAGTGAGGTTCCGCGCCGATGGGGAGGGTCCGCGGCGATGCGGGCAGAGGAAGAAAAACGCGTGCGGCGGGGATCACGCGGTGGTGGAGGCGAGAGGGGTGAAGATGAGGGTGGAAGAGCTCTTGCGAACGTTGGCGGAGGAGGGAGAAGAGGAACAGGACGATCTGTTTGAGTTGGAAAACTTGATGGTGATGGAAGGGGGTAGTTACAGGGACGAGCTTCCGGTGTACGGCACGACCCGTCCCGAGAAGAATCGCTCGAGGTCTAACTGACGCTATAATTATAGAGGAAGAAAAATAGGAAGTATATTGCGCTAATGTTGGAAAATATGGGCGGGAAGTAAAATAAATAAATAAATAAATAATGGAGGCTAACCGTCTGGGTCTCAACGGCGCAAGTCGAATCTCCGCGCGAATCTTAAAGCTACGGATGCTCTTCTTCCTTGATCTACCTTTCTGTCTTAGATGTATATTTGGTCAGGCGTGTTTCCAAGGTTTAATCTTCTATCAGAAGTATGTGTGAGTTGGCACCTCACATGTGGGCTTAAAAGGTCGACATTGAGAGATGAGTGACAGCATTGGGTATCTCTGCATTTAAAATAGCTTTCGTTGTGACGTTAGAGACATTATCTTAACATTTTAGGTTTTGTTTTGTATGCTTTATTTAAATTATCTCTTGAATATGAATTTTAATGAATATAATATTATAAGAAAACTTACTATCTAATATATATTTATATTTATTAATCTCAATGTCTAGGGAATTTTGTTGAATCAATTTAACATCACTTTCGGATCATAACCTATGACATTGTAGATAAGCAATATATTGTTTATATCGAATATTTATAAATTTATCTAAATTTGAATAATAAAAAAATTAAGCTTGTTTAATTTAGGTTAAATATGTCGAGAGCCCAAGAGATACATAAATAAATAGAAATCAAAGTAAGATTTCCTAATATATTTGTACGAGAGAAACACTTGATATTACATTAAGTGCTCATCATAGGTGACATCAAATCTCCTGGCTAATCAACTAACTCATAGATTGAGTCTAGATTAAATCAAACTAAACTTGATTATCTTAGGCATTCGGAGAAAATAAATTATTAATTGTTGTATACCAATGCTTATGTTGTAATATTGATGGTACTTATTTCTTTACATATTTAGTCTAATACAATTAAATTGGATTTGAATATCATTTTCATGGGATTTAGGATAAGCTTAGTTGGGTGAAAATTTATGCAATGCTAAAGGTTACTTTGAACATTATAGAATAAACATTATAATGGTAATGCATCAGTCTAATGCTATAGTGTTTATAAAAGAGTCAAGACTATCGAGATAATAAATAATTCAAAAGTATTATATTATAATCATTAGAAAAAAACTCCCAAAAATAAGCTGAATGGGTAGAACAAAATTCTTCCACAACCTCAATATTCTCCCACTAATCAGAATATTTTCTTACCAATTGATTTGTGCATTACTATCATTTTAATTCATGACATATTTATCATATCGATTCATACTTAATTGAATGTATATATTTCAATTATTGTTTTACCTTGTCCTATTTGGACCTTATTCAAACATTTTGGAGAATCCAGAATTCATGATCTATTAGCTCTTGATTAACAATATTGACCTTAACAATAGAAATGATTCACGAGATTTTATTTAATGTTAATAAAATCTATGAATTGGGACTTTTCTTTGCGATCTCTTTATCATTCTTATAACCACCAAGCACAAAGTTTATGAATAATAAAATAATCTCTATCGATCCGAGGAGTCTTGAAATATATCATGTCATTCCTCTCTCAATGATCATGCCTTTTTCCGATAAATTTTTTGTTTTTACTAACTTTGAATTTGTAGGGTTTAGACACACTTTCAAATATGTTATGGGAAATATCACCACTATACGATGTAACATATGTTACATTAAAAAAATTATTGGGACCGAATATTTGACTAAGGTTGTCTTTAAAGAAAGATTCATTATTACAATGTTTTAATCAAAATGAATATTAAGCACTTTGTGAATATATGTTCTTTGTGTTTTTGATACTATTTTTATTAAAATATTTATTATTTTGTTAATTTTATAAGTGATTTTATATGTCATAAAGGATAATTGAATAGTTAATAATTTAACCAATATTATAACTAAGGTTCCACTTCTTTATTGATGTATTGTCTATGTTATATTGATAACTATCGATATGATAGAGTATATTGATAATACTAAAAATTTTTAGAAAAACCCTAAAGTTATATAACAATTAGGAAATATATATATATATTAAGGTTTTTTATTTGAAACTAAATGCAAGTTTAATTTAATTTTATAAAACTTATCTAAATTATCATGATACTTATTTTTTTGGCCTTCGATGAGTAGAAAGCACGTTTCAAACTGTTCTGAGTAATCTATAAATATATGACTTCAATTATTAAATTATGAGATGAACCTTTAAGATTAAAATAAACCAATTAATAAATAAATATGTCAATAATATACTTAGTTCTATCATCAAAATAAATGATAGGGTTTCAAATAAGTGTTATCAATCCTATGTATTTATATATTAATGTGATATATTTATCTAATCCAATCTTAAAATTATTCTCATGATATAATATACTAATAAATTGTATACTATTTGTATATCAATAAAGTGATGGTTGTAATCTAATCATCATGAACCATATGCGTTTGAAGTTACTCCTAAATCAAGTGTGATTGTGATATTTATCAGTGTAGAGGTTGGAGAACATTGTAACTTCTTTTTCACCATTGACCTAATATTTCATATCATAAAATCAATCAATCTCATAAAAGAATAATTAACTATTATTATATTATATTAGCTATAAGATCCTTCAAAATATATCACTGTAAATATGTTGAACTCCGCTTTATATCTATATTGTATAAGTTTTTTCATGTACTATCTTTCTAAACATGTTGACTATTTTTTTGAGTTTTATAATTTAAATTTTAGGTAGTAAGCATAAATAAATATTACATCTATAGTATAATCCTAATATTGAATTAATGAATAATACTTTATTAGTATAACAGATAATTAATGCCAATTTCAATTTATAATTGAAGATGAGTATGTGATGACATAATATAGCTACATTGTCAAAAAAAATGAACTGCCATTTTTTCAAGATAATTATCCTTTATAATAGCCTATATTCCATTAGCACATTGTTATAATAGTTGGTATATAATATTCCTTAGTACTAATAATAAATCTAATAGGTCCCGAGACCATTGTGAAACTAAATGATGGAATGTAAGTAATACACTCCGATTTCATCAATAATAAATTTTAAATATTTATTATTTATATTATAAATGACTATAAATATATTATGAAGTCTTAGTACATATAAGCTTCAGTCATATGAATGATAATTAGTATACATTGATCAACCTTAAAATCATCCAATAATATTTTCTTAACCTTCTCTCATGTTGCAAGCAATATAGGTCTATAACGAGACTTCTGCAAATGTTTCTCTATATCAATATTATAGATGACAACATAAAGTGATTCTACTATTATTATAATTTCATTTACAACCTCCCAAAATCCAGAAGAAATAGTTTTTATCATCTTTTTTTTATCACTTGATTTTGAATATCGTGAATCTGATAATTCTTATGATGTTACCAATTTATTGAGGCGGTGCCTCTTTTGTAGGATTGGCTTTAATGTAATATAATTTGTAATAAACTATGTGTTATCAAGTTAGAGTATCTTATCATTTATATATTTTTATGTCAAAGAGTATACCAATTATATATAAATTTTGTCATCAAGTGTATTCTTGCTATACATTTTTGTCCTGATAATAACTCATTAATATCCTTTATTATATAGGATGCATGCAATTGCAAATTGCAAATTACACATAGAGTCTAAAATAGTGTTTCTCTTTGCCCAATCAATTACAAATTAGCATCCTAAAAATTAATTCCATTATCAATCGTAATCTAGACAATGTAATGTGTAATCTTCTTTACTATAGTATATATTAGATTCTGAATGTAGTATGTATCTTTAATTTAATTGAAAATATTAACCAACTTATGAAATCCTTCTATAGTAATACATAAAAAAATTGATGATGCTATGGATCCAATCCAAATGTTACATGTCAATATTATCTCATAGTCATCTCATTGCATCTTGAAAGATTTAATCGAATCCTTCAGTTTTGTTACTTCATTATCTAAATAAACATTATATATCTATCTTGGTTAGAAGGTTGGATCATCGTATTAGTCTTTTGGATCTTTTTTTGTACATGCATCATCAATTATTATTTGTTTTATAATTTATAGGGATAGACCTATTGATTAATATTAATAATATAAGATGCTCACATCCTATCAAATCCTCTTGTAAAAGCTTAAAATTTATCTTGCCTCATGCTACCAATACTATTGATTTGCGGATGAATGATGATAATCGGTTGCCTTAATGCTAACACTCATTTACCCTTTGTCATGATTGTGTTTCCATTTTGAGTCAAATTATTGATGTTTTATTGCTTCCTCGTATATGTGCTGATGCTATAGTAAGTACGAATACAAGTATTACAATCTGAGTTGATATTATTGTCACAACATTTTTATTCATCGTAAAAGGGTTATTGTGTAGTTTGTCTATATTATTCTTATTCATTGGTATTCTTTTGAATTACATTTGTTGTAGGTTAATTGAAATAGTTTACGAATCTCCATTATTTTTTTTAATATTTTATAATATCGAGATAACACATTAATCAAATATAATTTTAGTAAAGTGTTTTGTCTACCTCTATTGATGTAGTCATAATGGATGCACTGTTGATGATGACAATTATCGGAGATGATCCTAGGCCTTATTATAGGTATGTTTCTTTGCTATTATGTTCCTACAAATATTTATCAAATTAATAAACTATGATTAATCATAATTATTATCAAATTTGAAATAACAAGATGTGATTATATATAATAAATCATACTTTATAACTAAAAACCTGTCAATCATGCTAATAGACATTAAATACATAAAACTAACGAACCAAAATTTGATGAAATCAATATTAAAATTATTAATTATAATATTTAAAAATATATTACTAGCTAATGAACCTTAATCACAATATTAAAAACTATATTATTACCTAATTAATTTTACTTTACCCCTATAAATATGTAATCACGGGCATTAAATACATAAAATTAACCTAATATGAGTCAAATTTCGATGAAATCTGTATTAAATTTATTAATCATACTATTAATAAATTATATTATTGCCTAATTAGCTTTACTTTACTATTGTAAATATGCTAATCACCATGATAGACATTAAATAAATATAATTGACTCAATAGAGTTCAAATTTTAATATAATCCATATTAAATCCACTAATCATAATATAAATTTTATTATTATTATTTATTAGTCTCATTTTACCATTATAAGTATATCAATCATTCTAATAAGTATCATAATATACATAATTAATTTAATATCGAATAAATTTTGATAAAATCAATATTAACCTACTAACTATAGTATTAAAAAATTTAATTACTCCATAGTTAGCCCTATTTTATCACTATATATATGTTAAACACCTTAATATATATTAATAATATAAAATAAAGTTAATTATATCATAAATAAATAAAAATATAAAGAGAATATATACCTTTTGAATTGAGTGATCCTCCTATAAATAAAGTATTGCTATATCTTAAATCTTTCTGACTCTCCCAAAGTAATCTATAAATTGTAGTTTTACTTTAATTGAAGATGGTAAAAAAAAAAAAGAGGTGAGTGAGAATAAGTTAGAGTTATAATAGGGAAAGAAAAAAAAGAGAAGTAGTTTGAAACCCTTTCAAAATTTGCCGATAATCAAATTGATTATCTAGTACATATCTCATGCTACCCAATGCATTATCCCATGTTATAATTCACCCGATATAAAATGATATATATTTTGATTATCGACTACTCGAACCATACTATATCAAGTAATATAATAAACATTGATTATAATTACTCATTTTTTATTTTATTGTGATGAGTATTTTGTATTTTCAGACACTGATGTTCTTGACTAATTATTTTCTTCAGAAGGGTTAAACATATCTTGAGGATATATATAGACCCAATAATTACCTACCGATTTTATATTTAATTTTATTGTATACAAAACAAATTGATTGGAAATGTTTCACCAAGCCTATCTTTTAATGAGAATTTACAATCATTTAACCCACTTAAATTAGAATGTGTATCTTTGATCTCTAGTTCACATAAATTCGACTTGAACTTATTAATTATATTGTTATTTATTCATATATACGAGGAAAATGATCTCAATACTAAAATAATACTCTTTCTATCAATAATAGATATAAACCCACAAACAAACAAAAAAATCAACGGACAAAATCTAAAATTTTCATTATATATGAATTAATAAAATATAAGAAATAAAATAACTCCTACGTTAACTAAAATATTAACTTCTCCTATTCTATTACCGAAAGGAGTTTTATTCTTATGCCTCTTCTAATGAGAATAACTTCTCATTATAAATTATTTATAGAATAAAAAAATCCTATTTTTTTAAGAATATTTCAAAATAAGTAATTCAAATCTTGTTATGATTTCAAAAATACATACCAATTTATACTAATATATTAGTTAATTATTTATAATTTATGATTCGTATGGATAAGATAATGGAGTAGAAGAGATTGCCTACCAAGCGGAAAGACCCCAAACCTGTTTTTGTTGCCAAAAACTCGCGAAACAGAATCAAAACGCCGTCTCGAAACGTTGCCGATGAGGAAATTATATCACGAGGAAATCACACGCTGAGGTCTCGGCCTCCGACAGAACCCACCGCGTGCCGACTCCCAACGCCTGCTTCACCCCATTTCCCCCAATTCGAAACCCTAAAACCACCCTTCCCTGCCTCTCTCCATCCGATCTCAGCCTTAAGGAGGTCCCCGTTCCAACCCCCTGCCGCCTCGATTCGTCGCCGTCGCTTATCGTATCCGCGAGTACCGATCGATCGCGACCCGCTCCGTGAGTATTCCCCCCCTCTTTTCACCAATTTTCTTCCTTCCTTGGTTCGTAGATACGAACTTTCAACGATTATTTCCTACTGGTATCGCTGATTTATCGCTGCGATCTGGAGGCCTGTTCTAGGTTTTTCTTCTTGATCTGCATTGGATAGTCTCTCGAAGTTGAGACCTATTTGGTTTCTTTTGTTGCCTTTCCTGTTAATCATTGATTTGAAACGGCTGTAGTCAGAAGAACGAGCTTGGAGTAGTTTGATGCATCTCCTGTTACATAGAAACAGGATCGTTCGTTGAGGTTCCGATCTATCTTCTTGGTTGTTAGTTTGTTTCTGGTTTTAGTTGCTTGGATTTTTGTTCAACTGATCCTAGGTTCAGAAATTTCCTTATCTGACAAATTATGCTTCCTTCTTAATAGGTAAAAGGCTCTTTGTTTATAGAAGGACTTTTGATCGACTATAACCACTTTGGCTTAACCTGTATTGTGTTACTATATTGTGCTCTAACAAAAGCTGTTTATTAGTACCCAAATCAATATATTGTGTTACTATATTGTGCCCTAACTTGAGCCATATTGGCCCCTTTAAATGGTCAAGAAGGCTAATGTTAGGCCAAATAGGCACAGCTATGCCCTTTCCTGATGAGATAATCGATTCAGGTCACATTGTAATTCCTTTCTTCTACCTTGAGTGATAGGACACCAAGCCAACTATCGTTAGCTAATCTAAATGAGTGTGTTATGCTCTGCAAACTGATGTAATTTCTCCTATATTTAGTTTTAACTTCCAATTTGGTATTAGCTTAACTAAGCTTTGTTAAAGTCAAGTTTTTCATTTTTTTGTTTCTAGTTTCAATGAAGTTGGTGAACCTAAATGATGGTAAGTCTTTTGCAAGATAATTAAAAAAAAAGATGATTGGCTTCTTAAAAATACATAAGAATGTTGAAGCAGGTGCTCAGAGCCTTAAGCTTATCATCCTCATAAAAACTCAAGACTATCAATTGACTGTGTCCATAAAAAAGGTGCCTTTGTTGAATTTATGTCTACTCCTGGAAAAAAAAAAGTCACTCTGAACTCATGGATTAGATAATGACCATATATTTTTTTTATTACACGTGTTTCTATAATATGTTTTGTGCTATCTTTTCTTTTTCTTCCTTTGTCTCTTTTTTTTTCTTTCCTCAATCGAGGAACCTCATGGATGTAGAGGTTGATTGACATCATAATAGGCGTCTGTCTTTGATGTCCACACCATAGCCCCATCTTATCTTTTTTTTCCCTACTCTTTTTTTTCTCCTTGCCTTCTCCCATCAGTGTGCCCTCCTTAAGATGATCACAAGGGTGGGTTTGATTGGTTGTTCCTTCAAAGAATTGGTCTATTTACCCCAGTACAATCTAGATTCTGGAGATTGTTTTGGGGTTACTGATATTTGTTTCCTATTTTTAAGCAGCATTTTTGTCTCTATTAATTTGAAGTGGCAGATCTAGCTCAGGATTGATGGAAATTTTTAATGTTCATATTTCACGCAATCCATCACCACATTCTAGTCAATCTTTCACTATGAAATTTAAAATCTGGGCACTTTTTTAGGAAAGATGCTTGTAGGTCGCAGATTGGTCATGGAAATAGAACGTTTAAGAAACCTATTTTTTCATATATTTTTCTTATCAAACTGAGATGATCAATGAAGCACCTCTTGGGAAGGAGTTTCTCTCCCCCACTCCTCACCCTCACTGCCATCCCCTCCATCATTTTTATATATCTTTGCATTCTTTGATTCTTCTGCCTTGTTGGATGGAGAGGAACACATTCGACTGCATTTGTTAAGGTAAGGTATGAAGTAAGGTATGCAATTTCGAATAATACCGTTCGGTACGGGCGGTACGTATCGGTCCGTCAGTTGATCGGTACACGGACCGCCTGTTACCAGACGGAACGATATATATATATATATATATATATATAATTATATATAAATATTTTTATAAAAGGCGACGTCGCGTCGCCCCGCGTGGGAGAAGGAAAAGGCGACGTCACCGAGGCGATGCAACGTCTCCTTTTATATATATATATATATATATATATATAAACAAGGCGACGTCGCCGAATTATATATATATATACCGAGCGGTATACTGCTCGGTATACAGTATCGTACCGTACCGAGCGAACGTCGAAACTCCGGTACGGTATGAAATTGCGAACCTTACTATGAAGAGGGTTGGAAGCTGCTGTAGGTTGAGGGTCACTATTGCCTGCTCAAAAGACAGATTCAACATAAATTAAAAAGGTTAAATGGTGCTACAGTTACTGATTCTTTGTATTTTAACAAGACTAGTTATCTTTATTTTGCTGGTAGTTTGGCAAAAAGAGGCAATTGCAAACCTATGCAGCCTTTCACAAAGGGTTCCATGTATGTTGTTGCTTGGATATTGTTATGTGATTGTATCTCTGGCCCTTTACTTTTTTCTTTCCTTTTTGCATGTATTTGTTTTGGTAGTCTTGGTAACATATTAGGAATGTGCAATGGGAGCTGTGTAGCTGCTTATCATGCCCTATATAGTATATACTTTGCAATACAAATTTCAAGGTTTTGGTCACTTTGTCAAAGCTACTCTAACCTCATTCCCTTCCATATCATGTACCTAGGTCTTCAGATAAATATTTTTAAATTTTTTTTGTGGTTGCTGAATCACTGATTGTCCATTACTATTTAAACTGAAACTGATATATGTGTTCTTAATTCATGTCCTCACAGAAATTAATGCAAAGAATGAATTTGCAACAAGGTAGGCCATTTGCCAATGGATATAGCAGTCGCAGAGTTGATACAGTGGTGGGGACAAGGACGGAGAGTAAGACGCAAGTGAGGAAGTCTGCTTCCCCTAATTTTGGTAATGCTAATTACATTTTTGTCTTATTAAATGCTAATTACAATGCGATGCCTTCTTAATTCTTTTAATAAATTCTTGTTGGCACAGTATCAACAAATGGCACCAGAGTAGGAAGACCTACAAGCCCATCACGTGATCGGCTAATATATGTTTTGACATGTCTTGTTGGTCACCACGTGGAAGTCCATGTGAAAAATGGATCTATTATCTCAGGGATCTTTCATGCAACAAATGCTGATGGAGATTTTGGTACATTTCCATGTTTGTTTTATGCTTGAATCTGCTGCAAGTGTTTTGTGCATGTTGTTTGGTCGCCATCCCTTCCTATGCTTGTAATTTAGTGGCCCAGTATCTGGATGGTCAAAATGACTTTGTTCCCCACCATTTTCCATCTTTAATAGCTATTTGTTGGTTGCAGAAATTGTTTTGAAAATGGCTCAAGTGATTAAGGATGGTTCTGTCAGAGAGCGGAAGTCGGATCACGATTCTATCAAGAAGCCTCAGCCAATGGTCATACCTGCAAGAGAACTTGTTCAAGTCCTTGCAAAGGTTATCTTGATTTATTGTTCATAATCTTTTAGGTTTTAAATTAAATAACTCATTGGCATTTAAGGTGGCCAATTCAAGAATTCGATTATCAGATACTAGGTCTTTAGTAGACTCTGCTGGCAGAGCACATGTTCTGTCATGGCATTCTATGCCATACCACTATCATGTCATCCATGCTAATATGTTTTGTAATCTGCTATTATGCTTGTGGTCGAGTGTCACAATAAATTGTGGGCATATGATGGATTCACTGGCATGAGCAATATTCCTCTTTCATTGATAAGATGTGCACCTTTGCAGTGTGTACATTACAATTAGGGCAGTTTGATGCCTGAGTAAATATTTCCTTATGTTTTACTTCTTTGGCTGAGTGTACATTCAGATGATTCATTGGTACTTGTTATCTTTACTCTGAAGTACACCTGCGTCATTGTATAAACTGGTTGTTGTATGGTGCATCTGATTCACTCTGTTTTTGTTGTGCCAACATATCAGGATGTGTCACTTAGTGATGAATTCACGCCTGGGCAGTCATGTGAAAAGCGGAAAGACCTTATGATAGATTCTGTTATTTCTCACTCCCATCATTTGGAGACGGAGAGGGAGCTGGCTCCCTGGATGCCTGGCGAAGATGATCCTGAATGTCCGGAATTGGAGAATATATTTGATGGAACATTTGATAGGTGAAATCCACTTTTTTCACTTGCATAGTATGGAATTTCTTTAGCATCTGTCTGCATCACCTTTTCAACATATGCCCTTTTGTTCATATTCTTCAATGTTCTACTTTGGATTCATTGTTTAACAGTTTTGCAACATTCTCGAATCATATATCCGTCAGTACTTTCGAAACATCTTATCTCAAGCTTTGTTATATTAATTGCAGACTTGCAGTTTCTCTGTTTGTCTCGCTTATGAGTTAAATGTATAGGTATCCAAATAATTTTTTCAAGAGAATTAAATATTCTTCTCAGTTCTACAGACATTCTTATTTCAAACTGCTCATTAATTTCGGTGGCATTAAATGACAAACAATGTCTTTTTTTATGCATCATCATTAAGGTGTTAGAATGTAATCTTATTCGACACATTTTTAAAAATTCTCTTATCTAGAAAGTGGGATCAGTTTGAAACCAATGAGGCTCTGTTTGGAGTAAAGAGTACCTTTAATGAGGAACTCTACACTACGAAGCTTGAAAGAGGTCCTCAGATGAGAGATCTTGAAAAGATAGCTTTAAAAATAGCTAGAGAAATAGAGGGAGAGGAAACCCAAGATCTTCATCTGGCTGAGGTAATTCTCTTTTTTTTTTTCTTGTTGATGGTTTCTAATAGGTTGCATTTCTGAAATTGTCTTGACAATTCTAAGGCTTTACATGACAGGAAAGAGGCTTTTCTTACCATGATGACTTTAACCTTGACGAGGAGAGTAGATATTCAGCTGTCCGTCGGGAAGTCAATGGTAGTGGATTAAGAGAAAATGAAAACTCAGATATGGAAGCCTATGGTTCTGGAATCATTGCAGGATCTCTTGGTCTTGCGACTTCTGGATCATGCTCTGATTCTTTAAGCAAAAAAAATGGTAATGAAGCACAAGCATCATGTAATGAAACACAGGCATCTTCTACCAGTTCATCAGTGGTAAACACTAAACACCAACAAATTTTTGTCTTCTTTTCTGCTGATATAAATGGTTTTAAGATCCACCATACTATTTGTGTTGAACATGTTGCATGTACAGTTATTTAAGTGCCACAATCTTTGTCAGTAGCCATCTATTTAAGTTTGGAGGAAAATGTTTAGTGTTTCTGACATTAGGCTTCTGGGGTGCCATTTGATGTTCAATCCATAATGGGTGGTCTTCTTGTCAAGAAATGAATCTTATGGTTTCTGATTTATGTTATAATTTGAAATGGTCAAATATTTGTATCTAACCTTGATTGTATTCTTGTCAAGAAATGAATCTTATGGTTTCTGATTTATGTCATGCTTCATTGGGTTATAATTTGAAATGGTCAAATATTTGTATCTAACCTTGACTGTATTCTGGAATCAATCATGTTGGCAGGACAATAATTGTAAAGCCAAAGCATTAGTTTGGTTTACTAATTATTTTTCTTTATTTTCTCTAAGGAGGCAAAGAATATGAACTTCATTGCTGTCTCTGTTGGTACTTGCAATTCATACTGCCTGTTTTATAGCTCTAGTTGAACTCAACCTGAGGGCCAAGTTAAACTACTTTGGTAAGATTTTTAATCCACAAGATAAACACCAAAACAGGCTCTAGCAATAATTTGGAGTTATTTGTCAAGTATCGAGACTAGCCAAATTACTTCACAAGAGGTTAGGTATTGCTTATAATCTTGTCACATTTATCATCCAAAATGTAATACTAAAACTATAAGTTATACCCATCATGTTTCTTTGAAAGAAATCTGCTTTTGTCTTAATGGTGTTTGTTTTTAATAAAATGTGCAGGTTGAGGAGGCATGCTTGTACACTCTTGCTGATAAGGGCTTAGGTCTCTCTTCCGTTGATGTTAGTAGTGAGTTAAAGTCTGACTGTATTGCACGGAGTTCATCCTTGGAGGACGAGATCAGGTTTGCTGCCTGCCAGATCATTTTAATCTGCACTTGACCCTTCCAAATGGAATTGTTGTAATGAGAATACGATAGAATGCTCATAATGGATGTTTATTGGACAATTATTATATTCCATTAATTTGATGTCTATACTGTATTTAGGCTGGATGATAACCAGATCAAAGATCAAGGTGGCAAGAGCGAGCGTATGGTTAGTTATATTTACTATCACAATTTTGTGCAACCACTGATACCTCTTGGCTTGCTTCTGACATGATTTTGTTCTATAGGCTATTCAGGATTCTCAGACGTCTGATGGTAAGTATTGGTTTGATTAGACTGTTGCCGAACTACAATTCTAAACTTGATTGAATATTTTGGCATTATCATCTTGTTTAGTATTTCTTATTTGTATAACTGGAAATCAATTCTTCTGCAGTTGTTACTTCTTTGTATTACTACAAATGTCTCTAGTATCATATTGTCCTACCTGGTTTTGATTATGCACCAGTAGTATCTTATATTTTCTGAATGTGTCCTGAGTTGCTTGGATAATTGAAGAACACAGTATTTCCATCTAGTACTATCATTTTAAGCCACAAATTTACTTTGGAGAATGGTTGTTGCATAAATATTCTTCTTGCTACGTTTTTATGTTTTGCTTTACCTTTCTGAGGATGACCTACTAATGCTCTTCATTCCACAGATGTGAATACGTCAATAAAATCGGAGGAAGTATCTATAAGTGCCCCTTTGTATGATCCTTCATCTTCTGGTCAAGGAAATATAATTACTGAATCTTCAGATTCTCCAGTACGTGGCAAATTGCCTGCTGCTAGTGAATCTGTTGACCCCCCTATACGACAAGGCAGTTCCACTTCATCTTCTGAGTATGCACATGCTGAGTCAAATCGTCCCTTCTTATCACCAAGCACTTCCTGTGGATCATTATCTTCAGAAAAGTCAACATTGAACCCAAATGCTAAGGTGATTTGTTGGTGGAGGCTTTTTTTTAATAATATATAATGATTTCCGGCTTGGTTGATATGCTTCAAGTCCAATTTATTTATTATTCCTTTTATATTTCAGCCTAGTTTACTCACTGCTTCTGTGGCACAGGAATTTAAGCTCAATCCAAATGCCAAGAGTTTTACCCCATCATCTTCTGTGAGGCTACATGCAGCAATACCTGATGGATCCTTTTATCAGGCTAGTAATGTAAATGCTGTTCAGCATATGCATGGTCTACCTATGGGAGTGGGGGTAAGATATTAAAGTTGTGTCCTTGTTCATCATGTTTTTCTTTTTTTTTTTGGTTAAAATGGTTATGTTGATAAATTGCTTAATTTGTAATTTATTTTTTCTTTTGCACTTCCTTCATGCTGCAGTATCCTTATTGATAATATAGCGCCTTTTCTTTCTTCTGAACCTTAGGGTCATTAGAATTTGATGCTGTCTTTGTGTTGGTAATTTTTTACTTTGGATTGGCTTGTGTCATTAGTTATCATATATGAAGCATGGTTTTCAATTCCAGTCCAAGATCCATCCTAGTTCCTGGACGGACCAGTATGGGTCCTGGTATGCAGGACATGGACCAAAGAGGAGGGAGAGAAGTGGGCAGGAAGAGGAAGTGATGGGTCTGTGTATCATGGGGGCAGTGATGGTGACTACGTGAGGAAACAGTGGCAGTGATGGGAGGAGTGGATACTGAGGATTTTATTGCTGTTGACAGCCAACATCTGCTGTCAACAGTTGAAAGACAACTTTATTCAGTCCAGCTGAAATAATTAAAAAAATCCTGTTCAGAACCGGATTGGATAAGTTTGCACTGTCTCCATACTGGAACCAGGTCGAAATGGTAAATATCAGTTGGTATGTACTAGCTGATTTTCTTGAATCCTGTGTGGAAATCTTACATGAACAAAATCACTAGAAGTCGCCAAATTGGTTTATGTTCAGTCTTCCAGGTAACTGGGATGGCTGCCAAATTGGTTTAAATTGACAATCAAAACTTACAGCATGAACAAAGTCACTATAGTTTAGTTGTTGGTCAAGACACCAGTTATATCAGCCAACTTTTAATTGGTAGTGAATTGGAAGAATGCATATCAGACATCCACATTTTTTTTTTATTGTTGATGGTTGCTGAACTTTAACCAGTGGTGTAAGTTGCATGCGAACTGCATTGTTTTCCATTTTTCAGTTTTGATCCTTTGATATCCTTGGTCATTCTTTTTAATGTCTTGTGCCCACATATTTATAGGTTGGTCCATCATTTAGCCATCAGCCTGTCTTTTACAATCCACAGGCTGCACAGATACAATCACCGCAAGCATACATCAATCCTAATGGGCCAGTGGTATGCAATTTCCTTATATCTACTTAGTTTTGTCTGCAAGGAAGAGTCTTCTTCAGGAATATCCAGTTGTTTTTGCAAGATTGTGCCCATTTAGTGATACTCCATTATCTTTTGCAGTATGGCCAGCAGATGATTGTTGGGCAGCATCCACAATTTTATTATGTTCAGAGCTATCCACCTGTAAGTTAACTTGTCTAGTTCTACCTTTTGATTCATTATTCTATTTTTTTTCTTTTAAGTACATTAGAATGTCTGTTATGGATTATTTGCAGTGCGTCATTTATTTGGTCTATTTATAAATGAAACTAAGCTGAATACTCAGGTTATCTTTTAAACAGTTGCAAATTTAGATGCTGCAATTTATGCAGAGTTGTTCACATGACTTTATTTCTTATATTAATTAGTTGAAGTATTAGGAGGAATGAAGTAGTATATGACACTGCTGCAGATGTATGATGGAATCTATGAAAACATGATGCTTCTTTTTCGTTTCTGACAAAAGTTTTAATTCTGTTTAAAATTTCAAGTTTGTGCCACAGAAAATTACTGTCCTATACTTGGAATTAAAAGTAATTTTAGAGCAAAAATATGTTTTCTTATTGTTAAGAGAAGTTACATGTCTGTATATGTTTTTATTATATACGGTTATTGGCTGAGCCTGATAAGATTTATTGTTTGTTTCATGAAATTTTGTAACAAATCATACAAATGGTCAAAATTGAACTCTCCAATATGATTCATATGGAACTTGATGACTACTATCCTACATATAATTGTTCCAATTATCTGGTATGAAGACTGATACTTTCAAGTTATGTAATATTTTGATCAGGCATATACCAGTTTTTGATATAAGCCTGCTAGTACATGATTAAAAACATCCTCCAAGCTAAAATAAACGTGCTTTTAAAAACACATATTAGCCTTTTCCATTGGTAAAAATATACACAACTGACTGTTGGAAGTCACTTACCTCGAGGACAAGATGTGATTGACAATTGTATTGAATGAATGTGCAGCATATCACATTCTGTTTAATTGCCTAATATAACTATATTATCTTCCTTGTCCAAAACAAGCTATTCTTTAGTTTCTTGATGTGATTTTGTCCTTGATATGCCTTAATGCTACATTAGTTACAGATGCTTTTTTCATATCCCTATACTTGGTTTATGATTTTGACCAAGCATTTCCTTGACACACATTTCTGTTAGATGGCTAGCACATTATTTCCATGTGCCATGTGGATGGTGTGCCAATACAATGCCAACAGCATAAAATGGGAAATAGGGAGTGTTAGGATCGAGTCGGGCACTAAGAGAGAGAGAGAGAGAGAGAGAGAGGGGGGGGGGGGGGGGGAACTTGAAATAAGAAAAATTAGAACAATTACAGGAGAAACGATCGGGAAACTTGAAATAAGAAAAATTAGAACAATTACAGGAGAAACGATCGGGAAACTTGCAATAGGAAAGATTAGAACAATAACAGGAGAAACGATCGGGAAACTTGCAATAGGAAAGATTAGAACAATAACAGGAGAAACGATTGGGAAACTTGCAATAGGAAAGGTTAGAACAATAACAGGAGAAACGATTGGGAAACTTACCTTTCAAAGATTTCGATCCGAAGATCCAAAGAAGGTGTCAGCCCAAATCCTTCTACTTTTCCTCCGTGTCCTCTCTCTGTTTCGTTTTGTGCTCTCGTTTTCTTTCTTTCTTCGCAACTACACCACGTGTCGAACATCGAGGCACAGTCACCTGCTCTCTCTTACTCTCATTCCTTCTTTTTTTTTCCCCAAACGCAGCTTCCATAGCCACCGTCGCTGCCACAGTCGCAGCCCCTTCCACCGCACTACCTTCCTCCCTTCTCTCGTTCCTACTTTTTCTTTCCCAAACACAGTTGCCGCAGACATAGCAGCCACCACCGCAGCCGCAATCACGACGACGACCCCTTTTTTTTCTCTTTTCTTTCTTTCTCTTTCCCAAAAGCAGCTACTGCAGCCACCACCGTTGCCGCAACTATCGCATCCAACGTCGCAGCCGCAGTCGCAGCCACGGCCGTAGCCACCTGACAAGTTTTATAGTGGTTCAGTCGTCGTAACCTACATCCACTCCCGATTCCTCTTCACTCGAGGCCATTAGCTTCCACTATCGATCTTCTTTCAATGGGCGAAGATCAACTACCCTTATAACTCGATTTTCCTTTTGATAGGTTCAGGAGAGAACTTTTACACTCCCACTATCTCCTCTCTTAAACTTCACCAACACTTAGAGCTTGAGAGGAGTTATCACAAGATTATAACAGGGTTTTTCTTTCTTTTTGCTCTCAGTTATTGTGTATGCTGAGCAGAGATGAGAGGTATTTATAGGTCCCAAATGGATTCAAACTTAGAGCCTAAAAGTGTCTCATCCTCGGTTTTCAGGGTACTGGCGGTAGCACCGCCTGCAGCACTGACACTGGGCGGTACTATCGCTTGACATAGTCTTGGAGACTGTCTCGGAGAGTGAGCCACTAGCGGTGCCACCGCCTGACCCAACTTTTGGGTCACTGAATGAGCCTTTTTCTTGGCCTAAAACAATCCTAATTCAGGCTCAATTGGCACCTAATTGAGTTGGCCTAATTATATTCTAAACCAACTTAATTACGACCTAAACTAACTCGACCTAGACAAATTATTACAAAGCACGAATCATCTGTTGTTCGACATGTCATTGGTTCTTCCGGCGCTTCGTCCGATCCTCCGACGTTTCGTCCGATCTTTCGGCACATCGTCCTCTCCTTCGGCGTATTGCCCAATCGGTATGTTGACACTCTCAACTTTCGATCTCCTTGCGCAATGTCCGATCCTTCGGCCCGATGCCCAAATTCATGGCACGAAGTCTTCTGCTGACACGTCGATCGATCCTCTGGTCCGACGTCCAATCTTCTGACATGTTCAACTCCGACCCAACATCTGACTCCTCCTACTTTAATCAATTTGCCTCTCTT
Source organism: Musa acuminata AAA Group (assembly GCF_036884655.1). Classification (NCBI taxonomy): domain Eukaryota; kingdom Viridiplantae; phylum Streptophyta; class Magnoliopsida; order Zingiberales; family Musaceae; genus Musa; species Musa acuminata. The sequence goes on along the minus strand of NC_088355.1, from coordinate 8,369,524 downwards.
GATCGAAGCTAGTCCTGCGTCATTCAAAACACAGATTAGATTATAATATTATCAATTGGTTTCATCATCAAAATTTGAGATTCAACAATCTCTTTTTTTTTCATGATGACAACCAATTGATGACGAAGTTAACCGTAACTCCCCCTATCAATATGCCATATTGATAGAACCTTGAATTCAAGTTGAATTCAAGTTAAAGCAATTTTAATCATGAATCCAAGCAATATGTTATATGCATATCATTGCATTGCATGCATCATTATCATAAGTTTTGCATGAATCATCATAAATATTTCAAATCATCATGGTATCAAAATATCAAAGTATATTAAATCCTACCATGTATGATCATCATATCTTCTCTCCTTTTATCATCAACAAAAAGGAGAAGTGCAACTATCAAGTTTTAGAGATATGAAAGCTTAGCTATTTAGCAAATTTTTCATCACTTTAGAATATGCAAGTTAGTGAGTTCTTTCGTCTCTTTTGAGAGGTGCAAGATAACATGTTTTTGCATCTTCTTGAAATGTGCAAATTAGCAAAATTTGCTTCTCTTTTGAGATGAGCAAGCTAGCAAGTTTGTTTTTCTTTACGATGTGCATGCCAGCAAATTTAGCAAGTTTTACATCATTTTCGAATATGCAAGCTTAGTAAATTTTACAATATTTTAGAACATGCAAGCTAGCAATTTTATCTCCCCCTTTGTCATTATCGAAAAGAAGGGAAGAATACAATTTTGTATTTCTTTTCCTTTTGCATCAATTTTCACATCATGACAAAGATAAATAACAAAGATAAATTTACATCAATATTTCAATCATTACAAGGCATACAAGCCATAAATACAAAGGAATCATGTCATGAAAGGTATAACATTAAAGATCATGAAGGATTAAGTCATGAATACCAAAAGACATGATTTATTTTAACAAATCTTCTTTTTAGTAAATAACGAATAGAATCATAGGAGATCAAATAAGATATCTTGATTCAAATAAATCTCAAATTATTAATGTCAAGAATCAAGTTTCATTTGGATAAATCTTCTCTTAGACGAGTAAATCATACGTGAATCAAGAAAAACGTTTCATATAAAATACATCTCAAGTCGCAAACATCGATAAATGATTCGATTGGATATATCATCTCATTATTAAAACGAATCATACGAAAAGAAATCCAAAATCATCATCAAAATCACTTTTTGGAAAATTTAATGAAAGCAACGTAGATAGATTTTTATAAGATTAAAAATAGCTCAAGTTCTTTTAGTTCCAAATTTTGTGATTGATTTCATACTATAGTCTTTCTTACAAAGGCCATGCATCATCATTTATAATTGAAAAGCAATATGAGAATCATCAAGATCAAGGTCTGCAATTTCGTATCGTATCGGAGTTTCGACGTTCGCTCGGTATGGTACGAAACTGTATACCGAGCGGTACATCGTTCGGTATACCGCTCGATATATATATATATATATATATATATAATATAACTCGCTTCTCTCTTCTCCCAGGCGGGGCGATGTCGCCTTGTTTATATATATATATATATATATATAAATTAATATATATAAAAGATTATATATATTTTTTATTTAAAAGGCGACGTCGCCGAACGTTGCCTTTTTCTAATATATATATATATATTATTTTTATTTTATTATTATTTTTCGTTCCGCTCGATAGCGGGCGATCCGCGTACCGCCCGTACCGGGCGGTATCATTCGGTATTGCCTACCTGTACGGGCGGTATCATTCGGTATTGCCTACCTTGATCAAGATACACATTATTACTTCATTATATCATTAAAACATCAAGCATGATTTTATTAAACATAACACATTTCAATCAAAATTATTTTGTTTGTAATGCATTTTTCTTTTTAAATGAATCTAACTTTTCATGCTTAATGCTAGGAGTTAACATGCAATTGTCATGCTCACATTTTAATTATTATTATTTTAAAATCACTAAAAAGAGAAGCATGATATTTTATTTTATTTTATTTTTTATTTTTTTACTAACTAATTTAAAAAACAACTCATGAAAAGCATCAAGTAATTTTAAAATAAGGTAAAAGAAATTCGTTTGAGTTGTTTACCTCATCTTTCTATTAGATGGCTAGCACACTCTGTGTTATTTCCATGTGCCATGTGGATGGTGTGCCAATACAATGCCGACAGCATAAAGTGGGAAATAGGGAGTGTTAGGATTGAGTCGGCACTAGGGGGTGGGGGTGAATTAGTGCTTACGTAGAAATCACGTCGGTTCGAAAATCTTTCGTTCGATGAAAACCGATATCGGAAAGATGAGTTTAACTTGAATGCTCGTTCGTAAGCGTAGTGAAAACAGTAAGCAAGTAAGGCAGTTTGCAGTAAAGGTAAATAGCAAAAATAGAAATGCAAACCAAGTTTTATAGTGGTTCGGTCGTCGTGACCTACATCCACTCCCGATTCCTTTTCACTCGAGGCCACCAGCTTTCGCTACCGATCTTCTTTCAATGGACGAAGATCAACTACCCTTACAACTCGATTCTACTTTTGACAGGTTCAGGAGAGAACCTTTACACCCCCACTACCTCTTCTCTTAAACTTCACAAACACTTAGAGCTTGAGAGGAGTTCTCACAATATTACAACAGCCTTTTTCTTTCTTTTTGCTCTTAGTTCTTGTGTATGCTGAGCAGGGATAAGAGGGGTCTTTATAGGCCCCAAATGGATTCAAACTTAGTATCGCCCAGTCAAGTTGTACCATCGCCCAGTTTGGTGGTACTACCGCTTGACACAGTCTTGGAGACTGTGTCTCGGAGACTGAGCCACTAGCGGTGCCACCGCTTGACCCAACTTTTGGGTCACTGAATGGGCCTTTCTCTTGGCTCAAAACAGCCCCAATTCGGGCCCAGTTGGCTTATAATTGAGTTGGCCTAGTTACATTCTAAACCAACTCAATTACGACCTAAACTAACTCAATCTAGACAAATTATTACAAAGCACGAATCATCTCTTGTCCAGCATGTCATTGGTTTTTCCGGTGCTTCGTCCGATCTTCGGCTTTCTCCGATCTTTCGGTGCATCGTCCTCTCCTTCGACGTATTGGCCAATTGGCATGTTGACACTCGCAACTTTCGTTCTCCTTGGCGCAATGTCCGATCATTCGGCCCGATGCCCAAATTCATGGCACGAAGCTTTCTGCCGACACGTCGATCGATCCTCCGGCCTGACATCCAATCTTCTGATATGTTCAACTCCGGCCCAACATCCGATTCCTTCTACTTTAATCAATTTGTCTTTTCTGATCGAAGCTAGTCTTGCGTCACTCAAAATGCAGATTAGATCATAACATTACCAATTGGTTTCATCATCAAAATCCGAGATTTAACAGTGAGAGGGTGGGAGGTGGCTGAGAGGGATGGATGGAGGGAAGGATGTTCTGATTGTTTTTTGATTTCCCACCCCCTCTGGTTCCAGCCAATTTGTTAATTGGTTTGCCAAAAAAAAAAAGAGGCTGTCTCTACCATCAAAATCAGTTGATTTGGGTCATTATTAATCCTAAACCCTACAAACTGCCCCAAACTTGAATATGATCCTGAAAACTTTGGTCATTTCATGAAGCAACTATTAGTAGTTCTTGAGACAATGATATAATATACTTGTGTGTGGGTAATTGTGTTCCTAACCTTTTGGTTTGGAGCAGAAATTAAACCGCTTCCCAAGGCACCTGAGCTCTATCAAGCTGATTGTACAGATCTATTATACATGTGCGTATAAGTAATTGTTATAGGTTGGTTATTGATTCCAATGTATACATATGGTTAAAATCTTTAATATACTAATGTATTCCCTTTTGATAAAAGTGATGTAAATATCCAGTCCCCTGACATGAAGGATGTTCATACTAACTACATCATGGTTTGCACCCTTGTTAGAGTATAAATTTTCCATCCTCAACTTCACTTTTTACCTCTTCTGCTGATAGCGTCTATATAAAACTGTAGGATCCTTTCTGCAAGATAATTTTATTATGTATTTTATTTTCTAAAACACTGGAAAATATCATTTGAAGGTGATCAAGGAATTGAATTAGAATGTGAATTTTTGTTCTTCCAGTTCGGGTCAACTTTTATGTATAAACTAGAGTAGCAAATTTGTCTCTGTATAAACGTAGCTCAATTCATTGCTTTGAACTTTTTTTCACATATAGGATATTGCAAATAGCAAAGATCACCCCCTGATACAACCTGGTTCCAGTGGATTTTTTCCATCCATCATTATACCTCAAGCAGATAATACTTGGAACTTGTTGGTAGTTGAAATAAGTATTTCAACCTGTCAATGATAATTAAATAGTCAGTACAAGTTGGGTGAGGCTTTGCTGTTTATGCATCAGATAGACACTTTGATGTCTTGTTGCAGTACATGGAAAAACTTGTAATGAAGTGCTAAAACGAAATCGACTTTGCTCAAGCCATGTGTTTATGATAGTGCTTAATCAGGACTTGGGAGTTTGAGCTCCACGATTTTAGTGCCAACTGATATCCACACTAGCCATCCATCCTTGGTTGATCCCTTTCAGCCGTTAGGAGTTGTCCGCTCTAGAGTGGGTCCTGTACATTTCATCTCTTTTAAATATTATCGAAGGATTAAATATGATCTTATTATCAGGTGCTTGCTCTTCAATTCTCCAACCATCGAAGGATCAAATATGATCTTATTATAACTTAGGTCATCTTTTATTACCCTGCAACAATATCATCTTCGTTTTGTTCCTATTCCCGACTTTGCTTTTATTTTTTGTTTTTTATCACTTTGCAGGAAATGCCACACAAAGGGAGAAAATTTTAATGTATGGTTTGTTTGCCTGCTGCTACCACCATCACTTTGTTAGTGATTTTTCGTGACCTGTTTTCTGCAATCACTAAGGAGGAGGACAACTCACAATCGAACCAATGGTGGATTTGGCATGTTGGCGAAGATGCCTCGCTGAGAGGAATTACTTGACTTCACAATTTGATCTTTCACGTGGATGTAAATTATATAATTGTCTGCAAGACCTTGAAACAATGTAGCTAATGTTAAAACAGCTTTGGGCGGCATATGAATTTGATCATCCCGAAGAAAGTTGCTCTGGTGGAACAAATACTTATATTAGTCTTCTTGGGTGGTTGATTGGAGCTGAGTGATCTAGATACTTATATAAGCAGCGTCCAGGACGTTATCTAGATGATCTAGATGACCGAGATTTAGAGCTGAGTGATCCCAATTCTAGGGCTGGCCCTGGTAGCTGAGTGATGATCTAGATGACCTGAGATTTAGAGCTGTTCCGAGGTGGAATCGTATCTTACCATATCTTGCAGTCGTTTGCCGTGGCATGTAGGTGAATTGATATTTTACATCCTTGGTTGTTTTGGGCTTGCAATTTGTGCTTTTTATCTTTTTTTAATGTAAACACAATATGGCTAGTCAAATTGGAAAAGACTTGGGATTTTAAGGTCTTGGGATCAAAGACTGTCTGTCACATGATTTTTAATGTAAACACAATATGACAGTCTTGGGATCAAAGACCGTCTGTCACATGATTTTAAGGTCTTGCGATCAATTTATCCTTTTATTCTATAATGTGTCATGTCGCACACTGGCTGGATACAAAATCCATCCAGCTATTTGGGTAAGCCCGATCATCATGGGTATAATGACCCTCTTTCTTGTTCCTACTCAAGGAATCTTTGGGCACCAAATGTTAGGAAGCCGACATCTCATCACCCTCACATCCACCCACCCAGAAAACTGGCGTTCACTGCCTCGTCGAGGCCGCCTCCACGTATAGGGTGCATGATGCATGTCGCCACTCTTTCTTCTGCCTTGTTCATCCTGTGACGCGAGAGTAGAGCCAGCCAACCTAATATGCCAAAATTATGGACCCTGGCTTTGCCATTTCGGGTCATCAGAATCGAAGATATAATCATAATACTCCGCTCGACAAAGAAATTTTCTAGATTATCTCAACAATATCATGTCTAAGATAATAAGACCGAGTCTCTGACACATGACGAGTGCGCGCATTCACAAAAAAATCCGCAGGATCAGTAGATATACAATAAAATCTCATGAAGGTGGAGAGATGAACGAACTATGCCACGATCGACGTGAGGGGTGGGTCACTGATGGTTGTCCTGCCCTGGTTTTGTGTTGAGAAGTGGCTGAAGTGCCTTCACCACGATCGTCATGTTCGGACGGAAGTCTGCCTCGTACTGCACGCACAACGCTGCTACTGCGGCCAGCTGAACACCAGAGAGAATACCAAGTCATGCAAATGCGTACGTACAACCTTTCGGATACTTTCTTCACATCCTTTTTGACTTCCCCCCGTCCCAGGAATGGATTAAAAATATAAAATTATAAATCACGTTAAGCTAAGCTTTCAGATTTTAAATTATATTTATGCTGAAGCCTAATCAAACTTGCTTGTGAGTGGGGATGTTGGATTTTAGTATAGATTGGCATCATTTCCCTATAGTTTCAGAGATCGAGACAACCATCACTCGATCTAAGTGTTTATCGGTTGCTGACGATGAAAAATCACAATGGAAGCTAATCAGAGAGATGTAGAAGCCAAACCTTGGCGACGGCTTTGGGGGGGAAATCGTTCTCCAGCTTCGGGTCCACGCACTGCTTAACCTTGTCTTCGCTCAACCTTGGAGTCGCCTGCAGGTGTGTGATGCAGCAGATTCAGGAACATGCAGTAGTAGCGTCAGCGTTACTTGTAAATAGCATCAGGTAAAACTTACCCAAGTGACAAGACTCTGTTGTCCCTTTGGCATGGTGTGATCTACAGGTTTTCTCCCCGTTAGCAGCTCCAGAAGGATGACGCCAAAACTATAAACATCACTCTTCTGTGTCAGCTGCCCGGTCATGGCATACCTGCAAGTCAGAAAATTATTAAGAATTGAGTTATCATGCCATGCTTCTGAGGCAACATAACGAAGCCAATATATAATAACCTTATAAAGTTTGAAGATAGCATATTTCTCATTACAAATTCTGATGCAGCATATATATCTCTCTAAATGTCGAGATCCTTCACACATACTATTGTCATGAACATCTATCTATTCAGCAATTCCAAATCAAGTAAGCACTTTTTATCATGATCAACATTAGTTTATTTAATTTCAACAAGTACACAAAAATATAAAATATCAGAAGTGCCCTTGATGTTTAGAGGGGAATAAGAAAATCACTGATTTTAGAGGGTTACGTTAGTACTTTTGCCTAAAAGGAAATAAGAAAGTACAAACAAAGGATCTTCTATTTTATATGTTTACAAGAAAAAAAGACTGTATAGATCCTATAGATGAGATGCCCTACACATTCCAAACTCAATTTAAAAGCATATATATATATATATATATATATATATATATATATATATATATATATATATATATATATATATATATATATATATATATATATATATATATATATATATATATATATATATATATATATATATATATATATATATATATATATATATATATATATACTACTCAGCTGTCTCATGTGGTCAACACATCATCATTTTTAAGACTAATGGCATTTCTGCTAATTATCTTGCACCTGTTTGCATCATTTATGAATGGTTCTTTCCATTAACTAAAGTAGAGATAGGAGTGCAGAACTTACTCAGGAGCATGATAGCCAAAAGTCCCCAACACTCGAGTAGAATGCAGACGAGCCGCCGTATCAGGAGACTGGTTTGTCAGATTAAAATCCGCAATCTTGGAAGCATAATCATCAAAGAGAAGAACATTGCTGGATCTGACATCCCGATGAACAATCGGAGGCTGCACTTTCTCATGAAGATACTCGAGGCCTCTTGCTGCACCATAAGCAATCTTCACTCTTTGGCTCCAGTTAAGGAGTGGACCAGGTTCAGCACCTTGCACACCTTTCCTCCCTGTTCAGGAACAATGCAGCCTCACATTAGCCAAAGAGTAACTATATGCAAGAAAGAGATCACAGGATACATATCATCATGGTATACCATGCAAAGTGTCATGTAAAGATCCTTTTGCAGCAAACTGATACACCAATATCCTGTTATTTGCTTCCAAACAGTATCCCAACAACTCAAGAAAAAAATCATTCTTAAGTCTGGAGACCATCGATAACTGCAGCAGCAGCATTGTTAAGAAGAAAGGATCAGATCAGTGTACAATTAAGGATAGACAAACAATATGTACTTATCTAATTCATGTACATACCTGAGCAGCAAAATCAGAATCAGGATCATTTGAGGCACTAGGATCCAGCTTCTTTATCGCAACAGGTTCTCCTGTACTCAGAGTTGCTTGGTAGACTTGTCCATAAGATCCTTCTCCGACCAAAGCCTTCTGACCAAAATTACTGGTCAGTCGATTCAGCTCAGCCAATGGTATGGCTGGTATTTCGATCGGCAGCACCTTTGCAGGTGCCCCACTTTTCATTGTACCAGGTCCCCTTGGATCTCTGCCTTGACCTAAATCAGGGGAGAGCAACAACAAGATGTAAACTCAACTGTCAAATATTACCTGCAAGCACCCAAAAAAATCCCCAAACAGCCACTCCAAAGAGCAATTGATCTTTCAGAATCAGTAAAGAAGTTACTTATGAGTAGATCTAGCTGATTTGTGAATAAGAGTAATGAGTCCTTGGAGTGATGCATAAAGCATCTCATTAGGTTTGACTATGAGGATGCTTTCATGTCCATACTATACTTCCAAGAGATTATTGTAAGGCTGCATTGCAATTCTCAAATCCTATATGAGATGGCAACATACCTTCACCATCAATATGCATCTTTGGTTTTGCAGTTAGGCCATGTAACATATGTTGCATCCAGATTATGGTAGCCATTCACTGAATGTTGGATAACTTACGACATTTCTAGTACACAGCTAGAACCCTAAACTTCCATATTGGCAACTGATAGGAATGTGCCAAGAAAGACTTAAGAAGAAGGACTAAAAGGAGCATATTGAGATGGCCCTTTTATGTTGCAAAATCCAAGAACAAACAGAACAATATATAAGCTTATTGAAAATTGTTGTCCACAACAAACTAAATATCGCTAAGCATGTTCATTGGGTGGTACCTCACTGCTTATTTTCTTTTCTCTTAGATATCAAGGCTGTCCTCTGATACTAACTAAACAGCAACCAAGAATGTGTCACCTCAATACTTTTCAAGTTAACTTAAGAAAACCTCCAAAGAACAAACAATCAATTGCCATGTTGTTCCTCATTTTAACAACCATTGATTTCAATACCACCTTAATGCCTCATTTTTGAAAATTGGTGTTTCCACTAAGTGGTTATACAAATTAGTTAGCCTAGACAATTACTAGTTACCATGTAAATTCATAACATCATCTCGCCATACTAAAATTATATATATATATATATATATATATATATATATATATATATATATATATATATATATATATATATATATATATATATATATATATATATATATATATATATATATATAATGTTAACATCACAAAAGATAATGCTGAAAAAAGTAAGAGCAGGATCTGGGTACTGCTCCTAAGAGATATGAGAAAAGATTGAGTGCTATGTCCTTCGTAAGAATATTTCATCAAGGGGTAAATAGAGATGATAGGATTTTCGGACCAAAAGAAAGCCTATAACATCTGTTTGAATGGTAGAGCTGCACAAGAGTTATGAATTCTATGTGGGGAAATATAAAGCCGAAAACCAATATGCTTTAACGAGTAAAATTCCAGGATCAAACTACTATGGCACCTGAATATGTGTTCTTCGGATGACTACCAAAACCTAAATAACCGACCTACTAGATGAATCAAAGGGTAGAAGAAGGGGACAATTATACCAGGAGCAGCCCGGTTTGGGGGCGCCGCATGTTGGCTAGCCGGTGGACCGAAGAACTCCTCCTCTACACCTCCACAGCACAGCATATTGAGAGAGTCTTGCGTGGGTGCTAATTATCCTCCCTGAGCGGGTGGCCTGGAAGCACCAAATTCTCCCCCTAACAAACACACGAAGAAATTTTCTAAGTAGGGTTCTCCAAAATCATCAAGCAAGCATCAAAGAACCCCGAGAAAACATGAATCAAAGCTCAAATATTTTCCGATTCAACTCATATGGTGTTCGAAGAAAGAAAGAAAACAGAAGAGAACATGCTTCAACGAGGGAACGAGAAAGAAAGATGCGGACCGGGATCCAAGATCAGCGAAGAAGGCTAGCCATCTCCTGATGGGAACGTGTAAAGGGGAAGACTCCGCCCGCCTGATGAGAGGAGAGTACAGAAGAATATGAGGCGGGAGGAGCGGGGCAAAGGAGAGGCAGGACGGACGAGAGGAAGAAGGAGAGGGAGAGGATGATGGCGTGGTTGGTGAGGCGAGGAGGACGAGTTTCGCGGGAAAAGCGGGCCAGTTAAAATAGACAACGAAAATACAATTAAAAAAATGAAAAAGGAGCCCAAACCAAAATAGAACGTGCTTTCACGTTTGTCTTTTAAATAATAATAATAATAATAATAATATAAATACAATTACTAGTGATTTATATTTCCTGCATGTTTGTTACATTGAGCAGTTTGCTTGAAATCTCACGAGGCACGTCGCCCACCGCCCCAGTGTTCCGTCCCATGTTTCTGTGTTGGCCCAAGAAGAAGTAGAATTCGTCAGCATCGGCTCGTCATTGATGGTTTACGCTTTCGTCCATGGCCGACCCATATCGTTACGGTGCTCCGGTGACAAAATAGACGAAAAAAATGGATAAGACAGCATCAAACAGGTTATGTGACGGTCACCTGCTTGGCAAACTTGCAGAGTGAACCTTACCATCGGATCAAACAGCAAATACGACATGCTTGAATGCAGTATTCCAGTAGTTGCTTCATACACTGAATGATGATTCGAGTAGATACTGCTACGTGACCCTGAAATTTAGTACAAAACCCAATTGCTTAGCACTAAAGAGATGATTTAAACAAATTATGAAGCCTAGACGTTTCTTTTGGAAAAAAAAAAATCCTGTTACGTTTATGTCATACAATTCCTTCAATTTTTAGAATCCTCGGATAATACATCTGAAGAAGGCAGTTTAAATGGGGGCTGGCACGCAGCAGTGAGTTTGAACACTAGTGTACAACACATCAAATCTTCTCCCTCATCCCACTTCAAGCTTAAAACTCAAATTAAGTACTTACACATCTTCAACATGGATCAGCTATCCGGGTATAGAGTCTCTCATGCCGGCGTGGGATAAAAGGAAAGATATAGCTGGTGGGATAAGCCAATTTTCGGATTGTAGCAGACCCCTAATTGCCAACCAATTTCATGGAGCAGTCTCATTTCGGCCAAGCTCACTTGGGGGAGGTAGGAGTAGGGCGAGTCTCTGTTTGCACCGTTCAATCCTCCGAAGACGTTCCTTTCGCAATCTGCATCAAATGAAAAAGAAGGAAATACGATAGGTTATCAACTTGCCATATCGGGTGTCAAATCGCCACACAAGGATGTCCTGCTGCAAGGCAATATGCATTTTCTCCAAGTACACCCCGCATGGAAATTGAGCAAGTTCTTGCTTTCTCGACTTTATGTTTTCTGGAAATAAAACCCATAAGAGAAAAGGCTAAGAGATAACGTGAAGATCAAAAAATTTCACGACCATTGATTCTTTCTCGTCACCATAATTGAACATCAAAGTCCATGCATATAAAACACCAACAGGCTCTTCCAAATAATCCTTCGCCTCAGAACAACTTTTCCATTTCAACAGTCTTGCCGACAAATTTAATAATAAGAATGAAAACCTCAAATTGGCAGCAGATAACAAAAATATAGAAGGTTAAAATAAATAGATAGAACAAAGTGTAATAGGAAGCATACCGTGCCCGAACACTTTTTGCATGCTTTATATGTATTTCTAGCAAATCACGTTCAGATAACTCCTCAACAGAACCTACAGGCTGCAAGTTAAATCATATATGTCAGAACAAGTTCCTTTGACATTATAATTCCAAAATTCTGGTCAACAGCAAAGAAAAGTCATTCAGTTAGCAAGAAAATGAAAGCAGACAAACAAAGCAGCTAAAAAGGCACTAGGAAAGAAAAGGAATACAGGATCAGATTTCAAGTTTAGTAAAACGATTGCTTAGGATAGGTATATATTGTCTTATTTCTAGCTGTGTAACCACTCCTTTCTAGAGCCTAATGATATGGTTTATCAAGCAAAGTAGGAATGGTTACAAGAAGATATTAAAATAAATAGATTTATGAATATCTAAGTAAAACTTTCAATGCAAGGGATATAGCTTCTTGATCACTTGTAAATTGGCATCTTATTACCAAATATACAAAGAGAATTGTCAAAACCAAACTGTCTGAAACATCTGGTTGTAAACCATGTTTGATCAAGATTACAAATACAAGGCACGAGATACAAAGTCAATGATATTATTACACAAACAAACTTCCTGCTTTCCTTTCAATAATCACCGGTTAACAAAGCAATGTATCTTTACACCACTGCTTAGATAGAAATCAAATGTCTCAGACTTTCTATCAATAATCTCTGAACGCCGATGATGATTGTTTAAATCTACAACCATGGTGTAATCACTGTTCATGTGTTCAACTCATAGGATATATACATGATGAACTTTCAGAATTCTTGTGTATTGTTCTTGTTTGAACATATAATCAACAAATGTATTGTCAGTGTCTGCAATTTCAACACTAGAACTTTTTTTGTTCTAATTCCTTGAACAGTACATCCTTGATCTTTGGATAACCAACCATTCTAGTTGCATTTTTCATATTGTTATGCCATCTTAAGATGAACTAAAAGATCGTTGAGTGACACGAGGATCAATAAACATTGCACCATCCTCATTTCGTTACAGCTCATCTGGGAGTTGATGCACAGAGTACTCATTGATTTAGGACAAAGGAGGTAGCCATACCAACTTGGTCACTGGTCAATTCTCATTGACAGGCATATGAAATTAATTTGAAATTAAAAGAAAAAACCTGAAACAAAATCTAGCATTCCCATAGAAATCTACAGAAACAAGCAGTGAGAGATTCCTGATACCAACCATAGAAAAAGATTAGGCACGAATCATTTAGCCCAAAAAGAATGAAACCCAACCAAAGAGAGAAGACCAACTGAAGCTTTTACATGTAATCCAACCAAAGAAAAAAAAAGAAATCCAACCATAGAAGAATTAATCTCGTTGTGCTCTTTCTTGAAGCTCTTTAAAGAGAATAACCTCATCTGATCCGACCATAGTTCATGGTTCCTAGTAATATTCCCCTTTACTTTTTATAAGTTTAGAGCTTAGACCAACTCACTAAGTGAATCAAATGAAGCTTTAACTGAATATTAGTTTGGCCTCTAGTTCCAATGGACAGTTCAAAGCATTTTAGGAGAACATAGACTGCTTAAAGACAAGCCTGTTGCTTGTTGACTAATCATTGAGCCCATTTCCAACTACTCTAGTATCTTCAATAGCTCATAATGTATGCAAGACAATGAAATTATACTCCAATAGCAAGGCTAACAAAAATGTACAAAAGGACCTCTTCTTCCTCGATAACTTCAGCTTCAGCATCATTTTCATGTTGTTTCATCACTTGAGAATCAATCATAGATGCAGGCAGAGGTCTTGGAAGGAGCTTCTCGGCATCCCCAAAGTTTGACTGCAAAAAGTAGATAGAGCACTGAAGCAAAAGAATAAATAACAGAAATTTCTAACTATTGGCATGATATCCCAATCCCTACTCACCTTGGTACATGCCAAATGTGGTCTATATGCCCCCATGCACAAAAATGAATTCTTGATTGTTAACAATTGACATAGTAGTATATTGTTCTTTGAAGTCTGAATGCTATAAAACATTTCTATAGGACCTAGAGCAATTAAGCAATGCACTAATTTTATATCTGCCAAACTATAAAAAAAAAGGCAAGACTTCTTGAAAACAAAAAAAACTCCATTTGAAATGATAGAGCAAGTAACTACCATTCAAAATAAATACTTATAAATATACCAAGCATAGAAGCTCCAAATGCATAAAAACTTCACATAGAAAATAGATATGGCAAGAGAACAAAAAGTTTTTCTATAGCTTGAGGGGCAAAGCTCATTTGAGGGATATGTCGACCTGAATTTCATGAGACTGACCGTTCCGCACCCATGATCTACAAAGAGAATAGAGAGAGGGCGTGCATCCATCCAGTACTCTAACCTTCAATCAGCAGAAAGGTACCATCAATAATGAGCTTTTAAAAAAAATTATATACAACTGCCCATAGATTATGATATTAAGGTCTGAATTTATGCCTGTTACATCATACATGAACCCTAGCATATTTAACATACAACGAACTGCTAAAAAATTACAGAACTCCTTACAGGGCCATAGCACTAGAAATTCAATCAGCACAATTAATGACAACAGTATAAGTCATCCAGAATAGCCGTTTCAATATAGCCTGCCTGTCCACTGGAATTCTATCTAACTAGTCCTCTTACAAATTCTAGAGCTTGGAAGACACCCAAGGATTTTATTTTGCAATTATCATGCGACATTATCTATTGATAAAGGATGCCCACAAGAAAATAGCTATTATTGAAGCCATATGCTAATTGGAAATATGAACAAATGCAGAAATGTTTTTACTGATGAAGAAATACTTTATGCAAACAATTGGATGACTGAGCTAAATCCAGTAATAACGTTGCACCAACTCTAATCTATCAATCAAAGGCTGCAACTGGCCACCAAAATTAATGTAGGTCCTTAGAATTCCTTCTTGCAAAACCAAGTCAACAATAAACAGAGATGTGCATATCTTATCAATTATGTGCATCCTCAAAAATGAAAGACAGCATGCTGTTTTCACATAAAAGGTTTCAAGTTAACATATTATTCTACAAAAATATAAGCAAACAGTGTTAACTCCAATATTCTAAAATGCATCAAATGCTATGTTAATCAAGAAAGAGTTTGACATGGCATATCCATGAAATTTCCATAACATTAGACATGTATATTCACTCAACTAATCTTCACATGTAATACTCCAGCTACAGCCTATAGTTGATAGAAACTCGGTCTCGTTTGTAATTCAGGGCTATTTTACAATGCCAATTTCAATAATAATTTATGTAAATCAACTACTCATGAAGAATACTTTAGTATGCTAAATCTATCAAGCTTTGCAGTTAACATTGAAGACATAACTAACAAGATATATGCAACTACGTTTATTATTTTTTTTTCCCATTCACACAAAGTCATGAAAATATCAAACAAATCCCTGTGTCTTGCTTACTTTTCGATCGTTAATCATGAAAATATCATCTTCCCTAATCTTGTCCCTGCATAATTCAGTCCGATCAGTGCTTGCAGGCAGAAACACAAACACGTAAAGAAATAATGGGATTTGCCACTTACCTCTCCTTAACATTTTTGTTTTCTTGCGTTGAGGATACTGATGGGAGTAGCGTTACCTGATCAATTAAAGATTTAATGAAAACGAATGAAATGGGAATCAGAGGTCAATCCCTTTGCTATACAAGAAGATACTAATATCCACAATGAAGATTAGATGTGCAAATATCGCTACAGAGAACAACACAGGTGTTGTGATGACTACATAAAGAAAAGGCGAGATTGACGTAACTTGTAAAGAAAGAGAGGAAGAAAGACAAAGATGAGAGAGAGAGAGAGAGGAAAAAAAATAACACTAAAAACCTTTGGTAGGGCGGCTACTGGAATGCTCTGTGGAGGGCCAGCGGCGGCGACGGCGGGCCTCGGGACCACAAGAGGCGTCGCGGACTGCTGAGCTGAAGGCGCGGGAGGCGGCCTCACGTGGTGGATCGGCACGTGCACCTGCGCGACCATCTGATCGGAAGTGCCGTACACGAAGGGCCTGGCCTGGGTGACGGCAGCAAAGGTCATGACGGCGGTGGGGGTCGTGTTACGGATGTACCCGGCCGGACTGGCCACCGAGACGGCCTGATCGGCGGCGGCCGGGGGAGGCCGGGAAGCGGGCCTCGGCGGGAAGGAGCGGTGGTGGTAGAGGAAGCCCTGAGGTGGCGGGGGAGGGGGAGGGTTTAGGGGTTTTCCGAGGAGGGGCTGGGGGGAGAAGAGCGGCGGGGGGCGGAGAGGCGGGGAGACGAAGGACGGCCTCGGGAGGGGATGGGCGGCGGCCGCGGCGGGGGGGTCCGGGGCCGAGGAGGGGGCGGCGGAGGCGGAGGAGGAGGAGGAGGTGGGGGACGCCATGGCGGGGAGATTTGGGGGATGAGAGTCGGTTCAAAAACAAAAGCCGACAGAGAAGACTTTGCGGCCCTCTTTCGAGTTTGGCCCTCCATCTTAACAGACTCGATTCCTCTCGCGTGCGTCTCACGTGCTCAGCAGCCGATGGATTATCTAAAGGATGACGCGGTCATCGTTGGCGTCCGTCAGTCGGAACTCGAGCCGTGACTCAACTCGGTACTCGAAAGCGTCTCCGTGAATCGTGACCCAAATTATGCAAGAGTTGTTCAGCATATCAATGTATGTTCCTGGAAGCTAAGGCGTCTCTGGTTCACATTCAAGCTTCGACATTAAGCAAAACTAGATACGAAGCATCTACTAACAACGGAAGCTTCAGCTGCGTGGCCAATACGAGGAGGAAGAAAAGGAAACCATTCTTTGTCCTTGCTATCATGTTCTGAAAATAAAAACTCTCGTATATATAAAGTTTCACAAAATTCTGTGACCATATGCCGGTGAATCGTTTGATTTACGACAAACTTGTGTTCGTAAGCCTACATTGTTGTGGAAAACAGACCTCACAAGTTCGATTCAGACAATGTGTCCATAATATAATCCAACAACCAGAACCGGCTTTCTGCTAGAATCTCAGCTTAGTCTTGGAGAAGGATAACCAAAGGGGACAACAACAACAACAACAACAGCAGCAGTGTAAAAACAAAAGGGGACAAAACATTTTCCATCAGAAACTTGTTGATATTTCCATCTCTAGCAGGCACATAGCCGAACTGGCAGATCAACAGTGAAAAATGTGGTTTCAACACTACATCTCTACATGTAAATCTCGATGCGCAAAATCAAATTCACCAAGTGCATGTAGCGTCCAGATTCCAGCATCTGATGAAGCTGTTTTCTATGACTTTGTTATATTGATACAGGAGCACCAGAGAAATAAGCCTGGTTAAAACGACAGATGATATGGACAAGCAGTATCTGGAAGTTCAGTCGTCATCAAGTCGCAGACGAGTGGAAAAGCAGCATTCTCATCCAGTTCGTTTTGAATGCATATCAGCATCTTCAGCAGGATAGGAAGCTTTGGTTCTGCCCATGGACAACCATTGATGATATCAACAAAATGACTTAACTAGTACTTGCACATTTAGCAATGTGTATGGAAGCTTTATGAATAATTCAGTCTCTAATGTCATTCACATGGTATTTAGCTGTATGGCTGAACAGCAATGTTTTCCTTGCCCTTATAATCTTGATTACCTTTTTTCTTGACTGGTTCACTTCCAGTTTCATGAAACCCATAACCAATCCAGAAGTGAGAGGTTCTAGGGTGAAGGCAGGGAAATTCGAAATATGTGATAGGCAATATCTACATGGAGGTACTACAGGAGCAAAAGGATGAGTGTCACAAATATGAAAGTCTCCTATCAGATATCTACCTACAAAGAGATACACATGTTCCATGGTAGCAAGGTGTAAATCAAAGCATTACCATAAACGACCAACCTCACCTGGTTCCTATGGGGATCGCTGTTGGGTCAGCCCCATATTCCCTTGTATCCCATCTCAATGGACCCATTCCAGCTCTAGCTGGAATTGTAGTGTATGTTTATTTGGACTCGTGCATTGAATAATGAAGTTGAATAAGTAGCACAACAAAAGGCTGAAAAATGAGTGGAGTGGCAAAGATCTGAACCAAAACAAAGTTATGAGAATCATACATGATATCAAGAATAAATACTGAGCACCAGTGTGCATTGTCTGTGTGTAGGTTTGGGCTAGTTGAATCAGGCAAGCCTAAGCATTTTAATTAACTTGGGTCTGCTTTTAACTCAAAAATAGATATAATGATTAGTTTGACCTTAAACTCTCATGTTAGCTAGTTCCAATTTTTGTCATATTGATTAATTTTGATCAGGAATCTTTTGCACCCATTCATTACAGAGATTAGATGAGGGATATGCAACACTGATGGATCTGCCTGAATGATGCCTTATGAGAGCATTTAGAAAAAAAAAAAAAACCCAAAAATTAGAAAGCAGAAATTTTTGTAGCTAGATATACAGACTACACATTTGTATTAATAAGCACAGCTGATATGACAAATGGGTCTGCATTTGAAGGAAAAAAAGCTTTAGAGATTAAACGGTTCCAACATTAGTGACTCATGCAGCATGTTGATGTCTGACTTCGAACAAATAATCATTTGGGAAGCATTGCTAAACATACAAGGACAACAATAAAAGAAAGGGATATAATATAATCAAAGTGAATCCATCTAAGCCAAACAGAAATGAGCTCTGGAACTAAAATTGACATGGGTATATGGAACCAAAATTGTACTCATTTATTCTTTTTTATACTCTCTCAGCAACCTAACGAAACTCTTTGGTTCATTATGATCTGTGTACAGGAATATATAAAATTAGCAAGACCAACCTTTCTCATGATTTTGACTTGTTAGTATGGCAGCATTAACCTGGCTCACAAGTTTCAAACGTTGCGACGGACCTAGGAGTGGGAAAAGGGTTGTTGTCCGTATGAACTCCTTTAGAAAATCTATCTGCCAAAACCAAGTTTCTTTTTGATCAACAACAATTGAGCAAATAATTAGAGCACACGCTATATCCAGAAAATTTCAAACATAGTAACCTCAATATATAGCCCCCAACTGCAACATTGCTTAAGGAAAAGCACATTCAGAATGTTGAATAAAGTTACATATCATGAAATCATCCAATTATAGAAGGATAAGTTTCAAGCCAAGCTTACAAATGTTACTCCTACCATATTCAGTGCTTACTAGAAAAACATAATTTTCAAGGGCTAGACAAAACAAGCATGAAGAGATGCTAAAAAGAATCACATTATTCTGAATCCCTGGTAAAATCTCATCTACAGCATACAGCAGAGCCATTTCCATTTCTCCAGCACGAATCATCTCAATCATCCTCTGATGTTGAAGACGGAAGTCAATTTGGCGGTTCATGACAAGTATCTGCCAAGAATGTATAAACAACATAAGAAGTAAGGATAACGATTCCACATACTACCTTGAGCAAATTTTAAAAACCTGATGTCAAATTTCAAAATAATATAACCATAAAAAATCTGACAATGATCTCAAACTGTGGTACATAATCATGAATGGATCGAACCGAACCTGTAACTGATCTTAAATTAATTAGATTTTGTGTAAAGCTACTGAAAGTTAAAAGAGAAGAGCGGGGGTATCGGGAAGGTCGATGTACCTAGCCTTGCTCCTAAAAGAACCTGTCACATATTTTTGTAACAGATAGCTGAAGTATCAAAATGAATTTCCAAATCAACAGTCCAATGGTACGCTTAACATTTGTTATAAACTTGTGTTGCATGTTATATCAGACTTGAATTGCCACCATTCAAGGGTATGCCCTGGAACCGTGCTCCTAAAGAAAGCACACATTGATTTGTTAATGGATCAGATCAGCCAATTTTAAACTGATTAAGCTGTGTTGATCATATTAAGTAACTGGGACAAAGTACTGTTAACAAATTTCATGAACTAATCAAGCAGAGACAGACTCATTGTAGTTAGAATTGTAGACAATTTATTAACGCCCTAAACAAAATGCCAAAAGCTACTTCGAATCACAAAAATTGGAAAATGATAAGACTCAGCAGAAAGAACAAAAAAAAAGAAAAAGAGTTTGTTTGATACTATCAAACTTAGGCCAGCATAATGATCCACAAAAGGAGCCATCACCAATCTAGCATCTAAAACAAGCTTAGCCTGAGTGTATAATAATTCCAGCATTGGTGCTAATTTTTGTTGTTCATTTATAGAAAAAAAAGCTCAAGATCAGATCATTTTGATTTCTTAAAACATGTTCTAACCAAGACTGATCCCTCTACAATCTGCACTAATCATCTTGACATTCTTCCATTATTTTCAAAATCTTTATATTAGGACAAGATGCCGTTTTGCTTACCCAAGAGATAAGTATGGTTAGTTCCTTGACCCAATACAAGAAGTAAAGATGGTGAGGAAGCAATAGATCCTTACCATAGGGTCCAACCTATTGAGTTTCTCAATCGTCTCCTTCAGATAGAAAGATTCCACAGCCCTTAGCACCGCCCGGCGTTCAAATACAGTAGCAAGATCAATATCGGCTAATCATCGACAAGCAAAGGCAACATTGCGGATAGAGATTCAACATTGGTGTAAAAAAGAATCAGCCGAGAACGACGAAAATGCCAAGAACGAGGCGTACGTTCGGTGCCGGACTCAATCTGGAACTTCTCCGCGGCCTCAGCGTAGCCTTCGGTGACGAGATAGTTCATCACGAGCTTGTTCACGTCCGCGTCCCTAATCCTGACATCTTCCAGCCTTCTTTCCCACGCCCGATACATAATCACCCTCTTCGACGACGGCTGCACCCAACCGATGAGTCAAAGCAAGAACGGCAACATTAGGGATCGGAAACCCTAACCCTAAGAGCAGCAGGAAGAGAGAGAGAGAGAGAGAGGATTACCCCTGCTGCATCCATAATCAAGGCCGGAGTATCGAGACGCGGCGAAGATCTCGCTGGAGTCGGGGGGTGGGGATTACTGGAGCGATCAAAGAGAAGAGAGACTCGGTATCGATCGAGGTCGGTGGTGAGCGATGCGAGACGGCGATGGGGAGCCAAATGGAAGGAACGAAGAGACCGGAAAAATATTGGCTTATATTTTCAGTTTTTCGTTCTTGAAATATTTTACTGAAATTTAAATAAAATTGGACGATTTCTTTGCTAAAAAAAAAACTCATTTTAAGTATTTAATTTTAATTTTTTTCTCTAATATCCTAAATATCTCTTCTCATCGTATCACCTATCTCCATATGAGCTTTGCTAGCGCAATGCCTAATCATTTTAATTATATTACCATCTTCTTTTCTTTCGAGTTCTTATTGTTCTTTTGTGATTTTCTTCGTCCAGCTATAACCATATTATCGTGAGATCGCGTCTTACGTTCATCACTATAATGAAAAAAGAAAAAGATGATGATGACATATATTTATGATATTTGAAAAAAAAACTAAATGAGAAAATTAAAATATGAGATATCCGAAAAGCTAAAAAAAAAAGAGACATATTTTTAGAAATCATCTTAAAAAATTGAAATGAATCGTTGACTAAAATTGACCTGTTCAAATAAAAAAATCTCAATAAAATAATATAAAAATATGTGAATATCAATGAAAAAGAATATGTAGAGTATCACTACAAACACTTTCGATGCAATCAAAAAGTACTCAACAACACATGTTTCTGCTCGCGTTGACCTCAGATCGAGGTTAGTCAATATGTATGCATCAGATCACTGAAGGATAAGAAAAAGAAAGAAGGAAGAAGAAAAAGATGACACACGACGTACTGTTGTTATACGATCTCCGTGATCATCGGATATCATCGAGTTGAGATCACACGAGCTCTCATTTCTCGACTCACCCAGCACCGATGCATTGACGTTTGACCTTTTGGAGAGCATCATCTCCTTCCTGAGGTTTGGCAAGCATACGCCAAACAATGATAACTGGCCTTCGAACCTTCCTTCCAAGTCGCGGTCAGTTTCAAGCACTGCGGCTGTAAACGCCGACAAACCAGCGAAGAGTGCGAGGAAATCCATCAGCGGTGACCCAATGTCACTTCCCCGGCAGAATCTTCGTCCTTGCAGTGTTCTCATAGTGTTTGCTCGTGGCGTAGGCAACAGCTGTAGTTCCATTCCAGCACGCTTCTTTGATTTCCTTAATTACTAAGGAAGGAATCACTGGCTTTTGATTTCCTTAAAGAAATCTTGTTTCCGTGGGTGTTGACTTTGCAACAGTCTTCATCTTCTTACTGGATCTTTGGATCAGCTTCATCTTTTCATGTATCTGATCATTACACTTACTGAGAAATGAGAAACCGAGGATGACGACTCACCAACAACCAGTCAACCGAGATCCATGAATTGGTGGCAGACAGGCTGCCCAACTCGGGCGAGGTCACGCCCCCTATTGTGGACTTGGACATGGGAGAAGCTTCTTAGAGATGGTGACTACGCCTTGATGCATATGATGAGAGCCGCCACCAGTTGTCACCATATGCGCCTATTCCCTGGAGACATAGGTTGTCCTCATCTTCCACTGATTGCTGGCTGCATCGGCTAATAAATCATAATTTATATGAAAAATATGGAAGGAATCGATTATGATATAAGAAGATTGATAGGCTTACGAAACACTATGTTTTGTGATCTGTATCATAAAGACTCCAGGAATGAATGCACAAAAAGAACACGATTCACATAGCATTAATGTAATCAGGTATAGAATGCATAGATGTATATTAGTCTTGCCATTGAGGAGCAAAATGAGACTCCATAGATCACTATCTGAGTGTGTCCCACATGTGACCTTGGAATGAAATGACAATATTTGGGATAGGTATGTCAAAGAGTACTTTTTCTATTGCCATCTCTCCCCTCAATTATGTCGCTTTGACTAGAAAAGTCTTTAATCAGACACTAAAGTAGAACCTTGATTTGCTCAACAGCGAAGCTAAACCATGCATGCATGAATGGTGATGATCTTGCCTGCCCAGTTCTCCAGTGAATTGCCTATAAATACAGGAGCATTGTGAGTAGTTCCAGCACAAGAAAACTAGAATGGCTTACTCTTCTTCTTCTTTGTGTTCAGTGTGCTTAGCCTTCTTCTTCTTCTTCTTCACCCTTCTCCTCCATGGCTCTCGAGCTCAGCTGAGCTCCACATTTTACGATAGCTCATGCTCAAACGTGTCGGCCGTCGTCCGAAACGTGGTTCAGCAAGCCCAGAGCTCTGATGTTCGTATCGTCGCGAGCCTCCTTCGGCTCCACTTTCATGACTGCTTCGTGAATGTAACCTTCAGTTCTTCTCCAAACTTGACTAATTCTGCTACAAGTTCTAGTCATCAAAGTTCATCTTGATCTTGAAAGACTCATAAACATGATGCTTAATTAGTCATATGCTGAGTGCCTGGGGCACCGGATGATTAGCTTGGTTGCTGTATTGTAGGGCTGCGACGGTTCCATTCTGCTGGATAACAGTGACAGCATACAGAGCGAGAAGGACGCGGCGCCCAACAAGAACTCGGTGCGGGGTTTCGATGTGGTCGACGACATCAAGACCGCGGTGGAGAACGTTTGCCCGGGCGTCGTTTCCTGCGCTGACATCCTCGCGCTCGCTGCCGAAGCTTCCGTCGACTTGGTATAAGCTTTACCACATCTCAGCTTTCGTGCTTTGGTCCTCATCCCTATAAATATGTGTAGCTTCTCCTTCTCTTAGCTTCTCCTTCACTTGGAGGCTTTGACAAGCAAGACCGACCCAATATTGCAAATATACTCGAACTAATTATTCTTTTAGTATGTATATGGACACAACGACCAGCATATTGGACAGATTCACGGGGTTAACAGTGTTCCTATCTCAAGGGAGAGAACATCCATGTGAAGTCAGATATAAAAATGAGATAATGAATGCATGAGTTGATTGGTATAACCAGGATAAGTCAAAATAATTAATATGATAGCAGAATGGTGGTGTCAGAACTCATCAGCAATGTGTTGTTAACAGGCAGGAGGTCCAACATGGGGTGTACTACTGGGAAGGAGGGATGGAACCACAGCCAACCCTACCGCTGCCAACAACATGCCGAGCCCCTTCGATGACTTGGACACCCTCAAGCAAAAGTTCTCGGATGTAGGCCTCGATGACACTGATCTGGTCGCCTTGTCAGGTAAAGCTTAATCCTGGTTTCACTCTTCTTTTTTCTATCTCGTCGGAATAGAGAAACAAGTACGTAAACGGCCTTCTCATCTGGTTCTTCTCTGCATGGCATGGCATGGCATGGGATGCACGCAGGAGCTCACACGTTCGGCCGCGCGCAGTGCCGCTTCTTCAGCAGCCGGCTCTACAACTTCAGCGGCACCGGCAGCCCCGACCCGTCGCTGGACTCCACCTACTTGGCGACTCTGCAGCAGAACTGCCCCCAGGGAGGAGACGACACGACCCTCAACAATCTCGACCTCACCACGCCCAACACCTTCGACAACAAGTACTTCACCAACCTGCAGAGCAACGAGGGGCTGCTGCAGTCCGACCAGGAGCTGTTCTCCACCAGCGGGGCCTCCACTATTTCCATCGTCAACAGCTTTGCAGGCGACGAAAGCACCTTCTTCCAGAGCTTTGCTTCCTCCATGATCAACATGGGGAACATTAATCCACTGACCGGGAGCAACGGAGAGATCAGAAGCGACTGTAAGAAGGTCAACTAGGGGTGCGTGCGTGTGTGTTTGTTGACTTTAGCTACTGTATACTCCGAATAAGAACTGCAAGAAGTTGCTGCGAAAACTATGAACCAATGAAGTGGGTGCTCATGTTATCGGACCAAGTGGTCTAATTAACAGGACGACTAATACTACAGTATGTATCCAATGTTAAATCGAAAATTATCCACCAAAATATGCATGAAGCACAAGCAATTTAAAATTTCTTTCAGGAAACATTTCTCAAGACTTCTATCGACAATCTTGATTATGAAATGACCAAATATTCTCAATGCCTAAGCTAAAAAAATCTTGGTTCAAAAGTTCTGCTGAGGAGTTGATTCAAGCTCATTTTGTTGATTATTAACAAAATAATAGTGCTTCATGTTGTTACCTGAGAATAATACTTTGATGCCATACGTGCGATGTCCTTTTCCTCTAGATTTGATTGGAAAAGGTGGTGTGAAATTGCGGCCATGCAAACCTTCTAATGCCAACAACCAATCTTACTTGTGTTTCGAGTGTACGAACACACGGAGTTCTTTTCGAGAACAACGATCCCTTTGACTAATTGGAAGCAATACTGGCTTCTTTTTCTTCATCCCCTCGTTCTTCAAACATGTTCCCTGGTCCATATGCCGACTTCTGCTGTCTTGCAGCATGTGCCGATCGGCTAGTCATCCTGCGAACCAAACAGGGAAATTTCATCAGATCTTCTCAGGCAACTCTGTTCAGAGACATTGAATAGAGACGTTTATATCAGTGTGTAAGAGAATAGCAGCCTCGTCAAGGAATCTGCAGTAGATAATTGTAATCACTGCATAATCCAACGTCATGTACACAATAACAATCTGCACAGATTTAGGCACATACAAAAATGTCAGCGGTAATGATGCTTACATTTTTTGTATGTACAAGGTGGAGGCTTAGAACCTGGAACGGATGCTGAATGGCTCATAATGCAGCAGGCATTAATCAGCTTCCACAGATCATAACTCATTGCAACTAGATGGCAAATCATAAAAGGAAATGAGAGATGAACCAGAAATGCTCAAGATGAAGTATATGACTGAGAATTCTGCAAAAATCTTCAAGTGCGTGCCGAGATTTTGTTATATGTTCACAGAACCGATCCCATGTAATTCGTGATTTGGAAACGAGAAGTGACTTTATAGAGATCTCACAAAGAAGAGACTTGATAATGTCAAGCTAATGTTAGTAGCAAAGAATGTTAAAGCAAGCTCTCTGGTTGCCTGTGCTGTTCTTCAAAGCAGGGTTTCCACAAAGATCCACAGATCCATCTCCACTATGTAATTTTTCATTAACATTCTAAAGATACCAAATCAATGGCAAATTTGTTGTACAAGAAAAAAACGAGGAAAAAAGTTATCAGGAAAATATAAGGAAGTCTAATTCTATCAGGAAATTTCAGGTAATGAACGCTATAATGGCAGAAAGAAGTGTTAATGTCGCTTTTATTTGTATCAGCGACTAATTCGATGATTCACAAGTTATTTCTACATATGAATCTACAACTACTTCAGCGAAGAAAGCAGTATCGTCACTTCATACTTCGGAAGAGTATCAATCAATCTCGATCTCGAAGCCATGGATGCGACAATACCCAACAACTAGATGAAAGATCCCAAAACCTAATCGAAGAACAGAGATCGAAAAATCAAAGGCTCTGGCTCACAAAATAGAGCCTTGACCTATCAAGCGATCGGGAAGCGGAGGAATCAGGAAACCCATGAAAAATCACAGAGCTAAGCGATTCTGGCGCAGATCACAAGAGTGAAAAGAGATCGGACCTCGTCATCTCTCTCTATTAGCTGCACGTCTATATGAACATTTTCTCCTCCTTCCAACAATTGTTGCTCCACCTCTTCGATGGCAGCCATCGATCACCGATTAGAGGATGCGCGGGGCGGAGCTCCGCCGCATTTGTATAGGGCAAGGCGGTTTCGGGTCCGTGTGAAACCACTAAAGAAAAACAACTCCACGGTGCGCATCTAAATCGGACCCACGACTGTACCGCTCTACTAGCTTGTGGGACCAGAATCTCGAGAGTAGTGGGTCCTCCAGGTAGACATTCGGCGGGCAAGTGGGCGTGCGTTCGAGGATGACAGGTTGGTTGCTTCCGGTCAAGGGCACGGCCATCCGACGGCTACGGATTGATTCTTGCGCTTGTCCGGAGCCGTTGGATGCGCCCACCTCGCCCGCTTTCGGAGCCTGTCAACGAACACACAGGTAACTGTCGTACCGAACAACGTCCGCTTGCGACTGCCTTTTTAATTTACCAAAATGACCTTATCTTCTTCTTCTTCTTCTTCAATTGCACGGCACTACCAACTTATGAGCTAAGAGCCAAAGGGAGAACATTTTATTATAATTTTAGGTTCTTCTTTCCAACTATGCCTGACTTGTTAATGTGTTGTTGCTGACAACAATCTAATTACTCATTTCGGTTCAGGGTTCCTTTCCAAGACCATAATCGTTCCATGTTGTGTCTATTCTTTCCAACTTATTATTGAGCGCATTAAATCTAAATTGCACCTTTTTCTGATGGACTTGCCTTCATTCACTTCAACGAATGGGATTGCTATCAACTACTAAGATATTACTGATTTATACATGATACATATCTGGTTAGCATACGTAGTGTAGAAACAATGGAGAGATGTTGAAAGGAGACCGGTGTTCACCTCACCAAGCGACCCCACAACCTCTCTCTCTCAGACGTACAATGAGTTAGGCCACACGGACCATCAATCCATGGAGTAACTGTCGTATAACTCTTTGTCTTCCTCTCATCCACGAGAAAGCCCATCTCCTTATTCTGCAGCCATCCTTACATCATCTCCTCATGATCTCTTACCTTCATCTTATCTTCTCAATATACGTATATGTCCTCGCCGTGTAGTTCCACCTGCATCTATTTCCAAATCTTCTCCGAAGTTGTTGTACGTGCTGTAGCTCTTGCTTGTGTTTCCTGGTGCGATGCGCAGTAGAGGCCATTGGAGGCCGGAGGAGGATGAGAAGCTCAAGGAGTTGGTCACCAGGTATGGTCCTCATAGCTGGAATGCCCTCGCCGAGAAGCTTCAAGGAAGATCAGGTGCAACCATATGAACAAGACTCATGCACCTCTTGCATAGTGTCTTCTGATTCCTGCTGCTCCTTTCTTGTTCTTGTTCTCATGCAGAAGGGCTGCTTTGCTATCTTTTTCTTGAGGAAAAATAAGTCCTCTTCTTCCTCCTCCTCCTCCTTTCTTCTTCCTATGATTTTGTCATGAGGTGTTTCGTTCAAAGACAATAGTCATGTGAGGTAACGCCTGGACCAGGTAAAAGTTGCAGGCTGCGGTGGTTCAATCAACTGGACCCGAGGATCAACCGCAGCCCTTTCACGGAGGAGGAAGAAGAACGGCTCCTTGCTTCCCACCGCGTCCATGGGAACCGATGGGCGGCCATCGCAAGGCTCTTCCCTGGCCGCACCGACAACGCAGTGAAGAACCACTGGCACGTCATCATGGCTCGCAGGCATCGGGAGAATTCGAGACCTTTCTCAAAGACAGCTTCTCGATCCGAGTCGAGGAACATCAACCAGAAACCACTACCAAAGGATCAGTACTCCTCTAAGATCCATGGTAATCAACTGAGAAGTCCCACTTCTTGATCTTACATCAAAGTGATTCTCACGATCAAATGACCTATGTAAATGCGATTGATTGCAGGTAAAGAATGTTCGATCCAGTTTCACGATTTCCTTGAGGTAAACACCGAGCCTAATGGCAGCAAGTGCCAATCGAGCATACCAGAACAAGAGGAGGTCCCTTCATCGATTTCTTGGAAATCAGACGTTCCTCATAAGATGGTATAGTGTGAATACAAACTATGAAATCATGTAGTACATATCTTGTGTGGCCATTGAGCTTGTTCTTGTACGTTAATGAATTAAATACACATCTAAATGAAGTTTATCTTGATTGAATTACTGATGGTGGTGACTCCAGCACTTCTTTCTGAGTTCCAAGTGCAAAGAATGATTCAAATGATTGAGAGCAATCAAACACAGAGCTATTTCTTCCCCCCCAGAATATATTTTTCTCAAGGTCTTTGTTTCACCCTTAAGCAGACAGTAATGATGTCTCCAAATTTATTTTCATTAATTAATTAATATTCTTGTTATGTTGAGATTCTTGATAAGAATGAAGCCATGCATTCTTTATAGGCCTGAAAAATATTTGTCATCTTCAAATACAGATATGTATCAGTATGACAATGAGCTTTCTTGTGATGCATACATGTGACAGCCTTGTATGAGTGTGGTCCTAAAAGAACATAATTGCACATACCAATTGGTCCCTTTGTCCTTGTCAACAAAAGGCTAAGCAAATCCAAGGCTAAAAATTGTTATATGAAACATCCAATTTCATACCATATTATCATTTAAACATTGTACTAAAGCTCTCATTCTTAATTACTTTACGTTCCTGAGTATCTTATATTTTTCAGAAGGATAGAACGGTGTGTAAGACTAGAGGACTAGCTCAGATGTTGCTTGCTGCAAATGAAGAGCTTGTCAAGTGCTTTGATCATGTCGAATGATCCTTCTTCTCTCTGCAGACAAAGGAAAGAACTGCTTTCGTGAATGAGTTCTTTGTTTCTGTTTGCTGCTTGAAGGAACAACGACCAACACTCACTACAATTCCTTTGACAATCAATAATGAGCAGAATGTCAGCCATAAAAGCACCCCAATGATTGCAAGATAGATTGAACTATAAAATGATTCACATGATTGGAGGATCTAATTCGAACGAGCTTGTTGGTCCAAATGGGACGCAAATCCTGACAATCTTGCATGAAAAGGTCAAAATAAGTCAACCCCCACTTTGCCGAACCTCTCTCCGAGGGCTCTTCAAACAGTTCAATGGGCTATCATACGGCGGAGGCAGTACTTTCCCCCACCAACCTGTCTTCTGATGGGAGGCAAACGTGGGCCCGTATGGGACTTGTGGGGTCCTTGCTGATCTGTAACATCCAATCACAAGTGGATAAACCACACGAGCAAGCAATCATAAAAAAAAGGGCATTTAAAATTATATAAAAAGTATTTAATTTAATTAGCATTAGAAGAACTCAATGTATT
The DNA here is from genome assembly GCF_036884655.1 of Musa acuminata AAA Group. NCBI lineage: Eukaryota > Viridiplantae > Streptophyta > Magnoliopsida > Zingiberales > Musaceae > Musa > Musa acuminata. The sequence continues at coordinate 8,339,755 of NC_088355.1, read as the reverse complement.
TATTGTTATTTTTAATCTATTGGTGATGATTTTTGGTACTGTGGTCGGAGGAGCGTCTTATAATTTATATTCCCAAAATCGCTATTTGTTCCGATGGCATCTCAGCAACGCGCCGTTTGTACTGGCCTCGTGGATGGGACCCGCAAGCACTGGTGCGCAGGTGGCGCTTCCAAGGTGACTCAGTCGCTCCTCATCTTCACGGGTGACGATGATTCCGAGCTCGTGGGCCCCGCTCCACAGGCTCCGTCGGATGACGTCACTCATGAGACGTTCCAGGGGTGATGCGGCCCGGCCGGCCTCTGCGGCGGTGCTTTTCGCTTCCATTGGCATACCGATTCGAAAGATGGAAGCCCCCAACGTGACAATAATGTTCGCCTCCGGTGTTGCCCGTTGTCGCTATGCTTGGATCCCCCGAGCGCCGGCCTCCATCAACCCCCTCGATGCCGTCGTCCTCCCGTTCCCCCACTGATGCCGCCGGATTCCTCTGCCCTTGGCCGCCTCCAGTTCCTCTCCTCCTCCTCTCCCCTTAGCGCCGCTGTCGTTCCGTAAGTCTCCTGTCCCAGCCTTCTTCACCTTCGGATCTCCCGCTGCTCGGGTTGGATCACTCGAGCCGGGCGTTGGAACGGGTTTGCAGGCAGTCCCTCCCTGCTTCCGATGTCGAGTTGGAACCGACTCTTTCCTGATTCTGCCTGCTGTGGGCTTTTCTTGAGAAGACTCCGACTCCTGATGCTAGTGTTTCGGGTTTCTTCGATATTTACGGGCTCCTTTTGCTGAAAAAGCGTTTCATGGACTAAGTTGTCGAGAAAGGAGGCGGATGAAGAAGAAAAGAGGCTTTCTTTTACTTTTTTGCTTATTTGGTTGGTTGGTTGATTGATTTGCAGGTGGTTCTTGCTCTTGTTGCTAGCATTCTGGTGGATTTGGGAGACGAGATGGCGGACTCCGTGGATGTTGTGCTGCAGTTCTTAAGGAAGAATAGGTTTGTGCACGCTGAGGCTGCTTTGCGTGCGGAGCTCAATGCGCGGCCGGACTTGAATGGGTTCCTCCAGAAACACCTCGCCGAGGAGAAAGAAGCTTTGGGAGAACATGTCGGAACGGCTAGTGGTATGACGCAGAAAGGCATGAGCGTATATAGCGGAGAGATGGAAAATGAGTTCATCGTCAAGGAGATTGAAGTAGGTGGTGCTGGAAACGGATCCAAAAGAAAGAAAAATGGCACTTATAATTGGGGTCCAGAGAGCCATCCAGTGGATCCACACACTTGGAATTATAGTTCTGCTGGTAGTACTGTCAATTGTGTTGTCAACAATAGCAGCACTCGTGACATCACCAATAACTTCGCTGATCTTTTAATATCCAAGGAACCGAAGCATCGACATGATTCTTCTATGTCAGAAAAGAGGGACTTGACTGTTGGAACCAAGAGTGATTTATCAGGGGAGCAAAATAGGGTTTCCGACAGAAGGGGTAAAGTTAAAGATGAGGTGGAAGTGAATCCTGAGATCAATCAAATTGTTGACCATAAGGACGATAATGCCTTCTCCGAAGACCATTTTATTGATAAGCTGTGGTTACAAAGTGAAAATCTATCAACAGATTGTTCTGTTAAAACAGTCTTTCCATTTCCTGCACATAATACAACATCCAGTTTTGAAGGCCATCTTGATTATAGAAAGGGGCTAAGAAAGAAAGCAGAAAGTGATGATTTTAAGGAAGCAACAAGAGAACAACCAGATGGAATGAGCTGGTCACACTTCTCTGGAGAGTCTCGAGAAAATCTAAAGATGAAAGAATCTAGAATCCTTGATCTATCATTTATTGGTGAGAATCACAAGGAAGAGCTGCCAAAATTGCGCCCTGTGCGGCTTAAGTCAGAAGACAAATCAATAAACATGGACATTGAGGAAAAGGCTGGTCATCATGAACCTGGGATAAGGCTATCCAAAGCGGAGAAGACGTTCACGTTTGGATCTCTTGTTGATGTACCTATTGGGCAAGAATTCAACTCTTCAGGTATGTAGTAGCTTCTTTGGTAACTATCATTATGATGAACAACATTATGAGCTCTATTTTACCTTATCATATTGGATTCAATTTGCCTGGTCATAAAGTTTGATAGTATCAGCCTTTCTGCATTTTTGTCCACGAGTATGACTCTTTCTTCTTTGATTGACAGCCAGCAACTTGTTTTCCTTTTTTCCATCTATTTTAGATATGTTGAATCAGTTTGGTGCTAGACTCTTGCTCATCTTTTTTGTTCTGTTTATGCATTATAAGGTTCCTATTTCTCTTTTTTTTCAATCAATTGAAACTTGTAAAGCATAATTTATTATAGATCTTAATGAGTTGTTAGTTGCACATCAAAGAGGCAGCAGCTGCCTTTCATAATTTACATAGATGAGGCTAAATAGGAAACTTATTTGGTAGGTTTGTTGTCTATTCCTCAAGGACACTGATTTAATGTTTTATAAATAATATATTTGAAGAAGTCTGCTGGTAGCACTGAATTTTGTCTTTTATGGCTACTTTTACATATATAAGTTTCACAATAGCAGGATACAGTTATAATAATACACCTCCTCTAAATGTCTTTTCCTCTAGTATTTGAATTTCGATGGTTTTGCGATTCCACTGGGGTTGACATGGGCTGTCTTTTTAACAAATTTTTTTAGCGTACTGCTTTGCTGAGTATGACATCTTTAGATGATGACCAGGGGATATTGGAATTCTTCATTAAAATAATTTAACAATTTATATGCACGTAGACATATGATGAATAAATGAAAGATAGAGTGACAATGATTTTTATGTATCAGATTTCTCGATGAGCGCTGCTACTCCTTGAAAATAGTCCCATAACAGGTGTGGGGTATAACTTAATATAGTTTATATTTTATAAATCACTATGATACTACCCATCTACAAAATGCACCTTCTAAGAGGATGCTACATTGCAGAAATAAATCACAACCTGACCCATATAGTTTCAAGCATTGCAACAGAACAATGATCATTCATATTGTTTGGGACATGCTGAGTGCTGCTGTGCATGTAGGTGAATCTCTGTTCTTTTCGGTGTCACACAAATGGATGTGGACCATGACTCGTTTGGGACCCCACATAACATTTGGGGAATCCTAATAATTCTATGGACTTGATGTAATTTCCTGTGGACCTGACATCCTCATTATGTATTTGAGTGGAAGCAAAAAGTAGTCTCACTTTATGTATGGGTTATAGCTTGAGTTATTATACATGTCACCAGAAAATTACAAAGAGCACCTTTTTGGGGCCTTGGCTCATGTTATTTGGCTCAGGTCACTACAAGGCAATCATGATTCAAAAGATATATTAGTTTATTGCAGATCAGAATCAACTTGATCCAAACGTCAAATGCCACAAGATCTGGGTTGGATTGTTTTAAGGAATCAATAAAATCAGTCTTTCCTAGACAAAATGTGACAATTGTAGGTTGGTCTTGCTCATTCCAGTTGATCTTGAAGGACTTAGGCCTCAGCTTTGGGCATTGCTCGATGAGAAGAATATAATGGGAAGAAAAACTGTTACTCAAAGTTACTTTGTTCATCTTGGATTGATGGCTTTGATGATAGGCATGACTGCTGCCATTCAATGTTGCAAATTGACAGTTGCTTGGGTTGAGTTGATGTTGCTTGCATTGGAAAACATATGTTGAGATATCAATACAACTTAGAATATTAAAAGAAGGTTTAATGATTATAAAAATAGATGATAACTATATGGTTTATGAAATAAATAAAATAATTATGTATTTTGTGCTTGGGTATCATGTAAGTTTTTAGATCTAGAAGGTTGTTGGTTTAATTTTGGATGTCAATATGTATTTATTGTCTTCTAAAACTCTTTTAGTATTTGACTTATTAATTTTGATTGTCAGATTTTATGTTTTTAGCTTTTTTCATTCATCCTTTCCTTTTTGTTAATAATTTGAAATGTAGGTTTTGTCAGTCATAGGTTTTGTTTATCATATTATCACATTTTAAACTTAAATCATATCTTTTCCGTAAGTTATTTCTTTGAACTCTGTCCTTGTTTTTCTTCACTTCTCCCTTCTTTTTGATTCTTTATCTATTTCATAGGTTTGGTTGCGTTGGCTGTTTGATATGACTGATGGGTTTGGTTATGAATTTCCTATCCATGGTTGATCACAGAACTAATCCCCAGCTTTTGAGGGTCCATGAGAACTGGTTCATTGTAACTACGTTAAATCTATGATGTTCTAAGAACTAACAGAACCAAAAAAAGGAAAAAAGAACTTGCATTTAACTTACAACAATAACAACGACAACAAGCCATAATGTCCAACTATTTGGAGAACTTGCATTTAACTTCCTATCTGAAAATTATATTGAACATGATAGCTGTAAGTAAAAGACAACCAACACAGTAACTTGAGGATACCTATTTTTGATCTTGTTTAGGGTCCTAATTTTTTGAAATTTTTTAGTAAAAATATAATCATAGATATCACAGTACATATGAAGTGATTCAAGGTTTGAAAACTTGGGGTGAATGTTTGGACAATTCGGTGTAAAAGATACGCTGCACTCATTTTATGGTGCATCATCTCTCTTTTTTTTTTTTTGGTGTGGTGTTATTTCTTGTTACTATTTTCAATTTTTTCTCACAATTTACATAACATACCACAACAGGTGGGAAGCGAACAATTGGAAGTAGTTGGCTCTCTGTAAGTCAAGGAATTTCTGAGGACACTTCTGATTTTGTATCTGGTTTTGCTACCATTGGTGATGAATCGATTGATTATCCAAATGAGTATTGGGATTCTGATGAATATGATGATGATGATGATGATGATGATGATGGATACATGCGACAGCCTATTGAAGATGAGACCTGGTTTCTAGCTCATGAAATTGATTATCCAAGTGATAATGAAAAACACTGTCATGATAATGTTCCTACCTGGCAGGACCATACTCTAAGAAAGGATGAAGATGATGATCAATCTTTTGCTGAAGAGGAATTTCACTTGTCAAGTGAGCAGTATTTGCAGCCAAAGAATGTTGAGAAAACTGCTGCTGCTCAGGGAACCATAGGTCATAAAATGTCGTATAGGAGGATAGAAGAAAATGATCTGTTAGCTCAGTATGATGGGCAGTTGATGGATGTTGAAGAGCTGAGTTTGATGCGTGCAGAACCTGTTTGGCAGGGCTTTGTCACACAGAATAGTGACCTCATTATGCTAGGAAATGGGAAATTTTCTAATGAAAGTGAACAATGTCGTACTGATCCTTTTATGGAAGATGATCAACATGGATCATTTAGGTCAATTGGTGTGGGCATAAACAGTGATGCTGCTGATATTGGCAGTGAAGTTCATGAAAGCTTGGTTGGAGGAAGTAGTGAAGGAGAGTACTTTCTGGATTATGATGATCGGATGAGTGGCAAAAGACATTCTCAAAGTAATACAACTAGGACAAATATGAACAGGTCAAAGAGGGGCAATCTGAGGGGAAGTAAGCAAGATCCAGGTAGTTATATTTTGCCATCTGATAAGACTGTGTACTTATCAGGAGTTGGTTTTCAGGACAGTGGGTTTTCTTTCCTACCGCCTTCAATAACATCAGATTTGATTAAGGATGATTCTTGTAAACCATTATGGTCAAGCAACGGCAACAATGTGGTTGGTATTTTGGATGGCTGTCGAGATGGCATGGTTACAGAGGGTATGCTTGGTACATGGAGGCGAAAAAGCAGTAATTCTTCTCCTATTCAGAGCTCCAGGGATGATAAAACTTCTGATGGTGTTAGATCAAGAAAATCAAGTGCATCAGCCTCAAAGGATGATTTTGCAGAAGCAGAGGTTGTGAACAGAGGAGTAAATTACATAACAGGTGAAGCAGGAGAAGAAGATGTAGAGACTACATTAGAGGATGAAGAAGCTGTGGTATTGCAGGATCAAGTAAAACAGATAAAAGCTCAAGAGGAGGAATTTGAGACTTTTGATCTGAAAATAGTTCATCGGAAGAACAGGCATGCTTCTCTCTATAATCTCGCCTTTTTCTATTCAATGCTGAATAAATGTAGGAATATTTTGGTTTTTTTATGTGTACATATATGTAAATGTTGATGCTTCCCATTCAAAATACATGGAATACTCAGATGGTAAATTTGCACTGTTGAGTTATGATTAGTGAGTCTTGACTGCTAATAACAAAAAAATCAAACTTATCCGTTCGTCATTTGCCCTAAAATTAACAAATCCAATAGTAAGATAAAATCTTAACTTGGTCTACAGCCTAGAACTCGTCCAAACAGGTAGCATTATGATTCAAATCTTGTATTAATGGAGATAACTTTCCTCTCCCCCAAATTTTTAACCTAATTACAATTTAAAACTTGTGGTATCTTTCCATTAGCTAAAGGAGCACTACTTATCGAATATATTTGGTTTGCTAATAGCAATTAACTGTTGAAAATAAAAAGACAATATGCCCTTGGTTTTCCAATCTATAGATAGCTCATTGCCCTTTCTTATTACTACAGTTAGTGCCATATGGAACCTGTTGTAGGCAAGGTTTCAATTTTCGATTTGAGACTCGTACCAACCCTGATCAGACTGGTATGGTTCCCGTATGTACCAGCATACCAACACATAAACACCAGACTGCTGGTCAGCACAGACCAAAGGGAAAGAGGGAGGCAAGGGAGGAAGAGGAGAAGAAGAAGGGCGAGGAGGGAGGAAGAGGCCCATTGGAGGGGGAGAAGCGACAATGTAGTGGGTGGTAGTGATGTGATGGAGCAGAAATGGCAAAGCAGTGGGGAGGAAAAGATGGAGGAGGGGAGAGAGATATCTAGGGAAAAGGAAGAGAGTGAGAGTTTTGTGGGAGGAAAAAAAGAAAAACAAACAAAAAAGGGATACTATTGAAAAAGTGAAAAAAGTTAGGGATCCTGGGCAGTAGACCTACGATCCGGTACACCTAAATGAGTTACTAAAAGCCTGACACTGACCCTGGCTGGTAGGGTTAACTGGTGATAGCCCTTGTTTCTGAATGGATCTGGCAAAATTGCCCGATCTGCATCCTGTTTCCTGATCAAACCTACGAATATAGGTCCAAACAATTTTTACATCCTTGATTGTAGCATGCACAGGTGGGGTAAGCAGTGGCAGAGAGGATCTGGCTTGATAAATGGTGGTAGTTGTCATAAAGGCTGCCTGCAGTTGATGATGGAGGACAAGTGTTCACCATCCTTGGCGAGGTGAACTAAATAGGTCTTGAAGTGAAAGGGGAGCACCTCATCAAAGGTGAATGATATCAGGGTAGAAGAATCTGCAGAGTGCAAAGATCTCACCTATGCAATTGGAGGCAACGAAAAGGCTGGTGGATACTACTTCAATTCAATCTACTGCTAGTGGATACTATTTCTTTGATTCTCCTGCCACTAGACTTGTTCCTAAACCATGAGAGGCTGCGATCTAAGATTGTTTTTGTTGGAAATGAGTTGCAACCCTAAACGGGCTTGCTGAAGGACATGTATGAGTTGCAGAGATGGGTTTTAGGATTTCCAAAACTTAAGGTGGGATTGGAATCATGATATCACAGTAATAGAGGCCTTAAATTATTTAATTATTTCAGGGGCAAGATTTTCTGCATGGGTTTATTATGTCTAGGGATTAGGTGAGTTCCTATGAGAAGTAAACAGGGAGGATCAAATTATAATTTGTATAGGGAATTCATGATATGGGATGATCAAATTGTAATATCATGTAATCATTTTTTTAAAAAATGGTTAGATATTGGATTTCCAAAATTTATGGTTTAAGACAAGATTTTGTTTATAAGTTTATATGCCCTCCGTATTCTATCACCTATATTGACAAAAAAAAAAAAAAGGAAAAGCTTAATTCTTGATACTGGGCAATTTAGACCACTAGATCATGCTTGAATGTGTATATTCCAATTTGATGTGCTCCATCAATGGTCTTAAAGGTGAAGTTTGGAGGCCTTCATACTTTAAACATTCTCTAGAATTTCCAGTGGTTCTACTTCCAAATATTCTAATGTTCTGACCTCGTATTTCTCCTCCAACTACAAATTACCAGAACTGGCTTTGAAGAAGATAAAAGTTTCCAAGTTGTACTGAATTCTGTGATTGCTGGACGTTATCATGTCACTGAGTATCTGGGTTCAGCTGCATTCAGCAAGGCAATTCAGGCACATGACTTGCACACTGGCATGGATGTCTGTGTGAAGATTATAAAGAATAACAAAGATTTTTTTGATCAGAGCCTTGACGAAATCAAGCTTTTGAAATTTATTAACAAGCATGATCCTGCTGACAGCTACCATATTTTGCGTTTGTATGACTACTTCTACTATCGGGTGAGTAAATTCTTTTATTTTAGACTGGCATTTCTTTGTTTTAATTATTCCTTGATTAAATGTTAAAAAGGAAAATTTCTTATTTTTCAGTTTTGTGAGCATCATTGTCGAATTAAAGTAATGTTTTACCTATTCTGAAATATGGTCATATTATTTTTAAGCCTCACGATAGCTGCATCTTACGCATACTTGTCATTTGTTGAAGGTTCTAAAAAGCAGAAGCTAAATCCAAATATTCATCCAAATCACAGCACATCATAATGAGAGTTCAGATTTGTATGTATGGACTTGATGATATAATGTGGGTTCAAGTTTATTTTTTTGGATTTTGATGTCAAGCTTGTTGTAGAATTTTTTTGTATGACTAAGAAGTTAGATTATAACTTGACCCTTATTATTTTTTTAAAAGTAGCTAAAGTATGAAAATACCCCAGAAACAAATAATAAATCAGAATAAGAATTAAGGTTTTAGAAATAAACAAAGCTAAATAATTAGGCATCTAGATATGTCTTACACTTAACTTATGCAAAATGTGACTTTCATATAAGAAAATTTGTTGAAGTTACCATGTACAAATAGCATGACAAAATCTACCAACTATTGCATGAACCCCTAAAAATTGTCTATATTGCAAATAGTATAGAGCTGAGGGTATGTAACTGATAAATATATTATTTGTCATAGAAAAATTTTAAGTTGGTCATTTTCCCAGGAAGAGACTCATCTTTTCAGTATTGTACCGACAGAAATGTATGTAAGGGAAAGGAGAACACTATAGCAGCAAGGTGTTGGATATGAAGATTTCTTTTTGTGTGATTACTTTCCTTTTTTCTCCAGGGGAGTAGTAGGGCCACTAGGATGAAAAGTTAGCTACCGTAGGATTAGAAAGAGGAAAAGACAACTGTAGGAGGTTCAACAAAATTGACTTTGGAACTTAATAATGCATTTGAAAAAGGAAGTGTACCATTGTGAATAGAACCATTGAAAGAGGTTAGAGTAGGGAGAAAAAATTGTTAAACAAAATCCTATTTTTCCCATCATTGAACAAGCAAGTTCAATATAGATTGTGGAGCCAATGCAAATGTGACAATTGGCTAAGTGTCTAATCAAATATGTCTATCATTGTGGTGGTTTGGAATTCTCTGTGGTCTAAATTTCACATTTTCTCTTTCTCTGGTGTAAAATATTTTTCAACACAGCAAAGTTTCAAGCAGGACTAAAATCAGTCATATGACATGCAATTTTTATAATGCTAAAAGAAAAGACAAGAGCATAGTTAAGATGTATAGAATATAGATAATAAATTGTTGTATGTAGAAGTCCTAGGTATCTTGGATCTACTTTTCAATAGGAATGAGACATCAGTGAAGACAGTTCATAGAATAAACACGATTTGTTCAAGTGGACTGGGATATTGGTACTTTTGAGTGATTGGAGTGTGCCCTTAAATTAAAAGAAAAGATTTACAAGACATTTATAATTGCTAATCTTGGTTTATGGATCAGTGTGATGATTAGTAAGGAAACAACATGTATAAAAAGTTAGTATAGACGAGAAAATGTTGATATGAATCTATGAGATTACTGGAAAAGATAAAACAAAAATATTTTTATTCACAAACAATTAGTTATAGCCTCAGCAGAGAATAAAATGAGGAAAATTTGCTGAAGATAGATTAACATATTTAAAGAAGACATATGGATTCCTGTGACATGATTAGAATCAATGGTACAAGGAGAGACAGAGGGAGACTTAGAAAACTTCACTAGAAACCATTAAAGGGTATTTGACTATTCCTAGTTCAACTAGGGCTGTTACACTACACAACATAAAGAGGTCCATGTTGCAATCCCCAAATAGCCAGGATATTACAGCTTGTTGTTTTTATCATTGTTGTTGAGATTTTGAGGAGTTTGTGCTTCTTTATATTCTTATTTTATAACTTCCATGATATTTTCTTGTTTTTGCTTCCTTTTGTGTATTATTTATTTTAGCAATACCAATATAGTCTCTTGTTGAAAGTCTCAAGCTATGTACATTGTCTCGTGATCACTTGTATGCTGGTATAATTACTGCAAAGTGTCTTTCGTAGAATCATAGTTGCATTTGCCTCTATCGTCTGTCTTGTATTTCTGAAGAAAAAATTGCTCTAAACATTTGACTGTACTTGCATATTCTTCTTGCTGATTGTTTGACACATCTGAATTGTCCAGGAACATTTGTTGATAGTTTGCGAACTTCTCAAAGCCAACTTATATGAATTCCACAAGTTCAACAGAGAATCTGGTGGAGAGGTTTATTTCACAATGCCAAGGCTGCAGGTTATGTTCCATACAATCATATACCTAATCTCAGAAAATTCTATCATTGCAATTATTTTCTCCTCTCAAGAATACTGATGTACTATTCACATACCACTTGCAGTCAATTACTATTCAATGTCTGGAGGCACTTCAGTTTCTGCATGGCCTTGGTCTTATTCATTGTGATCTGAAGCCTGAGAATATATTGATAAAGAGCTATAGTAGATGTGAAGTTAAAGTAATTGACCTTGGTAGTAGCTGCTTTGAAACAGATCATTTATGTTCTTATGTGCAATCACGATCATATCGTGCACCAGAGGTTATTTTAGGTCTACCATATGACAAAAAGATAGACATATGGTCCTTAGGATGCATCTTGGCTGAACTTTGCACTGGAAATGTAAGTTATCTATGTGTTCGCATTAATTTTTTTTATTTCAGTTTCTAAAACTTTTGAGTCCTAATTTGTCAAGCTAATGCAACAGGCAAACCTACCAATTACTGGTCATTGTGTATAACTACATACTAGAAAGTTGTTAGTTGCTAGCTTTGAGCCAAGTACACCACATGGTTATAATTAAGCTTAAAATAATATGTTCAAATAAAGGCTATTACTGCAGCACCCATACAATCCCACCTGACCTTGTTTGGCCTCCTTTGTCCTTGAAATGCAATGACATTTGATCTATCCTGCAAATGTGCACATCTTGAATTGAATCATCTTTATTGGTACCCTCTGCTCGATTAGCTGGTGTGTGCAGTTGACCACATCGAAAGCCACCAGGTCACTCCGAACAGTTGTGCTGCATTATTTTCCGATAGTCCACCTATTGTATTCTCTGGTTTTTATGTTGTATATAATGTTTTTCATTATATATCTCAAGGATTTTGCAGCAGAAATATATATTTCTTCTGATAAGCAAACAATTAATCATGTTGACTTCACACAATATTATTATTATACATTATATAGCTGCTGTAGCCCTTTCGCATCATACAGTCGGTTTATGTAGTTTACTGCAATGCAGAGATATGGTAAGCCACATCTCATGTCTGAGATCAAGGTTGCAAGTACCTCATCAGCCTTCAAGGCAGTTGTTATCTTGGAAAATGCATTCAAGGAAGAACTACCATTTCTTTCTAAGCTTATCACAAATTCTAGTTCAGTGTTTTGCTCCTTTTGCTTCCTTCAAAGGTCTTGATAATCTACTTAGCAGGTTTGTAAAGAAACCTAACTTTAACAGTCACCATTGTGAGAATTTGTACTTTATAGGCCTTAACTGGTCAAATCTGTGAGATTAAGAATACATGGAACAAGTGCAGAAGCTAATCATTTGAAAATAAGTGAGCTCATCCAAATCAATGATTAAAGTCATTTAAGTCATTTTTTAAATGTGAAATTCCAATTTATAGAGGGTTCACTACGGTAGTGTGTGGGTGACTGCAACAGCTGATAGCCTCATACATTGAACCATAGATTCATCTTTTGCAGTATTTCCTTTATCTAGAACATAGGATAGCTTATTTGGTAACAATTGGCTCCTTTCTTTGTTGATTATAATGTTAATGC